>NC_088132.1:59599930-59902961 GCF_036370855.1 Dromaius novaehollandiae | reverse complement strand
AAAAAAAAAAAAAAAAAAAAAAAAAAAAAAGAAGAAGAAGAAGAAGAAGAAAATTACCACAAAAGGCTCCTGTCTATACTCTTGTATGTAGCAGCACGTCTTGAGAGGACAAGAGGTGTTCTCTGCAATTAGTTTTTTACTGTCCTCCAGTACAGTCACCAGTTACAAGCATTTTTGTCAAGTGAAACAAGAGTTATGGTAAGCTGGGAGCTCTTAAATATGAAAACACTTTTATGAGTGGACACTAAAGCTGCTTTTTCCTACTAGTTGAACTGCCTCGGGTCTTGTGTAGGTGTCTAGCATTCAACAGCTAGAAAGAGTTTCGCAATATCCGGGATAATCAAGTTCCTCTGTGACTTTCCTTTTTTGCCCCAAAGAAGAGAGGGCACTGGGGTGGAAGGCTAGCTTTACAGACCATGTCAGCCTGCTGATAGGTGTTTGGGGATGCAAGCTGTCCCCTCCGTGTCAGGCAGAACCAGGAAAATGATTTCTCCAGGCCAAATATACACTGCTTCAGAGTTGTTCTGAAGTACCCGTTGCACCAGTGCCCCCAGCTTCTCTCTGCTTCCCCTTCTAAGCCGAAGAGCCCCATTCCTACCATGGCCCCTCAGTGCCCCTAATGTTTAACCTTAACTTCTCCCTCTGCTTTCTCAGTTGTACAGCTTAGCTCTCCACATGGAGATGCAGTACCAAGAGAGTGATTTTTTTATAATTCAGGCTTTAATTTATGATTTTTTTTTGACTGCTGTTGCTGTTATGGAGTTACCTATTAGTTCGAAGAGGTCACTCTCTGAGGTTTCAGGTGCACCTGAGCTCCTGTGCTTGACAAGCCCTTGTGCATCAGCTGATGTACAGTGTGATCATGCACACGCCTACCCTAAAATGCACAGAATCGAGCTTTTTCACTGCTGCTTAAACTACTACATATCACACATGCTTCAGGCTGAGAGAAAACAGTTTGTTACTGTGGCTCAGTTGATGCACATGAACTTGTTCCTCCGAAGGACTGATACCTGTGCCTGACTCCTGAGTGGTTAGCGTGAAACCTCAAAGTGCCTAAATAGTTCAGATGATGTTTTAATGGGTTTCCTCTCGTGCAGTAGCTGTGCTATTGGAGGGAAGTGACAGCATTCAGTACAAGGGGCTGTGTGAGAGCTCTAGGTACTGCTGTCTCCTTCTGACACTATAATGTGGTTCTTGTGCTTACCCTGGCCACATAATACATGCTAACTCTATGGTCCAGTGGCACAATTTTCCTTTTAAACGCCTTGCATGTTGCAGGGCAGAGCTATAGATTCACCCACTGTAGCTGCTCTTGCAAATTCCTCAGCCTTTCTAGTCCTAAACACAAACTGCTGGATGCCAGACTTCCTTCCAGAACATGTCACAGCCAGTAGGTGACTGATTCTCCAGGATTTTTTCCATTAATCCTTGAGACGCAGCAAGTGTATTGCTACCTAGAGGTGACCTCCTCTCAAGATTTTTCTGGATCTGTCCTCACACCTTCTAAAGGTCTGGTCAAGAGAATTAGTAGGACCCTACCTCCAGGTGCTCAGGGATTTGGGGGAAGGCACAGTTAAACTCCTGAGGTTTCCACTAAGCCACGAACAAGAAGCACAGGACGCAGGACTTGCCCATTAGGGTAAGCATTACCTGTGCAAATCTCACTTTTATCCATGGTGGTTCAGCCTGAATTATCTGGCCCTAGGAAAAAACTCCCCCGTACTCATACCACATTTTGACCCAGTTCCCTATCTGCAAGCTGTTATGTCTCCTCCAATATGTCCAGATGGGCCCTTTCTTTCCTGGTGCAACTCTGCCTTCCTTACAGGTTAAACCCATTAAATCTTTTTTATTATTATTTTTACTCTTCCCTTTGGTGCTCCCTCTGCAAGCCTAGCTCCCCCTCAGACCTCAAGAATGTCTAATGTCCTAGAAGCAGTGGTCTTTTTGGACTCAAGTTATACAGGTATGCTGAAGCACTTCGATTTTCCCAATTACCAATTTCGGCAAGGCCTAACCAACTCAAGAGATTATTATCGCAGCCACAGTCTTCAAGTGTTCAACGGCTGTGATGAGTCTCCTCCATGAGTCACTGACCTTGCACAAAACACCAACTCACACGGTAATCAGAGCTGATCCTATCTTAATTGGTGCTTCATAGTATCTGTTCTCAGTGCAGTTTATTGTTTACAGGCAGGTAATAGCAGTAGCTCTGGGGGTTCTTGCTTCTAGCCGCTCAGGAGACATCAAGAGTATGACCTATGTGATACACAGCAGCCTCGGAGGCCACCAGGTGCCAGCTCCAGTGTGTCTGTGCTTCAGAGAGAGCAGCACTCCTGCTGTGTGGTACCTCTGCAGGAGCACTGCCCTGAGGGCACAGGACAAGTCTCTCTTGTCCCCTGCCCTGCCAATAGAGGTGGACTTCCTGCAATGCTTCTGTGTTATTTCTTGTCCCTGCTCACAGCACAATTCTGCAGCACAACTGCAAAGGGACAGCTACGCAGGAGGACTGCAGCAGCAGTGTGACCTGCTCTGTGGTGCCATGGGCAAGACGGCAGTGAGGCATCTCAGAAAACAGCTTTTCACTCAATGTGATGCCTTCACCCCTTGGGTCATCCTGTCAGAGGTCCCATCCCTCAGGCTGGACCCAAAGGATTTTCTGCTGCAAAGGAAACCCACAGTGCTCAGAACTTGAAGAGCCCAACCACAAGCTGCAGCTACATGCAAGAGATGAGCAATAAGGTACAGAAAGGTGGGGGGGATTTGTGAGCCCCCTTAGAAAGCTCCCTTAGGTAACTGTGCACCCTGCTTTGCAGCGGCTTTACTGAGTAGAGCATCTGATAGCACCTGAGCTTGATCCACGGAGCTTTGGACACTAGAATATGTGTATTAGCCAGAAATTAAAAGTAATACATTTAAATAGGAAATTAGAAGACAGGTTCCCTGATTCACATTCATCTGTTGGGATTTATCTTCAGTGTAAAACTGATGTCTTAAAGGGACTTCCCTGCTTTCAGGGCAGGATGCTGCTGGGTTTAGCTCTCTTTTGCTGCAAATGCAACAGGTACTCATGAAAGGATAACGAAGTCCTATAAACTAAAACAGAACCTCCCAGCTTCTCTGGCACTGGTAATATATGTTCCTAATGAAGACAAGCCCAGATCATACAACTTTGACTAAAATAACCAAGCACATGTGTTGATATGACTAAACACCAGAAGCATTTCTGTCACAAAGGAAAGGTTCATTTTATGTTTTTCAGCATACATTTACATATGTGAAATCTATTATAGCAAGTTTTATGTGGGAGTTGCCCCAGCATTTACTGCAAGAAAACCTCAGAGAAAGACGTGAAGGGTAAGCCACAAACTGTGCTATTTCTGCAACTCCTACGTTGCGTTAATTTCTGCCTGACCTTTTCTTGAGGTACTCTTGACCTTATGTCTACGCATTAATCACAGCGCAGAACTCGTTCCTAGATTCCCATCTCTCTTCTTCTGAGTCTTTGGACTCTTTAAGATGTTTGAAGACTCCCCAAAACTGTGGTGTCCCGGACAAATCTTTTTTGGAGAAATGCACATAACTTCTCCTTTAAGTTTTTACTGGTGATGATAAATTTCAAAATAGTATGTGGCTACTGTGATACTTCACCAAAGATTACATGTATGATGTACATGAGTCTACTGACTATAAATTTTCTGTTTCTGGTTAACACCTTATATTGAAAGACAAAGCAGTTTAGAACTTCTACCACGTGTGCTGTGAGTGGAAAGCTTTGGTAAGCCAGAGGAGAACTGTGATCTCCAAGATGAGATTCACTTGCAGAGTGAATGTTCTAAGGCCTGTTGTTGTATTCCAGCTACACACCATGTCCTTCTGATCATCTCAGATCAATCTAAATCCTTGCATGGAAGGTTTTCATGGAAAAGCACAGGGGCTAGATTAGAGAAGACAAGGTACCAACAGTGATGTTACTGTTGCTGTCTTAGTGTCTTGGTATCTCAAAGGAGACTTTCAAAGCATTGCCAATAAGCTGGTGACTTGGAGGAAATGAGGTTTACCAGGCAGATTCATATCCATGGCTCTTAATAGAGCAAGTAGAAAACATGCCTAGATATCCAAAGGCAGAGCATGGTATTGTACAAATGAAAAGGCAGACAGAATTTGACTGTGCAGTTGAAATGCTTGTACACACATGTGCGTGTCTGTTATGCAAAGCTCCTGTATGTATTTCTATAGCACAAGTACAGTGTGGGGTATTGTTCTTCCCCCTGTGCATCCAAGGTTTAATGAGGAACCTCTGAAGAAGGAGGAAGTGACAGGTTTTAGCTTTCCAGTTTGGATATTTGCTATTCCTTACATTGTTCTTCTGGAAATTATAGAACAGCAGTTCTTTAGAGAGTAGCACTTCTTTTGCATGACATATTTTCCCTACATAAATACGCAGGTGAGCAATCTGAGATATAGAAGCAACAAGTGCAAATGAGTTCATTAAATTGAAATGCCTTTGAGAATTTCAGTGATGACTCTGTCCCAGTTAGAAGTAGGTCATCACAATTACTCTCATCATAGGACTGAACTTGATGAGGGACCTGGATTACTGCCCTCATGGAAACAGGGCCTGGAACTTTATTCCATGCCCCTTGGTGAAGTACAGATGTAATCATGTTAATGTCAGAGGCAGCATTCACTGTAATTGATGCCATATTTAGCAAAAAGCACACAGTGGAACAGTAGGATAATTCTTGCTCATTTTATTTCTTTTTTGTTTAAAAAAAAAAAAAGTGAAAAAGTGTCCAAAATTTGCAGGCCATACTAAGACTGATATGATTTTGAGATGGCCTTTGAACTGTATCTGTTGGTGGGGCTGGCAACCATCCTTGCTGGAAGTGGTTTGATCATACTGACGTTAAAGCTTCCTCTGCGGGTGCCTGTCCCTCTCATACTGCTTAGCTGTTTCCACAGCTGTGCAGTTTCTCCCACAAGACAGTTGGCTCCATTTCCTTGCCCATCTTCCTGAATCAGTGGCTTCTGGCGTGTTGAGAACTGCACTTTCCTGGAATTGAAAGGAAGAAAGGTAAATTCAGAAATACTTGCAAAGTCTCTACTTCTTTAAGAAAACTCCTTCAAACCTTATCTCTAGTGGCAAATATCATCAAACCCCAGAGATTTCTGCACGCTTTTTCTCACATGGTTACTAGTTTTTCCCTGCAAAAAGAACATTCAACTTTTTTCCTCATAGAAAGGCCATGCTGAATTCTCATGCAGTCTCTGGCTGGAATAGTGGGCAAATGATGAAATAATATATAAATTACTGTTGAAACCCCCTTCTCTGGCCCCTATCTGTATCTTTTTGCTGAAATGCAGGCCAGATTTCTATTTTTTCAGGATTTGGGGGAAAGCTTTCCCAGGACAGAGACAAATTCCAGGGCTACTATATTAAAAACCATATTGTTGTTTGTAGCAGCTTCTTGTCAGTAGCTTTAGATGCAGACTCACACAAGCATTTATTAAAAAAATAAAACACATGAAAACATGAAGTCATACCAGCCTCAATCCAGAAGATTAATTCATCCTTCAAGAATAATGATCTAAGTGTGCAGTTAAACATCCCAACATGATCCTCATAATGCCAATACCTGGATCATTTGTTGATCTTCATAATTTGATGATGACTCCATGACAAGATTATATCTGTATATGGATTATAAAACATTTTATGACAATGAACAGGTTATGAGAAATCTTAGAGTCAGCCCTATGCATGCTCTTTGGTACTTCCCCAGTAACAACTGAATTTTGAAATGTGTCAGCGAGTTAATTTTTAATCCATCTAACATGATCCCTGTAAATTACATAATTCAAGTGTTTTAATCAAGCTGTCAAGCAGAATGCCTTGAGGATGTCAACTACTGTATCAATACAGTTACCTATGACAACCAGACCCATAATCATGTCAAAGACTGTTGTTTTTCTTTGACAAGACCTGAATTCCATGAAAATATGATTAAGTAATAAACTTTTATAATTTGTAATATATTAATTCAAAACTAAGTAATCTAAAATGAAATATGAAAATATTCTGTTCTGGTAAGGTCAGAAATGAATTCAAGCAATTATTTCCATTTTTTTCTAAATATAAGCTTATTGAAATACGCATATTTCACCTATTTTCATCTCCTGTTTCATCTAAATGTATTACAGTGCCGTTTTCTAGTGGAAGAATGTTCACTCCAAACTTTTTTGACCAGTTGTGAAACCCAAGTTCCTAAAAGTAATAACAGCTGTAGGGTAAGACATGGGCTGGACAAAGCAAGTTTGTGATCAGTATTGCTCATGCAGCTTTTGTGGTCTCCCTAGGAGGCTGGTAACAAACCACAGATTACAAACTTCACAGAACACATGGATAATGGACTAGATGATCCCCAGAGGTCCCTTCCAACCTCAACCATTCTGTGATTCTGTGATAACTAATGTCTTTTATTCTGTTGGTACTATGTAACGTGCAGTATACCAAGATCCAACAGGCACATGCAGTGAACAGTCCTTTTCAGGCAGCAGTAGCTAAACAGCAAGCTGACAGGGTTGAACCAGCGACAGGAGCCCTTAATCACCCAATGGGTCCAGCTCACAATGGAGCCAGTGATGATATTTGCATTTTTACCTAAAATCCCTACACCTTGCAGGACGAGGGGAGGGGAAAGAAGTAAAATTTTGTAGTGAAGCAGGAAAGTAGTTCTAGAATTAAAAGGAGGAGAGGGGGAAGTTGCTACTTAAAACTTAGGAGTATATAGGGAATCTGAGACAGCAAAACAAAGGCCAATGGCCCTTGAAGCCGATATATGCCATAGACAGAAAGGGCTTGGCAGAGAGAACTCAACCAGATTTACCTCCAGAAATTGAAGAAAATATTCAGCAGCTGCTGTACCCCAGTCCTTGAGCTTCACATTGGGTGCTCTTGGATAGCAGAGGCTGGGCACAAGAAAACTATAAAGGTTCCAGCTAAGCAAGGGCTGTGTGGCCTTTCTTGTAATTTTTTTCTAGTCTTGTAATGAAAAGTCTGACCTCTAGTCTTGTTTAATAAGAATCTTCTTTATTTTGCCCCTAAAGCGTGTCCAGGGATATGGGAGCAAGGTAGATGGGGGGTGAACTGAGAAAGTTATTGAAGTAGGGTACTGAATCCAGCAGTGTGGACAGGACCCCTGAATATCCTGCAAACATCTACACAAATATCCAGACATATTTTAGGGACTGATGTGCTGGGAGTATTTACTGCCACACTGCAAGCGTCTGGGCACTGATTTAGGGGGAGGGTTTCCATCCTTCAGACATGAACCAGACTTGCAAATAGCAAGAGAAAGACCACACAGTCCCAAGCAAACAAGTGGGACATCAGGCCTGGATATAAAGCTGTCAGCACAACACTGACACATTAGCATACAAAAGCATTCTTGCTCTTCTCATCATCTTTCAGACATTTCTCAGTACACAGCATGGTCCAGATTTCTTCTGAGTTCAAAAGGAAAACTCTGTTTCTCTCAGCCAGTAAAACTCAAATAGTGGTGTATGATCAAGCAAAAGGCTGATTCCTCCTAGATAAAAGGATTTCAGTCCTTATTAACAGGCAACTTGCCTTCATTATCTTTTGACCTGTTAGGAAACATGCAACCGGATAATTACAAGTGCTGAGATCCTGAAAAGGCATTCATGGTTGTGTTTGTCTAGGAATAACTAGCAGTCATTGGACCTAAAGTTGGATGTGGTAAACCTGTTTTGCTGGGCTCTTACTTCCAGATCAATCACCTTCATAGGGCTGTGGAAAGCTCTGAGCTAATATAAACTTGTTTCATCCCTTCAAATTTGTTAAGAAACTGTGAAAGAATAACTTGTCTTTGCAAGCTTGATACCAGGTCTGTTCTGCAGCCAGCACGAGGCTGCTGCAGAATATGAAGAATTACCATCATGCTGCATGCCTTGAACAGTTGAACAGAAATGTGCTTTCCTTTCTCATGCTTTATCTGCATCAGATTTGTGTTGCTAGGTGTTCTGGTAGGGCACAGACCTGACAATAATAACTGCAGAGTCATGGCCTCCTCCAGGTTTCCTTCAAAATAACCCTATGAGGTATTTTCAATTTTACCATAAGCCAGATGGCTTCAAGACTGTCTAACACTGTGGTTAACAGACTCAAGTGGCTATCAGTGCTGGTATGGCTTTGAGGGGGATTTGTATCACTATACGATATCACTATGTATGTGGAGATGACTGACAAAGAATGCAGGGCCTGATTCAGCAGCAGCAATGTTGTCTGTTGCTAAGTAAGCATTCCTGCTGGTCTTTTAATTTCTTACTCTCATGTTGAAACAATGATGCAAGTATACTATTTTCCTGCTATTTGTACATTTTAATCTATATTGATTAAAATGTAATTTTAGCAGAAATTTTACAGTTACAGATACATTTACAGTTTAAACTAGAAGAGTCAACAGCAATGGGCTCTTTATACTCATGCAAGGATTCCTTGACACAGGGGTAGCTGAACCACACATTTAACTCACATGGTGCAGTTTGGTTATCTACCACACTGCGCATTAAGACCTGAAGCTAATGGGACACTTCAGCACAAAGCAAGGGAGCGAATATAAGCTGTATCTCATCTTACAATAGAGAGAGCCCTGAAAAGACACCTATAAGGCTGACAGGCATTTGCCATATGCTCATCCTGGATGCAACTGGGTGATTCCTGAGTTACGGCCTTTCAGACACAGGCGGCGGCACACTCCCAGAGAAGTCCTACCCTGTTAAGGGAGGCCTCTGTGCTGTCTAAGGCTCCTCCTGTTTAGCAAATCCTTTGTAGTAGGCTTTGTAGGCAAGTCAGGCTAGTGATGTTTATCGTAGTCACTGTAGCCTGCGCAGGGTTATATTCTGCTTAACTTCTGTTAGCTTTAGATTTCATGTCTGTGCTAAATAAACTTTGCTCCATTTGAAATAGCTGAAATTGCTGACTTACATATGGGGATATTCACCGTCATACAACCCTGCAGATAAATAATCAGCCTGCTGATCCCGAAGGAGATGGACACGGCAGCAGGAACTTTGTTTCATTATACTGGTTAGAAATTTTCCAGATTAAATTGTTCCTTCAGAAAACACTGATCTCATAAAATAAAAAAAGTCAAAGGAGACATGACTTTGTTGCTGGTCATAGTTTTCAATGAAAAACTAGCAATGCCTTTTATTTGATGGGCCTGTATGACTTATATTGTTATGTTTACCTAAAAGTCAAAAAATGAAGAAGTTAGACAAAAATATCTCAGCCTAATCAAAATAAGGCATATAGACCTTTCCCAAATAGAACATTTCATTTAAACATATTCTTGACGTTTCTGAAACTAAATACTTCAAGAACTTTGTTTTGTTGTAAACATCAGTGTTTTGGGTTTTGATGTTGAACAAGAACAAAAGATAGGACTATGGTTCTGAAATTTCTCCTGCAATAGAAGTTTTATTTCTGGATTAGTTCCAGTCCACAAAACCCAGAAAGATGTGGAACAAATAAATAACCGAAAATATTTTGCAAAGAAGATGACTTGGACTTTCCTGGGGTCAGAGGAAGTTAGGAGGACAGTAGGTGATGGCTGCAAAAGGGCTACTTAGAAAAGCTTATCTCACTGTCTAGGTAATAGAGGGCAACCAGAGAACTTCTCTCTCTTCCTACAAAAGGGAATCCTTGAGGACATAGGATCTCCCTCTCAGCACAAAGGGTCTTCATTTTAGTAATGCCAAACTCTCATGGCGGGGAGGGGTGGGTCTGGAGCACTTCACAGCTCAGTATAAAACAGACCAGCAATCTCATGCTGACCTAGTTTCCTCTTGTTTACTAAAGCATTGAAACATCACGTTTTGCCCCTTTTTTTACAAAGAGCACAGCTCAGCTGACAGGAGAATCTGGCATTGGCAGAATGAGGAATTCTGAAATAATTTCTAATTTCTTTGGAAAATGACTGGAGACATTGAAATAAAAATATTTAAAGGGGATTTAGATATTCCTTCACTATGTTTTTTTAGGCCTGAGGATCTGTTGGTTTGTACTTTAGAGACATGAAGATATCAAACACTCCTACACAAGTATCCAACTGAAATCAGTATCTATCCTTCGGTGTTGGCCTGTAGTTCATTTATCTCACTGTGTGCAAGTGGTACAAAAATCATCTTTCATGTAAATAAAGAGGAAACAGGCTTCTGATTTGCAAGGGCTTTTCCTTTGTAATTTGCTACTGCTGGTTTGTTACCCCCACAAGACTCTAGGCTCATTTGTAATAACCTCTTCAATGGACCAGCTATCTTTGTTAATATTTTTCTCTGCCTAGTCATAAGAGTGAAAGAACTTGCCTATACTGCAAGAGGAAAACACGCTGACCTGTAGGATAATTGCCAGGCTGAAAATCCCCGAAGTATTGCAACTGAACTCAGTACCAGGGGGCTAAAATTATTCACTTTAACAATCTTTGTTGTCTTGAAACCTTGTCAAGATCTAGACAGCAAAAGCATGCTCATTTCTAGCTTCATCCTCCACTGTGTGAAAAGAGCATCTTCCTGTTCACTGCACGCCTGCTTCCACATTCTCTTCTCTGACTCCATCCCCCGTTAGCAATGGATAATAAACATTTGCAATTAAAACTAATAACACAGTCTGCTGCTCTGAGAGAAGGAAGAGGTCACTATCTATGTTTCTGGATTTTAAAAGAAAAGGGTTTGATGCAGCTATAGTGCCAGTGCTGCTGCCACCCACCCCACATCAGCAGGAGAAGAAAGCAGAGAGGGGGGGCATGGAGGTATGCAAGGTTCAAGTCTCATGTTTTAACTTTGACATGGCCATACCTCCGCTTTTTTTTTTCTTTTTTTCAGCTCTGTCTCTGGGGATAATGGACCAGATGCCCTGCTTGTACCGCAGAGTGGAACAAATGGCAGAAAACTGACTTACACCGTGAAATGCGCTGTGATTAAGGCCCAGCCCGGTATGATTTGAAGTGGCCCCTTTGCAACAATATCGAGGCAAAACGAGAAGTGCCTCAAAGACAGAGTTTCATCCTTAGCTCTCGGCTGCTCAGGTCTCAGTAAGCTCCATGATAGTGTGCTAATCAATTATGTCTCTCTTTTAATTCCAGTACGCCTGGGCGCGAAGCAGACAAGGCGATGGGGGCAGGGGGACCTGCGCGATGAGATAAGACAGAGGCTTAAACATCTTTCAAATTAACCCTCTTACTTTGTGTCATTTGAGGAGATACCAGCCTTTTCCCTCTCACAGGTAATGAAGCCGCCACTTTGGAAACCCCAAATCGCAGGGGGTGCTTGGCAGTAACCCCGCTGAGGGGCACACCGGCGCCAAGGGCAGCGGGGGCCGAGGCGCTGGTCCCACGGCCCTGCTGGACGGACGGACGGACGGACGGACAGGCTGGGTGTCGGGGAGCATGGGGACAGGCAGCCCCCGCGCGCCGTTGTGGCGTGGCGAGGAGCGCCGTGGTGGGAGGAGCTGGCGGGACAGGGCTGCCGTGCGGGGCGGCAGGCCTGCGCCATGGGCCCGGCCCCAGCCCGCTGTGCCTGTCCGTGCCCCGGGCGCCTGGTGGAGGAGCCCGCGGCTGGGCCGCCCAGGCCGCGGCGCCTGGGGCCCGCAAATCCGCCTCGCCCGGAGACGGGATCTCCTGTGGATCTGCGGCACCACCGCCAACGGCGCAGCCCCGCGGGGCGGCACGGGCCACCGCACCGGGAGCTGGGGTGCCAGGGCTGCCTGTCGCCGCCGGCCGTGACGCCACGCGCAGCTGCCTTGCTTGTGTTTGTGCATCGTGTGAGCTGCGGGCCGGTGCGTGGCTAGCCTGCACTTTATGTGAAAAAGTGAAAAACAAGAAGGCCCCTCCTAACATTTGCTGCATGAATGTCAAAAGAAAGGCAGGATAGGAATCCCTCTTTCTGTTAACGTATCAGGCCTCTCTTTCTCACGTTTTGGGGTCTTTCATGAGGAGATTTTGCCTCCTACCACTACTTCCCATGGCCTCACTGAATCCTTTAGAAAGTATTAACTCATGGTCAGACTATTTTCTGTCTCATAAGTCTTCCAGACACCTCAGTTTTTCCCAGAATATGTGCTATATCAGAGTTCAAATCGTATTCACTCCCTTTTCTCTGATTTTCCAAAAGTCTGTAAATGTTTTATGGCATTTAATGGTATTTCAAGACATATATATCACCAGTAGCAGTTACCCAGGATCAGTGCTGGAAGGACTGAGCTGTGATTCAGGCAGCCAAGGATGGTACGTTGGTCAGAGGAAACCTCTTGAGGATCTTCTGGGCCCTAAGGGAGTTAAAAGGGATTGGCAAAAGTGCTGTTTGCAGGCAAAACACCTTTCAGGAGTAGAATGAAAGAAATCATGAAAAATATAGATTCATTTTTATATATGTGCTGGAAAAAAGAGGTATGTCCATGTCCAAAAAGAGGAATAGTCCATGGATACATTCATTGCTATTCAAGCATATCTCATCCTCTTTCATGGCTACACTTTTAAACTCCATAAAGTGCTTTTCAGCCTCCTGCTACTGTGTGTTATGTATCATGCTGTGGCATTAACTGTTGCTTTACAAATATGGAACTAGGCTCACTACATAAGTAAAACAGGTTTTAGGACATTAGAAATAAATCCATCTAAAGGCCCATCTTAAGCTGGTGCTCAGATAAAATTTCTCTTCTCTGTTGTCTATGCACGAGGCCCAAACATCTGCATATGCAGTTATGCAGACTGTGTGCATAAGTAAAAGCACCTAGAGACAGCAGAGAACATTTGTGAAAGCTATTTTTGAAAATGTATTTTTGTAAATACAGCTCATAGGCCCTAATCCGCCAGAAGACAAAGCACACTGATAATTCTAAGCATGTGAATAATTGCCATGGCCTCTGCACAGTATACCTGGGCAGATCAGCTGGCTGTGCTTCAGAACTGCATTTAATATTAAGTTTTATTTGATTTCAGTAGGACTATACATGTGCTTCCTATTAAACCTCTGCATGAAGTTCTTTGCTACAGTTTTTTGCTGCTGAGATGGAGTTTACTTTTCTTTTTTTCCACAAAAAAATTGGGACTAGATTAGGCAAAATAGTTGTCACTTTTGATTAATCATGACTGGCAAGCAAAAAAGAAAAATGAAAGTGCTGAAGCTGCAAAATTTGCTTGAGGACTCAAGGTGGAGGAGACGAAATGATAGTATTAAGCTTGAAGCAGACAGTACCACTACACTTCTGAGAAAGAGCCTTCACAGCCACATGGGACCCACTCATCCTAGCTGCTTTTGTCCTGAGGCTTCAAGTGCTAAAGCGATGGTGACAGCAAGCTCAGAGCTTTGTGGGAAGGAAGACAGGACTCAGCCTGCTCAGAAGCAAGGCTCCTGGCTGGCAGCAGCTTGAGGGAAGGGGAATATTTAAGTGGTGCACAGTTACAACAGCTCCTTTTCAAAGTGACTTGTACAACTACTCTGCCTGAGAGCACAGCCTGTCAGCTGGAGGGCCCTAGGATCACAGAGGCACTGAGAGATGACTTCTTTTATTTTACACACATATATCATCTTGCATTGCACCGCAGATCTGGGCTCAGCAGTCAGACACAAGAGGATAGTTTGCAAGGTCTCTGCCACCAGGCAACAGTTTCTTTAGGCCACAGATGTTGGTGTTTGCTTTTCAACACCTCCCTGTAACTTTACACACGCCGTCTGGGTTTATTTTAAATAGACATATTGCAGCATATAGTTTATAGCTGTCCTCAAACCCACTTCCAGGAAAGGATTCTTACTGTGTCATCCCACACCACCACCATTTCTCCGGAGTGTCTGCTAAGGTCATTGTGCCTAAACTCAAGCAGGAAAAGTATGTTTTGAAAGAGCCAATCTTCCCCATTATTTTTCCTGTGCTGGAATCACTTGAAAAACCAGGTACACTCACTGCAAAACCCTCTCAAGGCATATTCCCTCACATCCATCTTAGAGAGAGAGTAGAAAATATTTGCTGGCGAAATAAATCTTATTCCAGGCATAGCACCTAATCTCCTGCCCCCATCACCTCTCTACTGGGTTTTTCAACCTAAATGACCTTTATGACTTTAAAACACTGTTCTAATTAGATTAAATGGGTGTATCTGCACTCTTCTTAAAAGTCAAAGAGAAACAGCATGCCCCAGCCAGTCTTCCCCATGCCCACTTGACAGCCTCATGAGTGGCCTGTAGATTGCCTGTCTGGGCAATGAGGGTACAAGCCTCCCTAATGACATGCTGAGACGGAGTTATACCTGCAGTGTTCTGCAACCTGCAGGTTTCTGCACACCTCAGAGTAGGCTTCTGCATGCTTCAGACATTGGCCTCTATCTGTGCATAAGGTCACACTTTCCATTTGTACTCTGGATGGACAAGGCATCCTTATCTTGAGACACCCCTCAAAACATAGCGTAAGATAAATTTAGGGTTGTCATGTCTCACAATCTAGCCACAAATCGTTATGGTATTTTGATATATTGACAAAAGCATCATATTCTCGAGTTAAAAATAAAGATACCTGCATATCTCTATTTTTATTTGAAAAGAAGGGATGGGACAAGAGAAAAAAATCTTTCAAATGTGCCCTCAATATGCCTGAAATCTTAAAAACACAGTTTTTAAAAAGCAAAGAGAGAATGTCGATTGTTTTTTACTCTGGTAATTTTAAAGCAAGCTGCACGATCTTGGCATCTCTTAGTCATGTTTATGACTGCTTAGGACAGTCGTGCTTACAGATGAGGTGGAACTGAAGAAAAGAACCTCCCGTAAAATAGAAATATGCTGAAAAATAAGACTAGCTGTTTGCCTTGTATATCTTGAAACAGCTCATTCATCAAAGACAATGGAAAAACTCTCCCATCACTTCCTAATTACAAGCAATTCTGCTGAAGCCAACATACCTATATTCCTGCAAAAGATTAGGCCCCCCCTGAATTCAGCTTGGCCTCAACTTAACAGGAAGGGAAGGTGCCACCTACTGTAAACCACAAGGACAAAGCTATAAGTGGCAAGGCAGTGCTCTTTGCAGTGATACAGGACATTTGATCTTCAGCTCAGGCAAACCACGATCAATGAAACCAGAGAATGGAGACACTTTACACAGTGTGTGCATGCATCAGCCCTAGGATCAGAGAGGGCTCCCCAGTAACACTGGCTCTCCAGCTGTCATATATTCCCAGACTGGCGTGAAGTAATGGCAGGCTGAGCATCTGGTTCTCTACATTCATGCTATGTTTCCATAGTTCTTTTCCATAAACAGTCTGATCTCTATTTCGATAGTGCACATGTATTCTTCTCTGAGACTCCTGTTTCCATCTCTGGCTATTCACTCCACCCTTCCCTGCAGTATATCGCAGTCCCTTTCTCTGCCATCTGCTGCAAGGAGTCCATTTGTCAAAGGGACAAGATCTTTAAGGACATAAAGGAAGAAGCCCATCAACACCACTTTCGTCCCATTGTACTGTTGGCAGGGAGCCAGGTGCTAGCCAGCCATGGAGAACTTTGCAGGGCCAGTTTGTTTAAATGTGTTTTAGAATAAATGTTTGTCAAGGGCACAGTGCCCTCATGTCAATGAAATGGGGCCCACCCTGGGAGGAAACCAGGTATTTGAGAATGCCACTTCTCCTAGCCAAGGGCAGCCACCTGCCTGCTGCACTGCAGGTGCAGGGGGAGCCCACTGAACCTCTTACTGGACTCAGCCTTGGCTACCGCTGTGAGCAAAGACAGTGCCAGCTTGTTGCTGGGGTACACGACACAGGCGGAAAACTGAGAGGCAGAGCGAGGTGAGCTGGCAGCAGAGGACTTCACTGGAATCTGCTGCAGCCGTCTGCTGTGTCACTACAGGTCAGTGCTATCAGTTAGCTCCCCACCATCCTGTTTCCGTGCTCTGCTCTGCACGAAACCGATGGGCAGGTAGGCAGAAGGAGGCACCAACACACACCGCAGACCGACTTGATTCCTCGTCTACTCCTTCCCACCCCCAAGCTTTCCACTGATCTCAAAACACAAGGTGGCAGGAAAGCCAGCACATCTTCCAGGAGCCTTCTCAGGGAGATAGTCCTGGCCATTACTGCAGGCAGTGCTTCTGCATCCCATAGTCTGAACAGAAAATTCTACAGTCTGCACAGGTTCAAACAGCACTACATGGGAAGGAGGAACATAAGTGGCTGCCTCTTGCCTCTACCTTTACCTGCACAAACTCTACTGAAGTATATGGACAACTGATTTTGAGAGAAACTTACAGAAAGGCAAGAGGTTGGTATTAGTACCGGGGTGTTTCATGGCATTAAAAAACAGACTTCCTGTCCTGAGCACAGAGCCACAAATGGGAGGTAGTGCACTCAATCACCTGCTAATTCCAAGGTAACTTTCTCTACAACAGCTTCCTCACTGGCACAGAGCGCAAGGGAGAGACAGGACCTAGTTTTCCAGCTCCAAAGCAATGGACTGATCTACTGACTGATAGAAACGGGCACTCACCTAGTTAGCGCCTTCTCAGAAGTAGTCTTTTTTTTTTTCTCTCTCCCTTCCAACTTCTCCCATCCCCAGTGCCTTCTCACAGTAATGAGACAAGACTCAAGACTCAGAAAAGTCTTGAAAGAAGCACATTTTAGAGGAGGACAATACTCGGGCTGGCAAACCCTGCCAGATATTTGCCCTGGCCAGGGGAGACTGCATGGAGGAAAGCAAAGGACAGCAGCATAAAGAGTTATTGGTGTGTGCTAGCTGGGTGACTTCACCCTGGCCAATCAAAGGCCAGAAGTACAGCCGTGCCATCACAAACCAACATGGGTTGTATTTATGCCACACCTCCAAGAAGAGCTATACATCAGCATGAATATCCTGTATATCCTTATGTTCCTCCAAAGGTAAACTACTTCAGCACCCAGGGATTCTTGGTAGAGACATAAGGGAGGAGGAAACACTTTTGAAAATGTAAAAGCTCTAAAAGTGATAGAAACCAGCTTTCCTATAAACTAGTGTAGTGACTCCAGGGCCCACACCCAGCCAGGACTTAAAAGCTTTACATTAGTCAGGGGAGAGCAATGGATGTCTTCCAGTTCTCCAGTGAGAGGGGGTACAATTTTTCAGTCCTCAAGGTCTCTGTAACTGTTTAATGCTCCCTTGTTTATAACTGACTGTTTCAGACCTGGATATCAGATCAATATAATTTTTTTCACATTTTATGGGTAAGTAGAAATACTGTGACAAATCTCAAGGTGCTGAGTCAGCAGGATATGGGTACAGGGAGACCTGAGGGGGTTTATGCAGGTGGGGGTTATATTCCTGTGCTAGAGTTTGGGGCAGCCCATGCAGTGAGGAAAATCAGCTGGTATTTTGTCAGTAAGAACGAACTGGAGCTTCAGCCACTGTCCCATGCTACACCCTGCTCCCCGCCTCGACGGTGACACTGGCACTACATCCCCTGCCCCAGCATCATTTCTGGAGGGTCCTTCCCCCAGTGCCTCTCTGCACTGAGCTCGAGCACGGCATGCACTGCCCGTTCTTTGCCCTCCCTGGCTCTGAAGAACTATTATTCAGTCCTTATTGTCGAAGGCTGAATGGAAAGGCTATGCAGTAGGTCTGAGTCATAAAGATGTGATGAAAACAAGCTGGAGAATTTTAAATGCCAGCTGCTGCCTGATGCCAAGTCAAAATTAATCGGGTTCCTTGATCACTATTGTGATTGCTAACAGAGAAGTATATGTATATTAACTTGGTTTCCTCTCTATTGTCCAACCTGCCCTGGGGTTGTATAATTTACAGGTAATTAAGTTCAGGAAAGATTATTGAAAAACACAAAAGGATGCCAACCTAACTCTCTTTTATTCATCTGCCAGTGAAACTATAGTATAATTTACCATTTAGCTTTGGAAATCTCTCTTACATATTCACACTAAAGGGAGCTTTAACTAAGCCAAAAACTAAAGGGATCCTCCCTATCCCTTGGAAGGAATTGTATCAGACTAGAAAACTGTTCAGAAAATCAGTAAGGAAAATCGCTTCTGCCAGTTAAAGAGCCTAAGTCTAAGAGCTCAGACCTTAAGTATTTGCAGAGGTCTAACTCCCATAGAAACCAAACAGAAGAGAATCATTTTTGGTCCATGAAAAATTTACCTAGATTGGACATTAGAGAGATGGAGGAGGAACATTCCTACTTAGGACACTACTCAGGATGACACAGGCTAATGCTTATCTCCACACTCACCAGCAAGAGCAGTTTCCAAAGCTGTCATGACATGGCATAACTATGGAGTAAGACTATTGGGCATTTGGTGGCTTTTCAGTCTATGAGACAGGCTCCATAGAATCTGTGTGCTCCAAAGCACATGTCCTGGTCATATTTTAACTTGGTCTTGCAGCCTTGTTGTCTACAGGATTGATGTGCCCATGGTGACTGGCATGAGGCTGCTAGTGACAGACCAGCACAAGCAGCCAGATTTCCTGGCTCCCCTCCCTCTGCCCAGACCTTTCGGTGATACTGTCTCTCATCCCTCGTCAGTATCTCCCACTAATAATTAACCTTCTTTTGCTGTATTGAAACTTAATTCCATTATTCTTCTGTTGTCCTCTTTGATTCTCAACAATAACTTATTCCAGAGACCTTGATAACATTCCTTCATTTCAGTAAATGTCATCCCTGCCTGAAAACTCTGTGGGGAAAAAAAAAACAGAGCAGGAAGAGTTTCCCAAATTTTCCCATTCAAAATGTATTCTTCCACAGAAGAAAGGGTACAAACTGTTTAAAAAACATCTCCATGAATGTGCTCCTGGATTTTCAAGCCACAGAGCAAGCTGAAGTTTTACATAATTTTTAAAATCCCTGAAATTTTGGGTCTGAAATGTCCTTTAAAATATACAAAAATAAGTGTAATAATTTAAAGACAAATGAACTTGGTCTGGTACTATTGAAGTCCACTATAAGGAGTAGAGGAAGACTACCCTTCCATCTGAGTCTTCATCTTATTCCTACAAGAATATGAAGTATCCCTACATATAACAGAAGTCCATCTTCCTCAGTATCCTGTCTCTGCCAGTGACTATTGGCAGCTGCCAAGAAAAACATGCTCCTTGCTGCGTTTTGTATCCACAGTCCAACCAGGAGTTGTTTGGTGATTTCCTGAGCCAGAGGTCATGTCCAGACCATCATGTGCAATAGCTCTCGGTAGAACTTTGTTCCATCTTATTTAGTTGTCTTCTTTTAACTTTTATATATTTGGGCTATAAAACATCCTGTGGCAATGAGTTCTGCAGTTCAGTTATGTGCTGCATGGAAAAGTATTTCTTTAGTGTCAATTTCAGGTGTTTTATGGTGGTTTCATTGTTTTTGTCTTTTCAAGAGGTACAAAAATTTAAACTAGAAATAGACATTATGGATCCTTCTTAGAGGCATCAAAGACTTGGCTAACTAAATTAGAATATGGTCATGTAACATGGCTTGGGAACTTGTCAATTTGAGAAATATTTTCGTTGTTATTTTTACAACTCATCTTTTGTTTAATTTGCCTTGTGTACAGAATGAATCCTGGCTTGTGTTCCTACTGAGCAATACCTCACAGCACCGTGCAACTGTACAGCCCTCCTGTGCTGGGGTGAGTCTCATCTTCTGTGAATAAGGTCACTTTTAGAGCCTGAACTCTATCTCCAAAAATCCATTTCTCGTTCCACTGCAGACATACCATTTTAGAATGACACCATGAAAATCTATGGAGTTAGACCAGATTCTGCTAAGCTCAGAAATTGACCTAAATTCCCCAAAGGAACACATCTCATGTTTAAAAAAAGCACATTATATATACTCTCATCACCTGCTGCATCTCACCAGTGAGTGGCACGAAGCCATCATGAGGTTAGTACCAGGATGGAGTAGTATTTTAAAATGTTCTGAAAATAAGTGACTCAGTAGTCAGCTTTCCAGCCCTAATGGGCTGGCTGTTTCAAATTCAAATTGAATTATAGTAGGGCCCCTAGTCCACATCAGAGGATAAGAGCATGCAAAATTGAATTGCAAAAATGGAGCCAGTTCGCATTCCTGTTTATGAACATGCAGACAAATCATCAACTCAGAAATCAGCAGCTATTAGCTTATTGGTAATTCATGCAACTTAAAAATAGCCATGGAAATTTGTACCCAGGCCACTACCCCCCCTCAAAATCCAGCTCATCGTGACTGCAGTAACAACAGAGAGCCCAAGTGGTAAATTCCTGATGCAGCTGTTAAGCTAAGACTGGAGACGGAGTATAAAGCAAAAGGTGGGGTGCGTAGGAAAAGGCTTGCATATTCCCAGCCCCAAATACCTAGACTTCATGAGTCAGAATCATGAGACTGACGTGGAAATTCTCATAACAAATCAGTTTTTTTGTCTTACAGATTTTGAGTCTTTAACTGGCACTTTTTACAGGCGCTTTAAGGTCAACAAATGTTTCCTCAACAAATCTGGGAGTCTCCTTCATTGAATGTCCAGGGAGCTTTTGGAGAAAAAAACCCTGCAAACATGGCCTGATCTAAGTGGGGAAGACGTGTCACATCACATATCCCACGCTGTGCACACAGCACTGGGTACAATGGAACAAGTTATTCTAAATCCAGCAGCTGGGATCTGGAGAGAGAACAGAGATTGTCTAAAAGATTTTGAAAAAAATCTCATCAGGAATGAGTATCCCTTTGCACTTCATCATTATCATCTGCTTTTATTTGCCTTCTACACAGTGGCTCAGTTTTGCTCCCTCTGATTGCCTCACACCTGCATATTTTTAAGTAAATGAATAGCCTACCTGGAAGCAAAATGCCTAACCATGCACTTGTTTGTTTATTCTGTTTGACTGTTGCTTTGGATTGCCTTTGCCAGTGTAACAGTCAGTGGAAAGAACTGAAGGGTTTCCTCTGCTCCTCTGCTGTAGGTCCTGAGGCTGACTTATCAACCTGGCTGCAGGGATAGGGAGAGGAGTTGGAGGGAAAAGAGGAGGGAGAGGAAAAAAGCCTCATGTATTAACTATTGTTTACCCTAGTCCGGGAATTCATACTATTGCTATCTCCCCTGGCTAGGGAATTGCAGCGGACCAACTATTGGCTGGAAGAGGGAGATGGCTCCCTGACTATGAGCTTAATTATAATTCCCATTATCTGATGACCTCTTATTTTTGGTTTCCCTTTTTGAAGGGCCAGTTTTTTTTCCACAAACAAGGAAAAGGCAAACTGATTTTGGATGACCCCATTCTAGAAACTTTTCTATTTTTATAACTAAATGATATGGCATTTCCACAGCCTCTGGAGAGTTATTGAATTCACGCCTTTGGTGGGCTGAAGCTCCCATAATATTTCAAAGTTGTTTCAATGAGCTCTTCCAGATGGACCACAAAGCAGAGGAGACCACAGCCCAAACCTTCTATCACAGGTCTGAGCTTTGACCGTTGTAGCAGGGTGAGTTCACTGAAGCATCATGCTGAGCAAAACAACCCTGAATTCTGAATCTTGAGCCCTTGATGCGGTCCTGCTAAGAACAGGACTTGAAATGTACCTAAATATAAAAATATTCTGAGCTTTGGGGAACTACTGGACTTCTGGAAGTTATAGTGGTAATATGGTGAAAGCTTTTAGGGCCATTTAAGTTCCTGAGGAATATATCATTCTCTTGGTGCAAACACATCATTCCCATTAATATTACGTGAGCTGTGTGTTCCCCCACAAAGCAGCAATATACCCCCCTAGTGACTGGATCAGAAAGGGTCTTTCCAGAACATATGAGTTGGTCCATTTCATGTGGCGAATCACTTTTTCATGCTTGCGAGGTATTGTCTACCCCTTGCTTTAGCACATTTCTGCCCTGGGGTGTTACTGGGAGCACTGCAGGCCCCACACCAGGTGACGAATGACCCAAGCGCCTCCAGCCGCTTCTCACAGAAGGAAGTGTTTGTGTTATCTGTGTGCAAATTTCAAATGCAAAAGCCAGACTCCTGCACCCATTGCCTCAGTGAGGGTAGGAGGTGCAAATGCAGATGTGTGTGTATAAGAGCGCTGTAGGCCTCACCGAATCCCACTGCAGCTCTGAGAGGTGCACATCCTCCTACGCTTTGTCACACTGTCCAAAGGCAGCTCCATTATATGACCCAGTCACAAGGCCTTAAAATTCAGCTAATGTTTTTATACTATGGAGGCAACTAATCCTTCTCCATTTCAGACACAGTAGCTGAAGAGTCATGACAGCACCCACTGTCCTTTACCACACTGGCAGCAGTGATGCCTTGTGGCACAGCGTATTGGTCATACACACTCAGGAAGAAACCTAGATAAACCCAAATTAGATCTACATTACAACACAGCAGCTCAGACCAGCTAGATGGCAATGAAACAGCTGGCACAATGTCTTCAAACTTCACAAGTGAGACCTCTGATTTATTTATGATAGAGTGGGGAGAAAGCAGAGAATTACACATGCATAATAAAAGTGTGTGCACACTCATCACACATACATACACAAACAACCACACTATCAGCTTGCTTTCTTTCTTCTGACTGTTTTAACTTCCTAGCCAAGCAGTGCCTTCTCCCATCCTCTCTCTTTTTAACTCTGTGGTTTATCACTGCATAGATCAATTTTTTTCTGTGCTTCTTTCTAAATGAAGACACGGGAAGAAAATCTCCCGTTCCCTGGGGGCACAGATCTGAATTCATTCCTTGTCACAACATTAGTACCAGTGAGTAGCACTAACATTCCAGTTTAGAGGATTTCATGCCCTGAAATATTCTAGGTTCTTCACTGGTTTTGATCTGTAAGAATTGCATAGAGCTGGAATCCTCCTGTTTAACAGAGTAGGTGGGAATTTAATCTTTTACAGAAATGTCTGGCATGGCAAGCAGTCCTTGCAAACCTGCTGAAGGCTTTCTCGTTGATAGTTAGTTCAGAAGTAATTTAGCAACCAAGATTTGGTGGACCGGATAAGGCAAGTGCTTTAAGTCTTTGTGACCACGTATGTCAAACAGGAGCAGAATAATTGCACTGTGCAATTCAGATACAGGGATGCCAGCCAGGATGGGGCTTTTCTGGATGCTGAGACCAACAGCCACCTCAGACAACCAAGCCCTATAATGATGGGAATAATAGCATAGATTGACCAGCTCTACTGTTCCAAGCAGTGATGTCCTGGACTTCTGATGGCTGTGAAGAACGTGGCCACTGAGTGTGTGCAGAACAGTTCTCCATCACCTGCACAGCCTACCCCAGGAACATCAAGTTTGTCACATATAGGGCAGGGCATGTGAGTAACAAACTGCACATGCAGAATTTAGGTGTACCATCCCCATACAATAGGTGTAACATGCCCCATACTAGACATATTGCTTCAGCACCAGTCAGTTCATTGAACTCTGGTAAAATTACTAAGCATTTGGGTATGGGATTTTTAAAAGGGTCTGTAAGGCTATATTCAGGTAGGCCTCAAAGACCACCAAAGAGCAGCTAGGGGAGGGATGTCTTCTGAACAAGGGAGGGGCCTGAATTTCTTTCATCTCCTTAAGCCTAACGTACTGTATATGAGGTGGTTTGTGTGGGCACAGCAAAGCCAAGTGAGGAGTCAGTACAGAGGATCTACTACCATTCTTCATCTTTTCACCGTTCAGTGTAGCAGACATGAGGAGAAGAGCTCCAGTCAGCTAACAGAACTAGCACAATTATGTGGTGGGTCCTACTGGGGGAAAGTTTTTCTCCCCTAAGCACAAAGACATGGGTTTGTAGCTCAGGATTTATAGATGCCTTTTCTGGTTGCTGTCCTTGAAGTGTGTTTTTTCAGAAAAAATGACCCATTTTGTCAACAATTTTATTTTTTTTTTAAGCAGGAACAGCAAACGTAGGTCTAGATACTCACAATATTCTTCACTTCAAATCCCCTCAAGTTGCCAGTCTCCACACGAGCTTGTCTGCCTTTTATGGCCTACATTTTCCAGAAGGATTTTCAGAGGAATGTGGCAGCCAATATACCACCCCTGACTGAGCTCTCCTAGAAATCTGGTCCCTTATCTGAGTGTCTCAAAAGGGAGCAAAGCAGTTCTGAATATTCAGGCCCAAATGAGGGATGAGGGAAAAAGAAGAAATAAGGGATCAGCCCCCCAAACATGTTAGCTATAACGAACAGTCTAATTGATGATAATCCCAACCCAAAATCTGTGCGCTATTCTGGGCACCCAGAACTCAGGCTTTTGCATAGCCTATCTGCTTTGATTCTGCCTGCAAGACAATTAACATGGCTTGCCATTGGCAGATCCTAATCTTCCAGATACTCACCGCAACCATTTGTCTGTCAGGAGCAGGATTCTGTGTCACATTCGGGAACCCTTGTGACAGGCAGAAAATAACATCATATGATGCTGACAATCAGATCATCTTGGGTATCGTCAGTCAGGTCCACTATGGTTGCCGAGGTCTCATCTTGATTTTCATTTGAAACAATGCCCTGCTTCGCTATAATCTGTCCTGAAGTGGGATTTCCCAATGTTTTGCCTGTTCAGCAGACTGGCTTATCTCAACCAGTCTGATTATCAGACAGTACAGTTTACAATAATAATGAGACAGCAGTTAACCCAATTTGACATGTCTTTGGGCAGTCACAAGCAACAAGCTTCTTCGAGACAGAGAAGGCATTTACAGAAGTTGCGCTTGTTTGGTGAGGATGAAATAGAGTTTCAGCTCTTTGTTGAAGCCTCAACAGTCTGCCAGGAGGGTGGGTTTCATAAAACACATTGAGTCATGAAAAGGGCAAAGATCCCCTTTCAAGTGGAAAAAAACAACTCATGCTACTAACAGTGCCTTCCCCCCTTCCCCCCCAGCAGAGCTAACTCTGCTCAATTCACTGCTTGGATGAAACAAAGCTAGATTCCATTGAAAGGATAAACAGGAAGATCTTAACTCCAGGAATGGGCTGCTCTGCAGGAGGTGGAAAGTTAAATGCACCCTGCAGCAATTGTTCAGCTCATAATGATTAAAAATAAGGCCCTGGTAAGATACTTCAGGAGTATTATGGAGAATGATTAATGCAGAGTCTCCTTTAGCCTTCAGTACCTTACCCATCCACCCCAAAAAACTTGGTTACCTTCATTTCTTTTTATTTTCATTATTTTAAAATTGCTGACACTCTACTGATTTGACTCCAGTTTCTGACTAGAAAAAGAGTACAGTTATCGTCTCCGTGTTCAAACGGACCTGCCAGTTACACAGTAATGGATCAGTGTGAGCAGAGCTGAGAGGACTGGAATCAGGACATGCCAGGCAATTAGAGTAACTATCTACTCAAGACTGAAAGCAAGCTCCTCAGGCTCGCACTTACTTTTTGCACTAGATGCTCTCATTAGAGCATGTGACAGCAATAATGCTCACAAAATGGGAAGGTTCGTGGTTGTTTGTTATTAAAAAAAAAGACATTTCTTCTTTTTTTCAGGCATTTTTTTTTTTTTTTTTTGGACAGAAAGAGGTAAGCATATCAGCAGTAGATATAATCTGAGTGGATCCCACGGGCCATTTCACAACGGTTTTGACTCACTATGTCTTATTCTTTGAGCTCAAAGGGCACTTTGCTTAAATACCTTCCAAAAGAGCTTCACATGTAGGACCAAATCCCCTGGTGCCCCACCTCTTTGGGATACCTGACAGTTTCAAAAGGCTCTGGTGGCCCATCCAGGAGAGACTTGTACTCCTAATGGGGACATGGGCACTGCAGTAACACACAGAGGTTTTTGGAAGGAAGGACTTCAGCCTGTGATGCTACCCTAAAATGCAGCTTTCCAGATACCTGTGGGCTGCCAGTACCAGAGAGTGTCCTTAGTAAAAACACCTATTTTAAAGTACATTTTCTCTAGTTTTCGATGAGTAGACTGTATTTGCTTAACTGATGCTTGGGTCTGCTTGACACTCCCCAGAAGAAAATAGACCTGGATATCCCCATGAAGTCTTCTCTCTCTGACCTTGTCTGCAGTGGGGGCCAGACCTCCTTGCTAGTCACCTGCACTTGTCCCAGGCCAGGTCCACATACCTTTGTTTGCCTCTGTGAGCTACAGCCTTGCTCTGTGCAGTCAGGAGGAAACCCTCAGCTACCTCTCCAAAATGTGAGTAAAATTTTTGTGTGTCAGTAAGGCGGTGCTTAGCAGAGGGCAGGCACCACCTCACAGCTTTCAGTACGGCTGTAAGCTTGCTGGACCAGAGTAGGTTCATGTGTATAGACAGTGCTATCAGGTTTTGGAGTAAAAATATTAGCACAAATATTACACTCCTTCCATAGGCACAAGGCAGTTTTTATACATATGCCATCAGAAAAAGAGGCTCTTGTTCCAGTCACTATTAACATTAAATTTAGTCCCTTGCTTTATACATCAATACCAAAATCACTGGGCCATATATTCAATTTACTCAGAACCATTTGATCCCACTGATATGAACGGCAATGTATGGGTATGAATCAACTGCATAGGGCTGGGTAATAATCTCAGTATATTCAGATTTAAAGTCTTATTTTTCACACTGCTAATGGCTGTGTTTCAGAAAGAATTTGGTAACTATTACTAGAGGGTTTCATGCTTTTATCTAGTTATAATGTTTTAAGATATAAAAAACCCTTACAACAATTTGAGCAAAATATTCATTATCCTATTGATAAATCTACTAAATACAATGTGTTGTTCTATCCCCAGTCCAGCTAGGACATCTGTTTTCTTGACTGTATGGTACTTAACACAATGAATCATTTGCCTCCAGTCATTCTGAGCCCTTTGCATGTTATGCTGCCTAAATCTTAGGAAAATTCCATGCTGTCTCCTCTAGACAGTCCAGCCATGTTGCTCTCTTTGCTCCCACAACAGCAGAAGTGGGATTTGCCTACCTCTCTCTCTCTCAGCATAAAACCCCAAAGATCTGTAGTTTGCAAAGCCTCCCTTTTTGCCTACACAATTTCTCCCTTCTCAAACTTATGCAGCATATTTCAAAATGCCTTTATAAGGCTTTCCTGGTCTCTATAGCTGCATCGATATTAGTAAATAAAACAGGTTGTTCTCCGGTCCTCACGGCACAGCTTGCAAATGCCCTTCCCTGCAAAACAGAGATGCCCAATTCAAACCCTCTCCAGGAACAGCCTCAACCCAGGCTACACCTTGGGGCATGCCCTGGTGTTTTCCCAGAGAGTGCTCACTGCAGCAGGGGCACACTGACAGTTAAAGAATATTAGACAGTCGGGGCCACTGCCTGCATCTTTTTTGGTTTTCTAGTATAGACAGAGCCTGTAGCAATACCTCGCAGGACATGCCCAGCACGTGTGCCAGCAGGCCCCGCAGACTGAGGGCACTGCCAGGGAGGTAAAAGAGCCTGGGGAAGGTGGGACAGCTCAGCCAAAATGTATTTCTATACATGGCTTTCTTCATGCTGAATACTGACTGTTATAAAAGGTGATTTTGTTTAAATCATCTAAGGCTTTTTAATTAAGTGTTACTGGGCTACAGGATAGTGACCTATGAATCTGGAAAATGCCTTTTTCAGGTTTCAAGAGGGCCAGGCATGGAGCTGAGACTCTAGGTGCTGGGAAGAGCAGTGCCGCAGGATCAGAGCTGGGATGCAGTCTTGACACAGGTGACTTGCTTATTCCAGCACAGTGCCTGGACAGATAGTCTTTCCTGCCTCTATGTCAGCTTTTCCAAAGATAAACATCATTTCCAGAAAGTTTTCTGTATCTATATGAAGGAGAGGTAGAAAGGAAAAGTAACATACTCTCATTACAGGGTGATACCTGGCCTAGGGCAGACATCATCAAGTAGGGGTAACACAGGGGACTGATTTTTCAAGTATATTCACCAACCCAGACTATATACTGAAGAAAGGATCCCCTTCCCTTCATACCATAGCTCCCCACCTGAGGGCTTGTTTCAGACTAGGAAAAGGGCAGTGTTTCCCAGCTGAAGGGGACCTACCTTGTGTCCCTGCTCCGCAGCACTCCCTGAAGGGGGGTCTTCTGCCATAGATAAAGGAGAGAGATGAGAAGACTAAGCTGAAGCTGAGGTAGGCACATAAAGCCAGCTATGTGCATATCTCCTCTAGCTAGGAAATCTGCCTGATGGGACTCCCTGCTCTAGGTTTCCATCTCAAGCTATAATTAGCTACCCCAGCTCAAAACACTACTCCAGCTTGGTTTTTAATCCATTTTAAAAAACACTAGAGCAGGAGGCATAAATTTTGCTGAGAACTGGACAGAGGCAAAGCCCTACCTAGAGAAAAGCTACAGTGCCTTGAGCTGGGATTTGTAAGGAGGAGCCCAGGCTGAAACAGCTGTAGAGGCTCAATTAATTCCTCCCTGTCCTATAAGATAGATGTGCTGAGAGCAACTTTGTGTTATAATAATGGTTAGGAGGGGTTGGCTAGGGGCTTTGCTGTTTCTCTTTTCCTAGCTCACTAAAGAGGTAATAATTTAAACTTTCTGTAGTGGAGGTTTTTTCAGGTCTTAACTCTAAGCTCTTAGGAAGTTCCCAGCTGCATGTTAGGCTGATCACAGGGCATAATGCTGTTTATAATCAGTGGTATTAAGTGCTAACATAGAACTAATGTAAATGTTAAAGCACTGCTTAAGCAGACTTCTTGTATCAGCCAGCCTTGGGTTAGTCCTATAAAACCAACCTTTAGGCCTGTTGCATGTACTGAGGTCAGGGCAGGTTTAAGGTCTAGAAAATAAGCAGGGAATCTCAGGAAAAGCAGATCTTTCACAGGATTGCTGCTGCTTTCTGTCTCTAGCTGCCTTTTCTTCCTTGCACAGGTCAGGAATTTAAACTGTAGCTTTTAAGAAAGAACATGCCAAATATCTGATACCAAAGAAAAATAGCGAATCTACCAGTTTTGAGGCTTTCCTCAAGATTTTGGGAGAGTGTAATTCATTAAATAGTAGAAATAAATAGCTCAGTATCTTTAATGGTATGAAAGCATGGAGTATCACCAAACAAAGTATAGGGAAAAATTGACTAAGCTATTTCATAGTCCCCACTCAAAAATACTTTGAACTTCAGCTGAAAGTTCTCTTTCACTTCAGAAAAGCAAGTTTTCCCATCACTAACAAAATAAACTAGGACACTTCACATAATTGTGCTTTAGACAGTTCAGTGGCAATAAATTGATTTTTAAATGTAATCTAAATATGAGTGGTGACTACAGTCAGTTATCCAACAACTATGTCATTTTGATTAAAGATCAGATTAAAATGTCTGTATCAGAAGAATGATGAGAAAGAACAAGCTGCATTCTAGAGACAAATTCTCTTCTTTTCAGCTTGTGTAGCTGAGAAAGTAGTGTCTGACTGAAGGGACATATAAAGTTTTTAAAACTTCCCCTCTCCTGACAGTCTTTTGACTGTTAGGAAAATGTCTTTGGCTTGCAGGAGGTTGCATAAGTACTGTGTGTTATGTGAGGCAGGCACTCCATTATTTATTAAATAACAAAGTAAACAATCATATAAACCCACTGTGAATGGTCAGAGCAAAAAAATTAGATTTTTGCCTTTGGGTAGAACAGCCCTTCCATATGCACCTTTGCTTTGACAGCTTTTTTTCTTTTCCAAAATATCCTTGCATTTTTAAAGCATTATGGTCCTTGCTGGCTTTCATCTGTGGCAGGGCATTCTTTTTTCCCTTCTACCAATTAAATTTCATAGGAGACACATGTAAGTCTTGCTCTTAAGTGGGAGACTTATTCCAAATGCACAGATAATTCCTTGTTTAGTTTCCTTCCTTCAAGTAATGTGTGTTGATTGCTCAGCTATTAACCTTCTTAGCATTTGCTAGTAACACAGTGGGAAAGTTCAACTCACTTCTGTGATTTTCTCTTTTTTCAGTTAAAGAGACAAAACCTGTCCCAGAGCTGAGGGCCTGACTGACCCAAGCTGTGACTGCTGACTGCTCTCCAACAAGGCTCAGAAATCAAGCCAAGAAGGAGACATGCCATCGAAGAAACACTTGCTGCAGAGCTGTGCTGTTTCATGGCCACGAGCCCAAACTGGGTTCTTGCACTAGTGATACTAGAGCTGGTCTTAGCACCATTGCGTGGGCCTAGGAAGGAGGACCAGAAGTAACTGAGGACTGCTTGATGCTGTTGGCCCTGGGTCTTGAGCTGGTCTGGAAGTGCGGGAAGGAGTTGGAGTTGCCTTACCCGCCAGCCCAGGCAGGCTGCCACCACAGAGGGAGCCAGAGAGGAGACTGGAGGGAGCATCGGCTCCTGCAGCACTCGCTGCTAGAGAGAGCCTGGCAGGAGCAGCATGTGCCTGGGAGCAAGGTGACCAGCGTTGCTCCTCCACCTCCTCCCTTGCACATTACACAGCCCAGTGGCCTCTGGGACCCACATAGCATTTTCCCTCAGCTTCCCCTAAAGGCAGACTGGATAGAAACGTTGCCTATACTTCCACCCCTTTGGCCTTTACAGGTTAAGTCTGAGAACAGCTGGCATAAGCCATATTGGTGAAGCCAATGAAATTGCTAGTTCACACATAAGAGTATTAAACTGGCCCAGCTTTGCTAGTAAAGAGCATCCATGGGAGCCCCAGCCTCTTGTTTTCCACCTTCGCATGCAGTGTCCCTCACCAGGCCTTTCCCTCGCTGACACCTTGGTCCGCATCACAGAATTTATTTTCTTGTTCTGTCCTTCGCAAAGCATGCCACAAACCTTTCACACACTCAATCACGCGGCAAAGGAAGACTGCACTCACCACAATATACCAGCCACTCTGAGGCTTAAATAATAGGGCTATAGAAAAATGATAAAGGAGGGAAAGAGGAAATTGCAATAGTCAAGCTGGGAAGTAAATCAGGTATTAAGAAGGATTTTGCAAGGGGAAAGGTCAAAGTACTGGCAGATCATGGCATCATTCCAGGGAGGGCGGCCAGCAGATTTACAGGCAGGGAAGACGGATGCCAGCATCCTGCCTCTGCCTATACCTACCAGATGATGCATCAGGGAAGCAAAAGGAAAAGCCACATAGTGCGTTTCCAGTGCACAGCGCCCTGGATGGGTCCGAGGACTGTTTCCTGACCACTGGGCAATCAGCTGATGCCCTGAAGCACCAGATTTAATTATCTCTATCTCTGTGCATGTATAACAGGAAGCATTAGCAGTTATAAAATTACCCAGACAAGTTTAAAATGCAGTCATAATGTTTTCCTCTTTGACTGCCTCTAGTAGTGAATGCCAGAGGTGTGTTCTGTGAGGAAGTCCATCCTTGTATTTATTTTTATAATTTAAAACCCTACCTTTCAACCTGTTTTTATGAGATAACCTGGAAGGAAGACACTTTCCAGTATGCAGTATAACAACACTTGACACTTCTTACTTGTAGGATCCCAGTGTGTTAGCACTGGACATTTCCAGGACAAAGACATGGTCCCTGCTCCTCCAAACTGACAAACACTACCAGTAAACTTCCTCCTGCTTTTCCTTTCAAAGCTATATACCCCTGTTTCTCCATCTTTCATCCTGCGTCAATGACGACCCACCTTGCTAGGGCACACCACAGGAATGCCCAGAGGTGAGAATGAAGAAACTGTCCCAAGTGTCGTCTTCAGACCTTTGCAGTCTTGGTCAGATCTTCCTAAGAAAAACAGGAACAAACCCCTTACAATGACTATACTTCTATACTACTATACTGTCCACAAAGTCATTACAGTGAGTCATATTTCACTTAAATCCATTTTTCCCTAATTCACTAAGCTACCCTATTTTATTTCATGCTTACAGATGTCAGGCTTTTGTTTTCATCCTCCCTGATGTGTCCCAAACCTTCTTCCCTCAGCAGATCCTGTGCCTGTCTAACTACAAGAAGTATTTCTATTATTTTGCAGGCATCCACTCATGCGCTGGATCTCTGTTTAGCACAGTAGAGGGAACTGAGGGAGGGAGGGAGACAGTCACAGCTGAGATTTGACAGTACTATTTTCTGTTGCCTCTGGGGAGCTGCACTGCCCTTAGAAGTTGGATAGCAAAGGCTGAATAGCTCTGCATCAATTCTTCAATGGTAGGGAATACCAGAGCAACTAAAAGTGATGATGTCAGGGAGATAATCTGATTTACTCTTTCCTATTTAAATTAAAACTCTTTTCCACTGCAAAGTTTTCCACAGCCTGTATTTCTGGGGAGTTTCATATAGCAGCAAAGGCCTGGAAAAGACCTTCTGCTCCACAGACTTTGGTCCTCTGCTATCAGAGGAAACCACATTATATAAGTTCTTTCATAAACCAAAGGGTAGTTAAGATTTTGCCTCTCTATTCCTACTGTCAGTCTATTCCAGATGACCACAACTTTGGAAGCTGCAAATTAAGAGAAGAAAAAAATATTGTAGCATAGTGCTTTTACTGCTCAAAGCAACCTAGTGTTAGCAGCAAGCTTCCCTGCATCACTATTTTTAATGCTGCCAGCTCAATAGGTCATTGTTAGGCAAGTGGCCCAAATGCTTGACCTCAACTCGATGTTGTAGATTGCTTCTGCTAGGAGGAGAAATTAATGTTTTAGTTGAGAGTTTCTCTAGCGTAGTCCTATTTTACTTACAAAGCAAACTGACAGATGTCCTGCTTCTCCAAATGAAGTAGGGTGCTTTTCTGCTCACACTTCTAAGCCTCTTGCCAGCCAAAACTGCTCAAAAAACTTACTGTTGCTTGGCCTTCTCTCTGCACTCGTATTTCATTTGATACCTCCTTGATTTTGTTGGTAGTGCCTATCAGATCAATTGTCATTTAACTGAGGGGGATTGAACTGTTCTCTCATTTAATCCTTAGATAAGATATCTACTAGCTCCAGTGAAGTATACGATTGCTCACAGATGTAAGACATGCTAGAAGTCACCAATTCTTCAGTGTAAAAATGTTAAATATGACAAGCTCCACAGAAACCCGTTTTTCATCCCTCAGTCAACATATTTCACCACGAACAGTGCCAAAGCCCTGAAATCTTTTCTTTTCCCATTGCTTATCCAGATATTAATTGACAAAAGATTTTGCCCTTTTCCCATGGTTAGTTGTTTGCTTTAATGTATCCCTTATTGGGAGTCTTATCAAAAGCTTTTTGAAAAGCTGAGCAAATGGTAATGCTTTCCATCTTCTCTTCTAGTGAATCCTAACAGCTTTCTGCTTTGTAGAAACAGTATTGATTTGGCAGCATATGTAGGCCTGCTTTGAACAACTGCAATAAGTGCAAAGCATGGGATATTTTGGCAATTTATTTGTAGATACACTAGCTCGGCCTGCATGGGGGAGTCAGTTTCCTTGCAATATCCCACTCCCACACGTGCACACAGGTTCTCTGTCATCAGAAAAAAAAGCTTTGCATTTGATTTTCAATTACAATACTGTAGCCTGACAGGTTACTGACAGAATAAAAGGATTTTAAAGTAATTTACACCCATTTTAGTGTCCTAATACAGAGACAAAGTAAGACCAGTGCATATGAGAATTTATATCTCTTACTTTCAATAAATCATCTATATTTCGGGTTTTTTTAGGGTTGCTGAATGAGTAATATCTTGTCGCAGTGGAAGCCTTTACAGGGGATCTAGAGGATCTCTACCACCCACTGCATTTTTCAAGTAGCTCTGTGATACATCAGCTGGTATCAGTCATCTGATCTCCTGTAAAAGAGCCTTGAAAGATGACTTTCCATATCATCTTCCTCAGTTCACCATGATACAGCTTCCTTCTCCCTTTGCTATACTTCTTAAATGGTTGTCTTGGCAGGGACCAGTGACACATACTGCCTTTTGCTCCCGAGAGACTGAAATAATTTGTAACTATTCTTTACCCTAATATCTTTAGCACTGTAACACTCATATCGTTTAGCCTTTCAATTTCATCTTTATGCCTAATGTGGCAATTTTTGCACCATTCGAAGGTACTTGTTATGCTTGGATGAGTGTTTCTTTTTATATACAAAGGAGACTGGTGGGGTCAGGGTGGGGGGGTTCAAGTCTTACTAAATCTTTGGGTTTCTGCTTGATCATGCAAGTTTTACTCTTTTCACATCACCCATATTGCACATGGCAGCTGTGCGGGAAAAGGAAGCTACATAAACAGTGAAAGATGATGTCAATATTTCTGGTGTTCATGGGCAAAGTCATAGTCTGACTTCAAGAGAAACTTTACAGCATCTGAGCTCTGGAGGAGGAGGAGACATAAAACCACGTAACCTGGTGCGCCCATGCACCGCACAGTCTCACACGGGAGCCCCCCTTTCCATGGGAGCCGGCGACTCTCATCCTACTCGGCCTTGGACAGCGCTACCTACTCCAACCCACTGCAGCTCCACAAGGGTCTTTGGAAGCAGCCGGGAAAGGGAGCTAAAAATAGGCTAACCTTTGTCTTGTACATGAGGACTGAACTTCAGGACAAGAGATCCACAAACAAAACACGACGCAGGTGGTGGTCATATGTCATGGCAAATGAAAGAAACCTAAGCATAGGCCACTGCTGCTTTGTGACAATGGATCAGTTACAGGGAAGCAAAAGCACCCTAAGAGAAATGCTGGGGATTTTACGATGGAAAGGGAAGGCAAAGACCAGTAAGAAGAGCAGGCTTATTCTAATACACAAGAAAGGAAATACAATGCAGATATTTTCAAAGAGAAAGGCCCAAGTAGCTCACCTGAAAAACAGCACCCACAAGATCTTGTAGGCATTTAGAGGCTAAAGAGAAGCTGGATGACTGAAAGATGAAATGGGAGAGAAAAGCAAAGCAGAGCGATCTATTTTAAAATGTGCTTCTCACATTCCCAATACAGGGTGAGATGCTACCAGAGTGCCAGCTGTAGGATACAGGGACTGGTGCTGGGACAGAAGCATCATATGAATTAGGGCAATTCAAAGCCAACAGATCATTGGGACAAGTGAAGGAATTAACCCTGATTATTAGAGGAGACTAGAAACCAAATGTCAAAGCCAAGGGCACAGAGCCCCATTCGGGGTTGGAGATATTCCAGCTGACTGTAAAAGCAAAGAAAATATGGTGCAATCCCAGGCTTCCAGATGAAGAATGGGGTTAATCCACTAGAAAAAGGTACATAAGTATCCAAAATCATGAAAAGCAGAAATCAGATTTCTCCTACCCAATCAGAATGGAGAATGAAAGATACAGAATTAAAAACCGAAGCCTTTTATGGCCTATTTTGGATGTATTGTATATGGAGCAATTTTTTTGCTGGCTTCTACCAACTTTAATACTACAATCATTTAGTGAAATGGAAATTTGTTACAAAGAAACTCCAACTCTTTTATCTGGTCTGTTAGAGTATCCTGTCATAATGTGGTAGCTGCATTGCTAACTGTTTCTGATCCTGTCCACTGGCGTCGAGGCTATATTCTATGGAAGATTTCTGTTACTGGCAGGGTCCCTGTGCTTCTGTCACGTCTCCCTGTGGCCTCTTCACTGAACGTAGATTGTAATGCAAGGCAATGAATCAGCAGCACAAGAAACAGAATGATGTCCAAGGAGAGAGATTGAAAACAGGCAGGGAAGGCTTTTACTTCTAAGACAGCTGTTATCTTAGTTTGTGTAACAGCCTGAGGGAGAAATAAAGAGCAAATTAAAGATGGTTCATTTTTTCTAAAGTCAGAAAAACAGGCAAATGGGCCAACTCCTTAATAGCTAGGCTGTGCACACCCTCACGTGTGCTCACCCACAGACACGCACAGAGTTTTATGTGCAATGTGATGGGATGCCTTTGCCAGTGAACTGAGAGTGAAAATTAATCTGCTTTGATGGCAAAGCTGCAAGTATATTAACAACAAAACTGAATAGAGACAAGAAATCAGGCCATTGTCATAAAATGTTGGCCTGTGTTATTACTTGGATAGAAGATCACCAAAATAAAAGCAAGTTGTTCCAGAAAATAGTTTTGGTGATTTAGTATATAGTATACTTCCAAGTCAATACTGAAATCATGCTCCCACAGATGATTAGGAAGAGCTATGCTGTTAGAGGCTCTGTAAAAGAAAGTGCTCTTTAAAAGGTCCCATGGCACCTTGCACAAGAGTAGGTGATATTAATCAAGGTGTCCAGAACAAAATCCGTATCTTGGTTATTATATTCAGAAGATGCTTAGAATTCCCTGTAGTTTCTATCATCTTTATTTTCTTTCCTGAATTATTGGGTTCTGTTGCTGTGCTGTGTTCATCACTTTCTTAGAGTTCACCCTGGAAGTGGCTGCATTCATTAATGAAAGAAGGTACATTAAACACTCATGCATTCAGAATGCTTATGACTGAGTTATGCAGATATTCCAAATGACACTTTTATTCCATGGACTTGTATTGTACAGTTATGTCAACTAGAAATACTACTTTTCAAAGCTTTAGCAAGTTTATGCAAATTGTTTTTGGAGTTCTCAGTCTGCATTCATCTTCTTACAAAGTCTTAGCTCCTAACTCAGCAAAGCACTTCAAGCAGGTTAATGATTGCACTGATTTCAACTCACTAGTAAAATTAAGAAAGTATTTCATTAATTGGCTACATCAGCATTTTATTTGTCTGCATTCCAACTAAAGTATGCTTCAGAGGAGCCACTGGACTGTTTACATGACTCGTGTCAGTCTAAGTAAAGGCTGAGAACTGTCTATGTCCCATTTATTCATTAGACAGCTCGTAAAGAATCCCAGCCTCAGCACAGCCAGTGCATGATTTGACTGTAGCAAAGCCCAAAATTTTGCTCTAGTATTCAAGTTCCAGAGTACCTGAGTGTTGTCTCCTGATTTGTAATACTGTCTGTATAATAATTAATTTCAAATACAGAAGATGAAAGCTTAGTTTGTCTTCAGCTGGGCACCTACATGCAGGTTCCATTTGTTAGATTGTTACTTGTGAAAACAGTATATTGGCTATGAAAACCCTGTTTAAACAAACCCGTCTTTTTTGATGTTTCATTATCTCAGGCTCTCTTTAGCATAATGTCAAAGGGTAATAAGGAAGTATGTGAGAGTTAGTAAGAAGGGCTGACACTGGTAACAGGAAGACTGGACCAACTGTAAGGGTTAAAACAGTTACAATTGCATCAGATTACGAGAGTAGCTTAGAAGGGGACATTGTTTTATAGTTCCTCAGAGACTCTTCGTTGCCTAACACTCTTACCTATTTGGTCCAGGTGTGTTGACCTCTGCTATGTCAATGATGGTTGCCTTAATTGTCTACCTTGTAAGTATTCAAACATGCCTCTCCATGCTTTCACCCCTGCCGCACTTAATCTTGGCAGGAACTCTCCATAAATCCTTCCAAAGCTCACTTATTATCTTTCTTTCAAACCTTCACTGATATTTTCCTTTGCAACGCTTAAAAAGAAAACTGAGCATATTGACCCCTGCTATACAGCTGCCACAGCATGGCAGGCTGACCAATGTGGTCTCGTTATTTCCTCCTGTCCCCTCACTGTCTGTCTAGCCATATTCTTCTGTAGATTTTGCTCTTTTACAGTTTAGTTGCAGGTTTATCTGTGTTTGGATAGTGCGTGGGGCAATGCAATCGTGTTCTGTGACTAGACTTTTGGGTGCTCATGTAGCACCTGTGCTTGTAACAGCAATAATGGTTGCTAGTAATAGTAACCACAAATTCAGACAGTTTTGTTAGCTAGGGACTATTTATCTAGGTTGAGGATTATCCATGCTGCAGATGTAGAGACTGGAGCAGGTGCCTTGCAGGAGTTCAACAGGGGGGCAAGCTTCTCAGAAACACTACACTGTTCCCAAAGTTGATGCGAGTCCAGAAGCAGTGTACTCACATCTGCATATCTCCGGCCCATGCTAATAAACTCCACTGGGCTGCGTGTCAAGCTAGTTCAGATGTCCCTGCATCTCCAGGGCCCCAGGGGAGTGTGGTGCAGGGGACTCACACAAGGGGACTCATAAGGCTCTTCATGAAATCAGCCTGCGTGTACATGGGCCTGCCCTACATCAGAGATGAAAAACTGAGCTGGCTTTGGACCACGCTCATTGGCCACCCATGCTCTGGCAGGATATCTTACCTCAGACCCACATGTTGCAAGGACTGAACACCTTATGTGAACACCTCCATGTCTGAAATCCTGACACCAACTTGGCAAGTTGTGCCCAACTCCTTAAAATGCTCTGAAGTGTTGTGTCACATCCTACCTTCTTTTTCGATTGTCAGAGGGTAACTGCTCTCCTCCTATTACTGCCACCTGGTTCAGGAGAAAGGGCACACAGTTCTCCCAACTGCTGACGTGAAAGTTTTGTCTGCGAATTATGTGGTAATCTATATTCCTGGTATGCTGCTGCCTTGGTTTATGGACACAGTATCACTAACATAGGGTTCCAAAAATCTGAGTCCAGCCACTGCTGGGCCTGGTTTCAGTAGCACAAGATGGTTGAATGGTTTCCAGAAATCCCCCCTGTATGTGCAATCAGTCAGAGGAATGCTGGACAAGTCACGCTCGCTGTGAGCACGGTCACACTCCTGTGCTCGGTGGGCTCACTGCAAATTCAGTCACTGCATCCGCTCGTCTCCATCGCCTCCAGGCCTGGAGCTGCCACAGAAATGGTTTCTTTTTGCACTCGGAAAGTAGCATTGTATCTAATTTCTGAAGCAAATAGGAGTTCTCAAGCATGGAAAGTTGCCACATTCTCAACCTCCTTCTTTCCCGTATCAACAAGGCAGTGAGTAGGATGCGACTTCTCATGGCACGTGGGGACTCCCAGTTTATGTTCAGAGCTAGTCAAAATTCAGGTGCTGGCTATCTACCAGGTAAGGAGTGGTGGCAATCTGTTTTGCTATCAGGATCCAAAGACTCAGGGTAGACTGCTAAAGAGAGAAATAGAAAGTGATGTTTGGCTACCCACCAAATTAAGAACAGTAACGACAACAAAATTACCATCCATAAGGCGATCTTTTTGTGGCCCTGAAGCAGTAACCATGCTGCTGTTGTTAAAAAGAAGATATAAATGGAAAATCAATTCCAGATATATCACAGAAGGGAATTAAGTGTATTCCTTAGCTGTAATGACTTATGAGGTCACCATGGCTTATACCACATTCTCAGTTTTTGTCTTCCTCGAAGAGACATTTTATTTTAAAAGAAAAGTGACTAATGAGCAGAATTTTTTGTTATTATGACTATGTGTTTTTCCTCTACTAACAATGTTTGAATCACACAAAAATAAAATGAATCTTTATTCCCTTAGTCCTTGAACTATAAGACTGCTGGTGCCCCGCACTGCATTATTAAAAAAAAATTATGGAAGTGGGCCTCTTACTGCTCTAATCACTTCTCACTTCTGCTAGAAATAGCTCAGTAAGGACTACCCAGGCAGTATGCATTCGTCAAAGCCGTTTTGCATTAGGCCAAGCAGAGGTCAGACTCCACGGAAGATCAGTTAAAAGCCTGGTTTGGGTTTTGTGTTGCTGTTTGATTTTTGAATATTCTGATTAGATTCCCCTTCCTGATGTGATTATCATCTTTAGAAATTTGGGGATCGATAATTCTTTTATGTTTGAAAAGAGAAGACAGCTAAAAGTCTTAACCCTGACTGCAACTTTAACCATGGGCTGTGTAGCTTCTCACCGTAGCATGACTTGCATTGTTAAAAAAAAAAAAAACACAGAGAGACATGACATAATCAGCAGCTTAAAATAAATTGCAATAGATACACAAATTAGGATAATGATTACACATGCCACCTACACATGTATACCTCATTCTTGCCAAGTTAAGTAATTGATTACATGCACAAATCAGGTGAATGATTACCACCGAGATTTTCATCTCCAGTAAATCAAAATGCCTGTGCAATTTCAGCAGCACGCATACTTGTTTAAACACTTGCTGCCAGGTCCTTTGCCACGCCAGGGTTAGCCCTGGGGAAGCCGAGCCCCGGGGCGGCTGACGCCTCCTTGGTCTGGCTCTGCTCAAGGCAGTGGGGAGGGCTCAGAGAGACCAGGGCAGCAGGGACCGTGGTGGGTAACCAGCCACACGTCCTCGGCCGGCCTCGGCGGGGCCACTGCCTGCGTCTCTGCCAGCCAGAGAGAAGTAGCAGTTTCTGCTCCCTTTGCACCGGTGGAGCAGAGCTGGACAGAGGCAGGTTGCATGTTTTTCCAGCTGCTGCCCTCCTGCCCCTAACGGTGGGAAGCAGTGCTGGAAAGCTGGAGCGCTTTGCACAGGCCTGTGGCTGCTGCGTGCTAGGTGCAGTCAGCCATGCAGAAACCGCTGAAGCAAGCGTCTCCCAAAGGTGTGTGTTTTGGAAACCTTATTTGCATGATACCGTGGGAGTACTTTGGCAAAGGTTTTCTTCAGCAGCTGAAGTGGTCTCTTTCACAACTTGACTTAGTACCTGCCTCATTACACTAATATTTATTAGGGGTTATTGCAGCCAGGAGCATGACACTCCCTGATTTCTGATCATGTATCAGGGTCATTTTACTTCCATTTTCTGGCTACATTTTGGGAAGATCCTTAAAAACCATCATGATGATAAAGTTAAAATACTGGAGACAGGATGTTCAATGAGAGTCTTCTCTTGCCAATTGTCTGTCAGGCCAGTGTTCGGCTTTCCTTGCTGTGCAACGCATTGTAGCAACATGAAGTGAGCGGAGTTCTGCCCAAGCAGCGTTACGGGCAGGAACAACAAGCAGCTGCCTTCTCAGAGAGAAGTTAGGGCCAACACAACAACAACGAAGCCAATTTCCAAACACGAAACACATCTAATCCCCTTGCAATTATAGTTCCCTGTTAAGCCATCAAGCATGCCGAATTTAAGCCATGTGAAATTTTATTGGGGAGCTCAGAAGACAGTTGGGAAGGCAGTGAAAGAGGATTCTTGCTTTCCCCAGGAAGCAGCAGGAATAATGAGCCTGTGGTGCTGCGCCTCCTCCCTGCCGCCCCTGCATGCGGCCTCGTACCCCATAGCTCCATTCGCCCATGCTGGTGGGGATGAGGACTGTGAAATAACCATGCCTGGAGGTTTGCCTTCCTTGGCTCTCAGCCAGGCTGCCTGCAAGAGCTGCCCCCTTGCAAGGGACCCGTGAGGCAGTGAACTCAGCTCTTGCCCGGGGCCAGGCAGCTGCAGATATCAGAGGGCAACATTGTCTGCTTCCTTTACACTGAGATAAAGAAAGGTTTTCCTACCTATAAGCAAAGCATATCATGCCTCACTGAAAACTGGATAAGCTTAGCATGGGCATTGGAAAGACAAGCTTTGTTGAAGGGCTCTTCAGCATTGGCCTGTTTTCTGCTTCATCCTTACATATTTGAAAGGTGTCCCATATTATACCAAGTCAAAGCATTCCAGAACTTGGAGCTCCTCCAAGTCATATTTACTGTCAGAAAGAGGTTAAACAAACAAACTAAACCCCAGAGAGAACCCAATAATAGGGGAAGCAACAATCTCTCTTCCAGAGGAAATCCCACACCAGCCATGCCCTTTCATCTCTGCTAATGCTACTAAAAGACATCCCACCTCCCTCCCATGTGTTCATATATGATGTCCTAGCATGCACGTGTTTAAACTAGCCACCACAGACCTGCCTATGCAAAAAGCTATCCCTATGCATACTAATTTTCATTCATGTCCTTGCCTTCAAAGTTAGATGCACTGCTGGAATCTTTCAATTCCAGCTTCCCTGTCCCCAAATGGCAGTAATTTCTCAGTGAAGTTAAAATCAGAACCCCATCAGCAATCTTCATGAAAGGTGAAGTTTATAAGGAAGGGTGAGGGCTTTGCTTCAGCAGAGAAATTCAAAAATACTTGTATCTAAACACCTGCCTAATACCTCTATGTTTGACAGTGGAACTGCTCTTGGTGTGTTTCACATCAAAGCCAGGATACCTTTTTCACCTAGTAGTCCTTTGCTGAAGTCAGGTATGTTGATCAGAAGAAAATTCCCTGGCTGTCTTACATGCTAGACTACATTTTCCCCATCCTTTTATAGGTGTTTATTGTTGGACATATGCTTTGCATAGATGTGGAAGGGCATGATATCCTTCATGCAGTGTTTGAACCCCTTGAGAACTAACTCATTGCAGTCCAAACTCCATACAGTGAGCTGGCTGCTATGTGACCTTTAGACATAATGCCATAAATCCAGCCACTCCTCCTGCATCAGTGTGGGAGAAAATAAAAGCAGTCTGTGAAATGGTACAGTGGTGCAAATGCTAAGGACTGGCACTCCAGAGGCCAAACAGCTTCGCAATGAACAAGAAATACAGCTATGAAAACAGGTCAAATCTTTTTTAATGATACAATCATTTAAAATATCAGTTAAAGACTTAAGAAAATACTTCATGTTTTGTTCTGAGGAAAGACGTTGCCATAAGGCCTGAACACTTCAAAGGGTTTCCACCAGGAAGTACAGCTCACTGGGAATGTAATTTGAGCGATCAGCTCCATAAGAGCCGTATTTTGGAATGTCGGATATAAGTTATGTCCTTGTTTGTACATGCCTCTACGGCAACAGTAAATCATGTCTTTGCCCCCAAGGTATGGCATACAGATTCAGAGGCTCAATGCACTGATGGTGTCCTCTCAACATAGGCACCTGTCTTTAAGAAAAGAAAGGGGGAGGTGGGGAGAGAGAGAGAGAGAGTTGGACTGAAGTGATATTCTCGTGCTAATACTTAGCACATAGGCTTTTCATCCAGAGATCTTTCATCAGAGAACATTATCATCTCCTTTAAAAAAGATGTAGTAGAATTCAAATCCGTCCAAACTTTGCTAAACCCTAGGATTAGGAGTGAGATTTGTGTGGAAGTGACAAATCTCAGAAGCATGCCAGGGTCTAATAGGAACAACTAGAATCAGTCAGCTAAACACGTTCTGCCGGGCCCTTGGCAAACTATTCTCTGCCCTAATGCACAGAGAGAAGTAGATTAGAGAATCAAAAGGGGTATATTACAGTATAAGAAGCTGGAGCTGGTTATAAGTATATTAGCATAACAAAAAGGAATGTACCAAGAAGGGAGAGCTGCCAAGGGGAGCGCCTGGTAATTGCAGTCTCAGGAAGAGCAAACAGAGCTCCTGCAGAGGCTGGGTGGGAGTGAGCACAGCTAAAGCAGGCAAGGGTTTCCAAGGGTTTTAGGGAAAATAAAGAAACTCTTATTCTTTCTGGTTTGATCCTGTGCAGTTGTGCAGAAGAACAAAAGACCTCACTCAGTACTAAGCAGAAGAAATATTTCTGCATTTCCAAAGTACTTGCTGTTTGGACAGGTGATAAAGAGAAAAGTACGTGTCTAAATTTACTCCTAGGAGCCACCAGTAGAGCAGCAACTCAATAGGCCTGTCAAAGTGCATTCTCCTATTCCAACTGGCTCAAGAAAAAGAAGTAAAGTTTAGTGTACTTCTTGTTGCCAGCAGATATATGTCCCCACCATATACCTCTGCCAACGAGAGCCTCTAACCCACAGGCACTGAGCCATGTAACACCAGGATGGTGCAGTGTCACTAAGCAGATGCAGGAGAAGGAACTCCTCAGAGAAGAGCAGCATCACATTTGTCCAGTTCTTTAATTTACTGGGGCAGAAGAGTAAACACAGTAAAAACAGTTCGGTTGGGTGGAAGAAAAAAAAGGGAAAAAGAAATTGGTGCAAATGGAACCAGAAAGGAAGAGTAAGAGAGCAGGGTTAAAGAAAGTTAAGTGCACATGCCCACCATTTTGAGATAATTTTGGGCTGACCAGCAATTCCAGTGTTCTACTTGGCATGAATGATTTCATTTATTTCAGGACACAGAAAATGGTTTGTTCAACCAAACATATTTTTGTTTCAAAATGGGAAAAGCTACTCCATACCATGTTTGTTTCCTTTTTTTAATATAATAAAGAAAAAAATTGAGACTTTCAAAAATTCTCTCTTCCCACCCGCTTTTCTGTTTCAATGGAAGTATTTGCCAAACACGATCAGAACTTATGAAGTATTTTCTTCTACTTACAGCTGATTTATTATTTGGGGGGAGTTTGACTGAAGGAGGGAAACAGCTGCCACGTTTAATGTCTCATAAGACTTGCCCAAGAACTGGGAAAAAAATCTCTTTAATACCACAGGTTCAAAGCCCCATCCCTCCTGCCTGGCCTGGGCAGTCATTTTAAGCACTCGGCAGCTATTTGTAAACTGTGGAAGCCAGAAGCATTTCCCAGCATTTCTGTGCAAATCTACACCCTATCTATCGTCCTTGCACCGTCAAGACACATCCAGGAGGGACACCACCCATGGGAGAGAACAGAGGAAGCTATGCCTGAGTAGAAGCTAAACTATGTAGCTCCAGGCTACATACTGTATTTGCAGAAGCTAGCATACAAATTGGTGGACTTAAGTTTGTCTAGGTGTCTGGAGCAGAAATAGCAGGAAAACCAGAGAGAAGGCAGTAAGCAAGCAGTAGACAGACCTGAAGAGAAGAGGAGAGAAAAATTATTTAGAGGCCAAGAATTGCTGAAAGAGTCGAGATCAAAAAAGATGTCTCCTGCTGCTTGCTTCCACCTGAGTTCAGAGTGCCACGATTCTGGTAAACAGGAAAAGTTCAAACATATCTGACTCCCTCATCCATTTTTCTCCAAGAGAAAAATGACAAAAACAGAAAACCTTTGGCTGCCCATGTAGGTCACATTGCAATAACAATGCAATGGGAATGAATGTCTCATGATGTTATTTATTGGGATAAAAGTGCCAAGTAGTGCAAAGAGGCTAACACACTCAAGTCAGTTGTGTTGTCAGTGCAGCTTGTACTGCTCAAACAACTCCCCATGCACCACTTCAAAAGTTACCTGGCCTTGCCACATGATCTCCAAGCAATCGAGCCAAGGTTTTTAACAATATCTATTTTCCTGTGTTTCACAGGTCAGTGCTTGTTTTAAACAGGCAATGTTCTCCCAAGAGATTTATTGTCAAAGGCAGCATAGAAAATATTTGTGCAAAACTAACAACATTGCTTCTGTTGAGGAGGAACTCACCTCCATGCGATGTAGGTGCAAAAGAGTTTCACTTTGAAATACGCATTTTATCTATGCAGGATCATGGTCCCATAATTCTTTGCAGCATTTCGATAGCACTTACATGGAAAAAGGTCTGTTCACCCACAGAACAAGCAATGCCACAAAGCTAACTGCACTGATTCCAAGCAGTATTTTGCCAGTGCAAACTCGTGAACTGTTAGCAGCCAAATACACTTAAGATTTATTCAAGCCAGAGAGCTACTACCTACCAGTTCAGGTCATATTTCTTCTCCTGTTTCTCTTTAAATTATGTGCTTCCATAGGGCTAAGTTGATTCCATGTTGCATGCATGTTTCTTTAATACAACAAGTCTGCAGTTGGCAATAACTTTTGGGGTTGTCTGGCTGTGAACTTCACGTTTCAGTTCATTCTGTGTTGCCCACTGCTGTTTCTAGCCGATGTCTGTCAAAACCCCTTACTGTGTTTCTCCCATATCTAAGAGCGGAACTATTCTTATGCAGACCTCTACCACTACAAACAATGTAGCAAAAATAGTGCTAAAAAAGGGGGGGGGGGGTTTAATAGTGCTAAAAAAAAGGAGGGGGGGATGTCTGCTATAAATATTTTTATTGCTGGCATAGGTGATTTACTGCCCACTTAGTTAATCCCTATAAAATAGCACAGCTGAACACCTTTAAGTTACGTGCATACAGATGACTAATTAAATACACAGTTAAATAGCTTGACCTGGCACAATTCTGACCATTAAAATCATTAAAGAAATAGAGCTTGCAGTTCCCTCAAGGCAAAGTCTTCCAGTGAATAATTTTGGTCTCAGAATGGCTTGAGGTAATTTGGGATGAACAGGGTACTCACATGCAAGAGGGATAGATACCCAGCTACCTGACCCCTTCTCTCAGCCTGTGACCCCAAATCCTTGCTCTGCACCACAGAGACTCTGGTAGCAGAACAGAGAGGACACTAGGAACAGGGCAGAAGTTAAAACAAACTAACCAGATGTAGTAACTCATATTTTATGACAAAGCCTCAGTTAAATTAAAACCTTTTGGCCTAATGTCTCTACAATTGTGGCAGGGAATCGGCCAGTATCATAAATGCTCCTTCTCTCTGCTAGGGTCCCCGAATCGGCCAGTATCGTAAATGCTCCTTCTCTCTGCTAGGGTCCCCGAATCGGCCAGTATCGTGAATGCTCATCCCTCTGCTAGGGTCCCCTCGCCCTTTGTCGTCTCAGCAGGGAGCTCAGGGCCTGAGCGGGCCTGAGCAAGGGTGCGAGGTGCTCCCACTTCTGACTGGCACTGGGCTGATGGGATGCCAAAGCTGGCCGCACAAGCCCCACTGCTGGTGCCTTTTGCAGCGTTTCTTGGGCTGAGCCGTGGGCCTGCCTGGGCTGGGACTTCAGTTTGGCTCTTTCCATGGTGAGTCGCTGCATGCACATGCACAGGCACACAGGCATGCACAAAGCTGAAAGAGGATTTTAGGCCTTTCTCTGGCTCCTTTCTGGAGGCTGGTTTGGTACAGGTGCCTCCACAGCTGGTGGGGAACTGATGGGAGCCCCCTCTGCTAACAAGACCCACCCCACTGATCCTATATCTTGAGAGCCTGGCACTCCTTAATTTCTGGCTTTTCTTGGGCTGTTTCAAACCATCTTTGTGTCTCCCCCTACATTTCTGCCTCGAGCACAAATTAGCCGGGAGGTAGACTGAGCGGAGGCCGACAACCTTCAGCTCACGGCAAGTAGTCAGTGAGAATATAGGCCACCTCCAAGCTAATTTACCCAGAGGCTGCTAGTATAAAAATTATTTTATAAATGCTTCAAGACAAGCACATTTTCCCTCGTTCTCCCTCTTTCTCACATTTGTCATGCTCCTTCCCTAGAGGTTGATTAACTCAGTAATTCTGTTGTGATGGTGATTTCTTTTGGTACTTATGGGTGGCTTGGCCTACTTGAATAGCTGCATTCTGGTGACAGGAAAGAGAGTTTGATTAAAACAGGAACATCCTTGAAAGGGCGAGACTGTCAGACCTGTGCTTTCATTAGGAAGTTTGCTCTGCAGTTTCTATACCCAAGAGTTTGCCACTTGCCCTCATGTTTGCTGCTGCTGCGTTCGTGTGTGCTAGACCAGAGTAGATAACTTGTTGTTACGAAGTGCAGTTTAGCCTCTAAAGCGACTGTACTCATTTCAATAGACCTAATGCCTCAAAAGGAGTACTGTTTCAACAGAAGTATTAAAAAGCTCTGCCATTATGGCAAGGTACCCGAATCTATCAAAACTTCATTTAGCGTATCATTCTGCTTGACTTTCTGCAGTAATTTTTAAACAGGCAAGGGGCTTTTTTTGTTCTATTAAGAACATTTCTCTCTGAGAAATAACCTTATTAATTAGAAATGTTCTGTGTCATACAGATTGTAAAACTGAACTACCATGAAGTTTGTGACTTTTTCAGAGGACAGTGGGTAAAGCTCTCTTACTTTTGTGTGCTAAGTGCCGGGGGAAAGAAGTACAACGTATGTAAAAATGTTACAGATAGTGAACTATACCATGTTTCCAGTGGTGATGATGGCATTAATAGAGCCTAAAGCCAAAAATCTTAACAAAGTTATTGTAGCTACAGCCCAGACAGAGATGTGCACCCTGGGGAAGACAAAAGCAAATGAAAATCTGATTTATGTCTACCAAACTCAGCATGAAGTGATGTTTTGATTTCATATGAAATTCACTTTTTTTGCAAGCAACCTCATTTATAAATAAGGCATTGGCTAAGAGTCTGACTGGCAGCAGCTTGCTGGATTTCTTAGTAAACAGAATCCAAATATGAATGTATCTTTAGTTCCACATACTCCTATTTATTCACCCGTCTGCAAAGCTCAGGTGTTGCAGTTGTAGGTGAATATGCCATTGATCACCTCTCGGCTGCTGACCAAAACATGCGGTGTAGACATACAACTGATACTGTTACATTGCAGATAATGGCAGTGAATGGTTTTCACAGAAATTTGGCTGATAAAACCGCACGAAATACTGCTGAAACTAGAACTTCTTTTGTAAATGTTGATACTTCTTGGTGATATCACCCACTATACATCTGTCAGCAGGTGTTTTGCTCTGCTTTCCCTTTTCAGGATAAGCTGATAGTTCCTCTTTAACCACGAGGTATTGATCCCAACTATCTCTTTGACTGAGCCAAGCCTGCTTGGTCAAATGGGTAAGATTAGCAAGGAGCCACCCTAAAATATTTAGAAGTGATGTCTCCATTGAAGACAGCCCATCAAAGCATTTGTTCTGAGCATGGGCAGAGCAGCAGCAGCTGCAGATTCAGAGTCACCTGAGGCCAAAGCGCTAGGCCTATTACAGATCATGCGTAGCATTTTGAATTACATCCTGAAGTGAGCTGACATCCATTATAAAGTATGTGGAGCCTTTATACCTTTATGGGTCTGCCGTTTTTTACAAGCATCCACTTATTCCTTTTAACAGAAAACTCTGTCCTTGAAGTTCTGAGTGCTGCAAAGCTGAAACATTTATTCCTGTCAGCTTTAACACTGCTCTGGTAGCTCCAGAGACTTTTTTCTAAATGTGCTTAGTCTTTTCTGTGAAGCATAATAAAAGGTACTTTGGAGAAAATACTTACCTCTGAGACAGTCTGGGCTAACACGAAAACTGGAAAAGCTGAGAATGAGGAAGAAGAAAAGCTTTCTCCAAAATCGCAAGGGGCACAAACTCACCAGAAAACAACCAGCTGGAACTGACATTGATCTTCTTCCCATCTCTTTTCCTCTTTTTCCTCTCCTGTAGCAGCCAGTGAGCTCCTGTGACCCCCACAGAGCCGATTCGGTGAGCCAGGCAAGAACATGACTGCAGCTCCCTCTGACGGGCCATCCCTCTGCATGCGGCACTTCTGGGCCACTGAGACACGAGAACATGAACTTTCAGCTCTGCACATGGTCAAGAACGATCCTGTTGATGCACAGTTTAAGCCTTCACACAAGGTGTAAGAAACTGCAATGGAAATAGTGTTACAGCTTCTCGATGTAATTTATTTGCTCTTAATTCCACTCTGACAATGATAGTATCTTCTCCAAGTTTTTGCCCCAGTTGCCTTGAACAAAATACATATATTTCTAGATATCTTTCTGGTCTTCCTCATAACAGCACTGAAAGTGCTCCTCGTTTCTGGGAACTTTATCCTCACACAGACACAACATCCTGTCTCCATTTTATGAACGGAAATTAAGGACCATATGAGACGTTTTCACAAGGCCACAGAGGAGCACTGGAGCAGAGCTGGGAAAGACCGCAGTATCTGTAGGTAGATCTATCCTTTGCACCTTTCCAAGAGCAGTAATGATACAGTTGACTGGCCAGGAAACAGGAGCAATATCACATTACTTAGCTGACCAATCACGTTTATATATCACATCTTAAGGGCATGCCCCACCGAATAGCAGAGACTTTTTTGCTAAGAAACCTTGTGATTCACCGAGTTGGTATTCACCCTGCCTTTCACCAGAATGCTTAAAAAATATAAATAAATGAATCATATTAGTGGGGATATTCAGAAGTTGATGAACAGCATTCAATAAATGTTTGCAGGAGCATTTGCACCAAAAGTGCCCTTCTGTCTGTTGTTTGAATTGTAAATTGATTGCACATTTATGAATATTAGCTGATAATTCATGAATGTAAAATAGACTTACGTAAGATGCTCATCATCTGATCAGGAAGCTGACACAGTGCCTTGCAACTGAGATGAGAAGTAATGAATACGGAATATTCATACTTACCTTTCTTAAGAGACTCTTACTGGTTATGTTTGTTCGCACACGCCACTCATAGAACGCAGAACATAAATAACCCCATGAAAACATGACTTCATTGGGGATAATCTGCAAACAGAAATTAGACTACATTTTTTAAATAAGTTGTGTCTAGTTCCTCTATGAATAGTTTGCCTGCCTCTAATAATAACTGACCAACAGAGATCAAATAGCAAGTATCATATTCATTTGTGAATCCAGTCTACAAATAATATTCTTGAAACCTTTTGGGAGTAAACTCCAATACATTCAAAGAAATCACAGTTGACTCCTGGACAATGTGTGAGCAGAAAATCAGACAAAATGGGCTGAATAAGCTATTCACTGTGAATTGTCCCCTTGACTCTAAAGTTTGACAAGACCCTTCTTGGGGAAGTACCTTTTTAAATGGAAAATGTACAATTACATTTCAGAAAAGAAGGGGTCTACTAAGTGCCTTCTTTTAAAAATGAAGTGCCCTGAATTATCTGTAGTGTAAAACTTTATTTAATGGATATTTCAAGGAATAAGTGGGAAAACAGTACTGAAAAGACTGTTTTGTATGACTTACATGCCACCTTTTAATTTCTCCCTTTTCCCTCCTCACTGACCCATGGTGAGACCCCTGCATTACTGGTTCCATATTTGAGCTAGTTCCAAGTCACAGTTTCTGTTTGATGGTTTTGTTTTTCCCCGTTCACATAATTTTGATGATTATACTCCCTGGCAATTCCTTTGGGCTTTGTTTGTAGTCCCCTCTGGCTTGTGGATAACGTGCACTGGAGTATTTATATCTTCCATTTTTTTCCCTACAACTTAAATTTTAGTTTGATCTCATGAGCAGAAACAAGAAGAACAAACAATGCCATAATTTCTTGCACTACATTTTAAAATTATTGCTATAACATTTTAACTCCATTTTAAAATTCAGAATTTAAACATGCATTAGGTTGAATATAGACTGGAAAATATAAGAGTAAACAGCTTGTACAGAGCAGTGCCTCATTAAAAAATCTTGTTAAATCTACATATGCCTTTATGCTGCTAACAATGCTTTTGAGCTCCATGTGCAGGAGGCTACAACAGACTAGGAATCGCTAGCACGAAGGGAGAGCGAGGGCTATGGCATGTGGTGTGCATGCTGTCGGAGTGAAAGGCATCTCGCACACCTGCTTTACGGCGGTGGCATGCCCTAAGCTAGCGTTGACATGGTGCAGCTTGTGGCATACCGCAGCGCAGAAGAAGGCATGCAACATGCTGCTGCTGTCGGCAGTGCGCATACCGCCAGCCAGGAGCTCTGCGGCCCCCTCGCTCTTCCAGCCTAACCATTTGCTGACAGGCAGCATGGTCGGGTGGAAAGTGCAGGGTAACCGTTTCATGAGCTTTCACCTACTTGTAAGATACAGCTTCAGGAAAAGGGAGGAGGAAGACTGTTTATATAGACCATAAAATCGTATTCAAAATTGTTAAATCACTATGTACCAGGGACAGAGATATGCTATTGACAATACTATTCCAGGTTAGCAATTTATGACGGCAGTGCCGCTAGCGTAGCCTTCGTTCATGTGAATGATATTGTTGTGGACGGTTCCAGAGAAGTCACGGGAAGGTGATTATACAGGAGTTGTGACAGTAGGTCACAGATAAAGCACTCTGGTATGCTCCCACCCTCAGACACCAGGTCCGAAGACATCGAGAGAAGATATATAAAACTCCGCAATGGGAGAAAATGACCACGAGAGAAAGCTTGTTTGCAGAGATGTGACCCACTGCAGGAGGAACGTCACCGAAGCCCATTTCAGAATTAACTTCTGACCGTGCCCCGGATACCAGAGCGCCCGTTCACGTGCCTGAAACTCTAAAGGACAGAAAACAGCTCATTTTCTTCAATACTGATTCATAGGACTAAAAGGATATAAGAGCCTCCAAAATTGTTAGAGACTTACTGACATCAGGCATTGCATGATCTCACTCGTGTGCCTTCAGCGAGGAAGCAGCCGATGCTGACAGGCTGCCAGCTCAGGGGCTGGCTGCAGCGACTGTACCCTTCGCTGGAGCTGCAATGAAATTGTGTGTCGGAAATGCGTTATCACTTACCTGATTCATTTCAGCCTTTTTAAGTCCAGCTTTCATTTCTTGGGGTATGTCAGAGCTCAATGGACCCAGATCTGGAGGAGACAAGAAAAAACAATGTTTTTGCCTAGAAATGCCACTTCACATGCAGGATGAGACAAGCTGTGTGAGCGAGATGGGGACGTGGATATGGTGCAGTCATGCACTCCTCACCAGGACGAAAGAAAGGATCGGTCTGTACATTACTGAGTGAGGGAAGTCCGTCGTTTCTGAACCAGTGACCTCAGGACCCAGATGGTCTTCAGTACCTGCACTTTCCTCTTTCCCGCGGTAATGAGGGTGCCCATGCTGCGCTCTGCGGGCCTCTGCCCAGGCAGACTCGTGCGAGGGAAGAGATGAATTATTTCCCCACGAGAGTCTCTGCCCCCTTGGAGACACACTCTGGGACTGAGTCTCGTGCCTGCCATCGCCAGACAGGTGCTCACGGAAAATACCGAAGCCACTTACAAGTGCTGAGAAAGATTTATTCTGGAGATGTGACCCACACTCAAGGAAAAGGCAAAACCTGCTGTCCATTTGCTCCAGCATATGATGGAGTGACATATTAAACGGGGAGAAACGACTGAAAAGAAAGGATTTCTGTGTAACTACCTTAGAGCTGGCAGATTTTATTTCAAGAATACCTCCTGCATTTTTGCTCCAAGTGCAGCAAATTGTTATGCTGACTGGAGAAAAAGCACTTCTAAAGGCACACTGGAAAAATCATGGATGCAGTGACTATCATGGTGTGGAAAACCAGGCAGGACTGTTTTGCTCATCCACTGCCTCGCATTGCCAAGCAAGCATTTCTCCGCAGCACAGTGCAATGCTGAGGCGAGGCACCAGAGCCTGAACCAGACCCGAGCCAGTCCAGCTGTGTGGACACAAGGCCCTGCCTTGTCAAAAAGGATACATCAGCCCAGCTGGAGCCGCAGGCTGGTTGAGCAGTGCTACTCCCACCGCTCAGGAAAACATCTATGCACAAAGCTGGCTTAGGCATCCCTGCGTTGCACTACTCCGAATGCCCAAAATTTCCTCTGGTAATTCTTGCATGGGGTCAGGCCCACTGTGAAAGGACAGCCTCTCAGCCTCTGCCATGCTGGGGCTGCCCTGCTCCTAGCCATCAAGTTAACTATAGAAGAAGAGCGAGCTGGTTTTGGTCCCTATTAGTGACTATCCAATGGGAAGCTGGGGGAGGGAAAAGGGGCATTTTAGCTCCTTTTGCAATACGTGTGTTCTTTTCATCATCTATTCCATAGGTGCAGCATATCCCGTGCCCTGGCGACAATAGGTTCTTGCAGCAGGGTTTTCAAAGCAATTTGGTTACTAGAGTTTGCTATTCTGGTGCCTCAGCTAAATCCTCATCCAAGACGAGGCTGCAAATTCTCCCTCTGAATAACGCAGCTAAATGGGGAGCCGTTTTTAATGCAGCAAGAGTGATGACGGGTGTGATGTGGGAGGAAGCAGTTATATATGTTGATTCTCCTAAAACAGACCAAAAGGACAAGCTGTTCAAGCCAATACTGCTCTGATCTATAATGAGACCAATTATATCTGAAGTTCCTTAGGTGTTGACAGAACGGGAACATTTACAACCCTGCATCTCCTCATTTTGAATTAGCTAACATGGACAGAGTGCCTGCGGCTGCCTTTTCCTCTCCCTCTGCTTAACCACTTATAACACTGCTGGTTGCCTCTGGTGCACAGTTTGCAGAAGTAAATATGTCAGTATATATTGGAAATTCAAGGCCCTGACTCCTTTCACATACAAACAACTCGATACCAAAATTCAAATTAAACAGGAGGGGCAAGAAGTGCTGTCAGTGCGAGCCTGCCCGGCTGACTCCTCTGCAGCCACAGAGCCGTGCCACCTCACACCAGCTGAGGATCTGGTGCTCAGTGCGTAAGAAGCTGGCAGGCTGCCTCACACTACTCGATCTTAATTTGATGCTTCTGCTGTCTTTTCTACCTCGCTTTCTTCTGGAGCTGTCTCAGCAGGCTTGCTCTGGCTCAGGGTTGCCTCTGTTACAAATGCTGACAACTCCTTGTAAACCCTATTACTCTTCCTAGCCCAGGCACCTACAATGCAGCAGTCCAACATTTGCTCTGTTTATCAGCTGATGCATCCTAAGCTCACAGTATCTTACTATGCAAAGACAAGACTCTAAATTTTTCTCTCTACCCTTCTATGGTAGTACACTTTTTTCATGAAATCTAGTTGATTTTTTTTAAATGACCACTGATTTGTCTGTCAGCCCATTACTGCTACAAAAATGTTGCCTTTCTTCACTATGTTTCAGAGTCATAGTTTTCTGGATCAGATTTTCTTTTGTCTTAACCCAAATTCAATACCTCAACGTAACTGCTTGAAATATAACCAAACACGATGCCTCAGCATTCAGCACTGTTTACAGTGTATGAAGAGCAAGAGAAAGAGAGAGGAATGAAGGCAGAAGGATTTGAGTTGGAGAGCCAGGGACTTGCTGCTGAGAACTTGCTCTGTTTATTACACGTAACTCATCGCCCCAGAGAGGAGGGAGGCCATCACATGTCAGGCTTTCACTATAACCCATATAACCTGTAACCAGCTGGCGTACCACTGATGCTGTGTGGCTTGATAGCTGTCTGTCACCCTAGCTTTACCGACTAATATTTTATTAGACACAAACTGAACTTCTGACAGTGCCTCAGGCTTTTGCTCAGGCAACGGCCTGTGGCCACACGGGCGAGTGAGGACCGAAGGCCTCCCGGTGCGCAGGGTCCTGTAACACCACTGTCCTCGTGCTCTGGCTAGAAACGAAGGTCCTGAAAAGAGAGGAGCCCCTACATCAGGACTGTGGCTGCTGGGTAACCTCCCAGAGACTGAAGCAGCATGGTTGTACTCCTGCATTAGTCAGAAGAAAGTGGAGGTGAAGGATCTCTCCTTCCATTGATGTGGGATTTCTTGGGAAAAGAAAGCAACACGGCATGTGAAAATCGGCATCCTCTCACTTTTCTCGTCCCTTCCTGGGTCAGATGTCTAGAGAGGGCATGCTGTGTGCTCAAGGAAGAACTGAGACAAGAACCATCTTAGGCATTAATAAAAGAGGGGGGGAGAGAGAGAGAGAGCGCGCGCGCGCAAGAGCTCGCAATGACAAAGTAACATCTTTAGATTCTTCATCTTCTTCCTCTCTTCCCCTCCCACATACTAATCTTGTATTAGGTTTTCCAATAAAATCAGATATTTTTTGTCCCCTACAGCCCAGCTCTCCAGACACAACACTCAGTGTTTTTGATGATCTCATAGCAGTCTCCAGAGTAAATGATAATTGCTGCAGAATTCACCATTTTTTGCTAGAATAATTCCCTTGTTTCTCAGCATCCTGGCAATCAGATCATGGCTGTAAAGTAGCACAAGGACTTCAGTGATTCTACCCCTCTCACCTTGCACTCCAAAGGTGCAGCTCTGTTGCCAGAAGGGCAGAGCCCTCTTTCTCTCTGTATCCCCATTTATGGCATCCCATCCCTTTCTGTCCTGCCTAGCTGCAAGTAGGGAGTACAAAACTGGTAGCAGGAAATTAAATTTGGGTGGATATCTCTTTGTTCCCACAGATAGATACACAAGCTAACTGTTGTACTTCAAAACTACTTTTGAAAATACAAAATTATGAATATTATTTATATTACAGTTCTTTAGTTTTAATTTTAATTAGTTCTTAAAGCATTAAGTGTTCCTGGGCATTGTTAACATCTAGGAGGATCTGACTGGAGAGAAGAGGTGGTTGTCCTCCAATGGGGATGAATTCACTTTACTCTCTTTATTTAGAATGATGTAGAACCAAGTCATGGATCTGCCACCTTTGCACTTTGCAAGAATGCTAGTATAAATCTAAGACGAAACAGGCTAAATATGCCTGTTCCTCCTGATTGATTGTCAGTCCATGAGAGTATCAAATCTTCAGAAAAAATGAAGAATCTATAACAAAACTTTGCTCAAGCTATCTGAGATTCCAAATACTTTATTTTCTGAGATATGAGAAGGATACGTTTATACATTCCAAATTGCATCAATTTAGCTATCAATTTTACTAATTAGTAAAATAAATTTAATGTACCCCAAGATGTGCATTATTCAGTCAATGTCGAATGAGGCTGTCAGAGAAACTGTTCCAGTTCATTGACACATTAATTATACCTTTTCAGACTGCAACAATTTGGACTGAAATTTTTAAAAAATTGAAAGTTTTTCAAATTTGAAATTTCCGAGAACCTTGTTGGTTTGATATTTGTTACAATAGTAGAAATCTTGGATCAGAGCTGCAGAGTTTCTCTCTCTCATCTTTCTTCAGCCACAGGCAATGAAGGACCAAATAAAATGCTGATCATAGGAAACTGATTGGAAAGTTATGCTGGGGAAGTAGCAGCTCCCTAAATACGTCACAGTGTGAATAGGAGCACTGGGTGAACCATTGCTTTTTGGTTCATTGGTCAAACTAGAAAACAAATTACATCTGGCTTGACCCAAAATATATTTATATTTTTCCCGGTGAAATTAGCATTTAAAAGAATGGTTTCTCTTGGGCAAAACGATGACTTTGAAATTGAGCATGTTAACATTTTTGTGGTTTCCTTGAACTTTTAAAAGTCAACAGGAAGCAGGAGATCAGTGTTTTGTTCGGGGTAGATCTATCCAGTGGGAGGAGGTTGGCGGGTGCTTTTGCTTCAGCTCTGGCTGGTCTGCCCTGCAAAGCCACACAGGCTCTGCTATGCTTCCCCACATAAATCACACATGTTTCTCCCTATAGTTTCACTCAATAAACAAAATGCTTTGTCCTCATCCTCTTTTCCAGGTGAATTAGCTATTTTTTCATCAGCTCAAACATACTGTTTTTTTAAAGGTGGGAAAGGGTTTTACACTGAGCATGTGCTAAAGACATGGAAGGAAGGTAAGCTATGCAGGCGGCTTCACCTCAGAGGGTCAGCTGTATTCAGCAACATAGTAAATCATAAGAAAATGGAGACTGAACACTGGAAAAAAGTATTCGGTAGCTATTCTGGCAAGCCCTGTCCCTTGAGTCAAATAAGAATGGGTTACAACACTCTCAGCATAGCACGGGGAATAGTTAGGAATTTGCAGAAAGATGGGATAGAATATGTAGATCTTTGACATTTCACATCTATGTGATGCTATGAAATCCTTCTCTGGAACAGTTTAATAAGCCAGAATTAATATTGCACTTTCCCATGAAAACACAAGAGCATTTTCCTTGCTAAAGTTGTCTGGAAGAGAACTGTTCCCTCTGAACAAACCACAGGAGACAGCAAAAGCAGAAACTTTAGCCACATGATTTAGAAAGTGCAAAAATTAAATAACTTGTTAGTTTTTTGCCATGTGTCAAAGATGTATGAGGCTGTTCCTGAAAATAGCTTGCCTGTATGCTTTGTAACAGATGCTGGAATTTCCCTTCTCCTCCTCCACGCTCACTTCACCTCTAAATTCAAACACCAATGAGCACAATCTGTACAAGACTTTGATATTATAGTAAACTGCAGATAATTCCGTTCTCTGGTTAAAAATACGTTCAACTATCTTGACATGTATGTTGCCCACCTCGTGTTATACCTTGCTGTTACAGAATTTATAGGTTTTTCAGAAAAATACTTTTTCCAAAGGGTGCTATAGGGTAAAGGCATACTGTTGAATAGCATCACTCATTCATTTAATTACTTCAAGGAACCTTTTAAAAATCCTACAATCCATTACACAGATATGAGTTTCTTCAATCCCATTGAGCACTGAAGCCAGAGAGGTGCAAATGACATACACGTCAGAAAATGAGGACATTTCTTTCACTGTAAGCACCGAACAGCCCCTCTGATTTACAGCTTTTCACTTTAATATTTACAGTGTTATTGCCATTTGTATTTTACTAGTGAATCCTAAATTTCTCACAAACTAGAAGAATTAATGTAATGTTAGCCAGCACATATAGTATCATACAGTTTCAAGCAATGTCTGTTAACTCTGGAGTAATTGTACTCCTCTGTCTTTGCCTGAGGTCTTCCCTATTCATTCTTGCAGTCACAAACTTCTGGGGTTTCCTTTCTCTAGACACTGACCAACTTTTTTACCTGATTGTCATTTAATAGATTGTTCAAGGGTCATGTACCATTGCCAGTCCCAGTCTCCAAATATAGTCTTATTCCTCAATCTCGTGCCTTGCATTACAGTTGTCACAACTCTAATCATGTAAGTATTATCAAACAGGCTCAAGGTTTAGTTGTTTAGACTGACCTGCCTATAAATGACTAATGGGATTAAAAATACATAGTTCATATGTGTCTTTCCTTAAATGTCACTACTACCTGCATTTTGGCTTCCCAGGAACGTGATTTTTTTTTCTTTTCTTCCTTGCAAATGGCTCTGCGTCTCTTTTGATGAAGGCAGCCTTTGATGCAGCAGCAGAGCCACGCACGCTGGTCTGCTCTCACCGTCTGCTATTCTCTGCTGTTATGAAGGTCACCAGACCTGGAACAGTATCATCAGCTAAGTCAAAAATAGCAAGTTTCTGAGATGTAGCTAGTGATACCAACAGCAAAACTCATGTTGCTTTTGTGGCCTGTAGTTTGAGCTGCACTGTGTATTTAAAAGATAAGAGCTAAGTAGTCAATGTATTCCCTGAGTCTTAGTCTATCTACTTGGAGGATTTACAGTAAAGCTACCACTTATTGCCAATATTGATTGACTGTTTTGATACTGATACCCACTTAAGACCAGCTGCTGCATTCACATAAGCTGTCACAAGACACCAGAAAAAAAATGTCAGTCTCTGTCAACCTGAGCTGGATGGTAACCAATAACCTAAATGTAGAAAACTGCGTGTTCTGACTACTTATCCCCTGTGCTGCTCAGGTCCTCAAAATAGCAGCTAAATGAGCTGGATGTTTAATAATATACCATTTCACTTGAGTGTTTGACTGGGCAAGGGAACTTGTGCCAATGAACTTAGGCATTTATTAAAAAATTCCCATGCAACTTTTAAATAGAAAATGAGAAAGGAGAAAAGGGGAAAAGCCTGTCAGTCTGTCAGACTACCTAACCTTGCAGCCCTGCTGTGTGGTCTGCTGGTCTTAGGCCAGCAATCAACATTTGAAGTTTTTTCTACATTTTTTTGTATTTTTATATATATATATATATTTTTTATATATATGTAGTATTATACATCTATTTTGTATTATATAAACCATGAAGCTACAACTTGCTGTATCATTACTCCATGCATCTTCTTTCTTGAAAGTAGTTGCTAAAATACAGGTTATTATATGCACATTATGCTTACTAAAAAAAAATCGTTCTTTTACATGAAACCAGGAGAGAGAATCTTTCAGTCTAAGCAAGATAAGTAGGCAGCTTTATTCGACTGCTGCAGCTATCAAAAAATGGTGAATAGACTTACATACCTGATACAAGCTGGGAACTTCAGCTTCCTTTTGAAGATAACTGGGATTTTCAGAAGAGTATGGGGTAACCTAGGAACACCAGCTGAGAAGACTAATATCCTGAGAAGGCATATGAAAAAAGACCAGCACCAGGCTTAACTTTCTAGGTTTAATAGGAGGCAATTGGTACAAACAGATTGGAAGTGACTTTAGAGTGTCTTTGCCTGCTAACTGCCTGGCATTGACGGTTTCATGGATTCATTGCTACCATTATTCATCTTCTGGAGAAAAAAAATTTTTTTTTAGCTATGTTGTTAGAGCGAAGTTTCCAAAAGTATTCAGTCATTGACTCAGCATCCAAGAGTTATCTTTTTAAGAAAAAATACCAAAACTCAACAAACCCTATTGACGAATATCCAAACCTTTTATGCTAAAAAGGCAAGACTAGGAAACTTTTCACAATTTCTAATGAGATTTTTTTCCATCTCTTTCTAGCAGAATTTAGGGTAAGAATGATTTTAAAATATCTTTGGTGAAGTTGTGTTTTAATAGAAAATCTGTCTTTATCTGAATAGTCATGCTCACAAAGAGTGATTGTTTTCATTGTGGCTACTGGGGTCCCAGCATGTGCATTTTCCTCTTATGGCCTAATCCCTTCTCCACTACCCAATGAAGCATTCCAACAAAAGCTCTTTTAAGACACTGTGCAGCATATCTGGATCATGCTCTTTCATATTTTAGTCAGAGTTTTCTCTTCTACTCTGAATAAGCCTAATTTTAGTAGGAAAATAAAACTTAAGTTCCCACTTAGGTCTGCTGCTGTATACAAGTGAAGCTAGAAGGTGCATTGGATTAAGCTACCTAAGTTTTTATGATCTCTGATGAGATGTATGGCTTTAAATCTCAGTCAGACACTTTGCTTTGTATGTATCTTATTTTTCTTTATGGTTCATTCACTTACAATTCTTAAGCATCTAGACCGTCATCTGCAGAGCTTTGGAAGACATCTCTAATAGCACAACCAGTACTTTTGATGGTATCTTACTCTAGTAGCTTCACTGCTAAACAGCCATCTCAGCAAGAAAGGTTGTGTTTGGTACAAGCCACTGTGCAACTGATTGAGTTGCTTAGAAATGCTCTATGATACCAAGCAACAGTATTAAAATTGCTGTTGAATATGAAGTTGGGGAAAAGCAAAGGAGAAAGAAAAATGCTGCATCAAAGAATATTGTCATAACACTTAACTTGGAATGCAAACACAGCTTACATGAAAGCTTTGAATGTAGCTGATGTGGTCTTATATTTACATAGCAGTGGTCTGTTATAAACCTTCTCCCAGAGAAAAGCAAAATAAAATATCAGCATTATCTTAAAATAGCATTTTGTTGTTATTGTTCTTCAAAATGAATGTGAGTCTTAAATCCCCTGCTACCATACAGAGTGATCCCACTTTCCTGACCTTCCCTGGCAATACATATTATCTCAGAAATTTTACAGCATACCCACGGGAAGACCTTAAATTTGGATTTCTACTGCCTTTGTAAAAGTGAGTATTTCCTATTTTAGAGACTTCATAGTATGCTGCATAGAAAAAACATGTGCATTTCATACTAGCATCAACAGAATATCTGTTAGCATCCTGCTATACATAGAAACTTTCAGAAATGTAGAATTCACCCTACTGTTCTCTGTGATCTGCATTAAATTCAGGCTATATCTCCTCCAAGATGCTGCACATCATCTTTCCTCCTCTCTTCTCCACTACCCAATTTCTTCCTAATTCTTCCATTGCCTTTGGCTGTAGCATTATAGATCTGTAGCTGTGGCTACCCTGAGAGTTTATCACCATGAGCCATTTACTGAACTGAGAGGTGTCTAGAGCAGCGAGGATGCACTTCTCTCTCAAACCTATTTAGCTCAAATAAGCATAGGTATGTGTTGCACTTGACAGTTCAGGTTCTCCGCTTCTGCTGTTGCTGATCCCATGAATCACAGCTGGGCAGAGGCTCTGCCTAGTTTTGAGAAATCTTAGATTGTCATCTCTAGAAGACAAAGCCTAAAGTCATGGAACCGGCTGTCTGAGCGCTATTTCTATTTCCTCCTGACCCTCCCATACAGTCTTCAACAGACCTCTGTGAAAGGAGAAGTAACTCCTTTCAGTGCCATGGAGGTAATGCTGCTCTTCACTGACACATGCATGGAAAAACATCCAAATTCTCTGGCAATGTCCCTCTGTGCATTTCTATTCAAATGTGCAACTGAGAGGAAAAACTTCCAGTAGTGTGATAGCAAATACATTGACTGTACATAAATATAATAAACTTAGCATCTCCAAAACACTCTACATGAAGCAATATAACCTTTTCCATTAACCTGCCTCCTCCTATGTGCCCAGGAAAGAAGGTGGGTTTTGCAGACTATCCAGAAATGTGAAATCTGTGAAACCAGTGGAGGACCAGGCGCAAGGTCAGTGACCGGGTGCAGAGATCCTTGCCAGCAGTCCTCACCTCTCTCAGCCAGGAAGACTTTAGCTTGAGTCTTTAGTTGTCCACATTATCCATTGTTCCAAACCAGCCCTCAAGCTCCTTTTCTTTTCTGGGCTGCTGAAGGAGCTGGTGCACACCTGCAAAGGAGCCAGAGTGCAACGGAGTCATGCAACCAGACCCGCGAACTCTGAAGTGCTCCTGTGTCCACTAATACGGACTTAGAAGCACTACTATAGACACAGAACCTTAAATAACCTGGCGTAAATAACCCAAGCCACTCAAAGGTTTGTAAATTAAAACTGACCAACTGGATTCTCCTTGTGCTTTTGCACTTCACTACAAGATAGACTATATAGCGAGGCAGTGATATGCCTACAGGCAGGATCCACGTCAGGGTCGTTTGCTGTCTGAAGAATCTCTCTGCAACTAGATGGTGCCTGTGCCTGTACCTGTGCCAGTCCTCCTCAGCACAGGCGGGCAACCTGAAATCCCAAGAAATCTGTGCTTTAGTTGGAACTATTATCAAAGGTAGAGCAAATTTTCAAAATTAAGTTGTAAGAGGAAAGCCATACTGTTAGGACTGCTAGGACTGTGAAACACAAAAAAAGTCAGAAAAAGACCACGCATGGTCAGATTTGCAAAATCTGTAAACCAGAAGCATATGTTTATCCCAATTCATGGAATATACAGAGAAGGACTACTAGAATGCGTAAAATATGTGCAATGCAGCCATGATAACAGTGACTCTTGGGTCTTCCTTTTTGGCTCCTGATCTGCTGTAACTGTTACACCTTCTGAACTGCATGGACATAGATGTTTGAATTTAACTTTAGAGAAGGGCTGTCAGAATCGTGTGATGTTTCAGAGTTTGACAGCCTGCACAATTCACGTCAGAAATTTCTTTTTCTGTACAGTAGTTGCTAACAGGAACATAACAGCCTCCTACTGTTTTTGTGCATGTTTAGTCTCTGAACAGCACGAAGACATTGATGAGTGATGAATAGAAGCCCCTTTTTTATTCCTCTGAAACTCTGCTAGTGTACTTTTACTTTAAATAAATGGGACTTTAAATAGGACAGTTTTTTCTCTGGCTGATATCCTGTGGTTAGTGAAGCTGCACACAGGATGCAAGGTAAATGGAAGAAGCTGGTCAGAAGCTAGATATAAGCATTTTTCATGCTACCAGTTCATTAACAATGTCAGGAGCATGCAATCAAATTATTGCAGCTTGATTCTTTTTTCCCCACCTAAAATTGTCAGTTACTTAAAAATAGATTTAAGTGCACTTGTCTAGGTCCAGATGGGCTCAGACATCTTCAGACTGAGGATACTTGATGCAAGTGTAGCCAAGGTCATATAAGAGAGAGACTTACCTGACAGGTCCATTCACAGTCCTTGCCTAGTCTGTACAGCTTCATTTAAGGACATAATGCTTTCTCATTTGAACTGAACAGTTTTTTGCATTATCTTATTAATATTTTCTCCTTTATTATCTTTAAGATTTAACTGGTCACAGGTTAAAAAAAAGGAAAAAAAAAACAAACCTCCTAAGACACACTTTTTGGTCTAAAGTTTACAGAACCCTCTCATGGTCATTTTTTTGCAAGAACGGATACAGTGGTGAAAATATTTTTCTGACTCAGTTTGGATTCTGGGGGTGTTTCACCTACCTAAGTCGCAGTAGGCGATATCGAATCTCCACAGCTTAGATGTCTAAGCAGAAATTAGGAGACCAACCACTGCAGTCTGGTCCAGGGTGCAGTGGCAAAGCACTGTAGGTTAACTTGTGTCGTCATAGCTTTTTGCTGCAAGTGTTCTGCGGAGACTAAAGATTTCTCTCTCCAGGAGGGGGCATCCAGTAATGTTCAAAAGGATTGCGTTCTTCTTCAAAAGTCATTTGACAAAAAAAAAAACAAAAAAACAAAACAAAACAGCATAATCTCTTCTGAAAAAAACTAATGCATATACAAAAATTACACAAGCAGCTATGTGCAATACCCTGTTTTTGTATTACCTGACTATTTGGCTTTCTCTTCCCTACCTAAACCAACTCAGTTCTGACTGTAAAAGTGGACAATTTTTTTAACTGAAAGATGCTCTGAATTAAGCAAATATAAGGAAAGTAAACTTTTCAACTGTTTTTGTTTTTTTCCACTAAAGAGTATAAAATAAACTAGACCTTATGGGTTAAAACTTTTTATAAGATTCTCAGAATGATTTGCTAATAACAATTACAAGCGCACTGAAAAGCAGCAATGGCTGAATCAGAACTGTGAAGTCCGAAAGTCTCTGTCGGAATACCTATAATCTATTGCTTTGTGCGTCACTCCTGAAAAATTTGCCAAAGTTTTATTCTGCAATATAGCAATATGTTGGGGTTTTGGACCTTCAAACTTTTTTAGTGAGTGTAATGAATGCTGATAGCAGATTAATATCTCTAAAGTCTGCTCTGATGTTCCTTAAATTCCTTAGAAATATGGTGCCTAAAGAGTTGGCCTTGGCAGTTGTGTAAGCTACGCTCCCCCAGGGAGGACAAACGCGCAAGAGCTGGAGGAGCTGGGCTGGGAGGAAGGCCGTCACACAAACACCTGTGTTGGCAGGGCCGTGGTTAAGAGCATTTGCTTCTACCTTCAGGCTATAACTAAGCAAGGCAGCGCGGCACATTTTGTGACGTGGATATTTTTCAGCTCCTACCGCAGGAATGCAGGACCAAACAATTTCATTTTACTAGTGAAACTTTGATTTCCAGCAGTTAGGTGCAAAAATGGAAGCAAAATGATAGAAATGGAGGTTTGTTTGTTTTGTGTTACATTGGTTGCTGGAACTTTGGGTTTTAATGTTGTAAGCATTGCGGGAGATCATGAAAAGTCCCCATTCTGGAAAAGAAAGATACGTCAAACCACTGTGTCTAATCACTTTTCCTCATCAGTCTTGCCTGTGACTGACATGACATTTTGAGTATGGCATAAATACATACTGCTCGTGTTATAAGACTCTCCATTACAATACACTTCGATATAAATCTGTTCTATCTTGCTTCCGTGTGCCATCAAAGCTCACGACACCCTTGTTATAACAACACCTTTCACAATATTCCAAAGTAACCTGCAGATATTGCTGTAAAGATTTACATTGGCTTTATTTTCCTGTTTTGCCAGAGTGCAGCCATAATATGATCATGGTCTCTAGATATGCAACTGAAGAAAAGGAGGTTTCCATTTTATTTCAAATGACTGAGCATTACTTAGTTTTCCAAGTCAGATTCTTTCACATGATTCCAAAAGCCAAAAATACAATTTATAAAACAGTTCAGATTGATGAATGGCCACAACATTTTTATCTACCTCATAACTTAAAAAGCGCAGTCACTTAGACCTAGATTGTGCAATCTTTATTTGTGTCCCACATATAGTCTAATTTGAAGCACGTGCATCTACTTAAGTGATCAGGAGGAAGTGTTAGGGCTCTGCCACCAAGTCTTTACATTCCCCTTTGAAAAATGAAGCTCTTGGCAATATCTCCCACCTGTATGCTTCTCATTCACTACAACTCCTAAAACAGTATTAGCCCACTTTTATGTCTGCTTGTGTAGTTATCCCAAATACAAACAAGATACAAATAAGAAACTTAAATAAGATTTAGGATAAAAAAAGACAGTAAACACATTTTTAAAGAAATGAATACATTTTTATCTATTTTGAAAATGTTTCCTTAAAAATGTTGATTGGTGGGCAAACCTTTTTTATGTGACTTTTTAAGAATTTCAGAGTTTGATAGGGGAGGAAAAGAAAGCAGGTGCCCTCAAACCCACTGAGCCTAAGAAGAGAAACAACATTCTTAAAAGAGCAGGGAAAATCTACTTTCATTCCTCCTGCCTTTTTTTCACAAGGAAAAAGCAGGAAAATGTTTCTGCTGCTTCTCCCATTTCCGTATCTGGGGCATGGGAAGATAGTGAGGAACACAGAGTGGAGTTTTGCAGGAAAACAAAGTCTTTTTTAAGACTGACATCTTCTTGCAAAATGTTCTTTAAGTGCCACAGAGTTCAGCGCTGGCCGCTCTAGCCCAGGTGTGTGAAGCAGCTTATGGCAGCAGCCCAGGCACAGGGCAGCATTTCCCAGCCCTCCCCAGGCCCAAGGTGTCTTTCTGAAAAAAAACCACCAGTCCTCTGATGGGCCCTTGCTGCGGTGCATCCGCATAATACAAATTAACATTTTGAGCTCTGTCGTTCCACGTGGATTGTCGCCCCTGTTTTAGGAGGAAGGGATCATCTGTGCAGAGGCTGCACTTGTTTGTTTGCTTGCTTGCTTTTGTGGGGAGTTTTTTGTTGTTGTTTTGGGGGTTTTTTGCAGTGATTTCACAAGCAGGCTTTTTCAAACTGAGATCTAACGATAAGGCATGGCTGCACTTCAGATGCAGACCTGCTGTCTGTGCTCCAGCTGCCCTCGGCCGGGGCGGGGGGGAAGGAGGGCACCCTCGCCTGCCCCTTCTCAGGGGTACCAAGCCAGCTCCTCAGAGACACAGGGCAGCCACATTTTCCTCCCGCTTCATCGTCCCCATCCAGCTATGATTTTCAATTATAGGGATCAGTGTAATGGTGCAGGTATTCATCCCAGGGCCAAGCAAGCTCTGTTGGCCATTTAAACTCCCTGTTATGTGGTGGCTCCAAAGAAGGATAAAAAGAGCCTCTTCTGGACAAAACGCCACACGGAAGGTGTACAAATGGAAATGCAATGCTGGTAAGAGCATGCAAAAGGTGCGACCCATACATGTTGTAGATAAAATGTCTTACAGGCATGCCATGGCCTCGAGGAACCATTGAGCTCTCACAGAGCCAAGTGACTGTGCTGTAAGAAGTTACTCTGGTGGTGGATTGCACCTTCAATTTACCCCGATGACGCCCCTTGGAAAGAGGTGCTGCATGCCTAGCTGCTCCAGCTCCAGCAGCAAGCTCTGACATTGGGGGCTGATCAGATCAAACACCTAATAGTGTTTTAACTCCCTTGATTGGTGGAGGGAACTAATGGAAAGCAAAATTGGAAAGTCCTGTTGTATCTTCCTCAGTGTGTAGCTACAGACTAGATTCTCTTCAGCAAATTTTCTCAAGCTGGCTGCAGTCTGGCAGACACTGGTTTGCCAGCATCACCCGAATCTTCTTTGATGGTACCAGAAGTCTCACACAGAAACATCAGGCACAGGTAAGCACTGAAGAAGGATGGGCACCACTAAGCCAGTTTAAAATATGCTGGAAATATTTCATGAAGTGCCGAAAGTGAGATTTACAGTCACCATCTATTCAAAAGTATGTATAACAATTCATACAGTGTCCTACATTAGATACTGGCATTTTTTTTCAACAGAGATCAGTCTGCTTTCACTCAAAATCTGTTCACTGCGTATGATCACATAGCATCTCATAAACAGCTCATTCCAATATGAGTTCTGTATGTTGGAAATGATGCATTAAACCTAATTTCACAGTATTCTGCAATACCAAAGAGACTTTTATTTGATTCTTGTTACTGATTTTTTACATGTTAATAGGGCTGAGTGTGCACAGACATGTCAGCATATAGGGTATGTATGTATATATGTAATGACATGGGGCCCTAAACAGGTTTTGAAATGTTTAGAAAAGACCTGAAAGCTTCATGGTTCACTTTCAAACCTACATAATTTCTTTTTTATTTAGAGGTCATGTTCTAGCTCAATCCCAATCATAATCAATCAGCATAAGCCCCAGATAAGGATTGCCTGACAGCTGGATATTAGAAGAAAGCTCTTCTTCATGCATGTTTTAAAAAATACACCATTAATCTTGCCATAAAATCTCAGTTAAATGATTGTGGAATATTACATCAAAGTTATCCAGTGATCAGCAATGTGGCTTATTTTCTGACAAGTACAACTTTGTCATTTTTATCTGACGGTCATCACAACTTCACACAAAAATAGCTCTCTTTTTTTTCTTAGCTCCCTTTTTCCCCCAGCTTGACTACAGTGCAGATTTGTATTCTTGGCATTCTCGTCCTGTTTGATGAGTTTTAGGAAAGTCCAATTGTTGTTTTGTCCCCAGAAGCAAAGCAAACACTGACCTAAACTGATAACAACACAATTTAGCTGCCCTATAAACAGTCATTTTAACTCTATGATATGTGGCTGCTGCTTCAACATTCAAGCAATGGAAATGACATCATTATCAGACAACTCTAGATGATGAAAAATGGCTTACATTAGGGAACACTCTGAACCCAAGAAATCTTTAGCTATCAGTCATCACCATTATAATGTACTTGCCTCTATCTGCAAATTTAGACCTAAGATGAGGATGAACTCGCAAGGGAAAGAAACACACTTTCCAAAGGATGTTTGTATAATTAAGCAGAAACACCACCACCGTGCATTTCTGAGGAGGATCTTTGCACAGAGCCCTACAAAAACCTGAAGGCTAAGAGGTTTCAGCCATGCAAGAAATGTAGCGACCCCATGCAATGTGCTCTTAGATGTGCACTGTGGCTGTTAAAATAGAAATTCGGCGTAATTCCTTTTTAGAATAGAATGTACTATTTTATGGCCAATTTCCCCTGTGGGTTTTTGTCTGCTGTAAATAGTGGTTTGCAGTGGTGTTGTACAAAAGAAGCATATTCTCTCTAGTATGTGTTGTTCCAAGGGCAACACCAAAGCCTTATATGTGCAACAGTGTAAGAGCTCTAAAGGACAGAAACTCGAAAGAGTTCTTCCAAAAGGCAGGAGCTGCAGGGGAGCTTGCATGAGTCGTGTTAAGATTACGTGACAATTCCCCACGAGCCAAAGAGCTACCGTGGAACGGGGAGGCCTATAAAGCAAGGAAAGCGATTTCAAACTGGATCTGAGCTGATTCAGGAGATGCTGCATCAGTTTGGGGGAGAACAAGGTGATTTCTGAACAGTGAGAGCAAAGCAATTACAGAAAGCAACAACCTGAGGTCCAGAAACCTGTCTAAAAACCGCTACCATACTACCTATTCTGCGAATCTGCCGCTTCCTGTCTGCCTCTAGCTGGGACAGATAAAAGGAAGCGTTAAAGAACGGAGAGAAGGCTTGTCTAGAGCATATCCGGGTCAGCCAAAACTCACGAATGTAGGAAGTCCTGGAAAGGCAGTCTGTTCTTCCATGTTAGTAAGGAAGAATTTTGATTTTGGAAAACTCTGAGTAACTCGAGCTTCCAGATTTTCAGAAAGATTTTAACTGCTGCCTATAGGGTAAAGCAGAGCAAATGATGCCAGCTTGCTAGAGCAGCAGTATGCTGTTAGGTTTCCTCACTGCGGGGCCTGATTTTTCCCCCACCTGCCTAGTGTCAGCTCTCCCTGCTGCACTGATGCCATGGGAGCAGGACTGTCTGCAGAGCGCTCCCTGCTATTACATTTAGCCTCCTGCACGCACAAGGGGTGTTTGAACACACTTGTGCCATAAGCGGTAGGAGGCTTCGTTAACTCTTTCCTCCTTTTGGCCTCCTTTTACACCATGGGAAACAAATCAAAGTTGGTGTCTCCATCACGTCTGAATGGCGTTACTGTGTAGGTGAGAAGAGAAGCTTTCTTCCTCAGCTGCTCCAAGGTTGTCTGTGCATGGGAACAGTGAAAACTGCTTGTCATTACCTTTTCAAGCGCCGTTCTGAGACAGGTACCTGAGCGCTGGATCCTGAAGGGGACTGACACAGCTGTTATAAACAGATCCACGCACTGTCCTGGCAATGAAATCCCAGGTCTCATGAAACTCCACGATTAAAGCAGCACTGGACACCATTTTTCAAAGTGAAAGAGTTCTTTAGCCAAAAGATTGCTTTCCTTCCAAAAAAAAGGGGGAAGAAACACCTTTTTGTCTTTACAAACCTTAGGCAAAATATTTTGTAAGCATTATCTGCTCTATAAATATAAAATCATTACTGATAACCTTAACGACTTACTTAGCCATCAGAATAAAGGTTGTATAGTAAAAAAAAGTCTATGATGTTTTTAATAAAGGTGTCAATAGCATGTTAAACTAAAAAATCCAAAAATTCATATTTCGTAACAAGTTTGTTTCAAATGTTGTCAGATAGAAACAATTTAGAAATTTCAAAAAGTTTCTTTTTTCTTCCTTCCTAGTGGTTTGAATGGAATTGCTGTATAGTCACGAACCCTAAACGAAGCATCATTCCTCTGCTACCCCCAGCTTCCAGAATCTTATCACATCTTCCTATGTTTTGCGTTCTTAAAGTCTCACCACCCAAGGCAGGAAATTACATGAGAATTGCAGTTGTTATTTGGGTTTTGCTTTGTTTTGATTTTTAAGAACATTTCAAGAATGTTTTTTATCCCCATGTTTATTAAGAAAAGCTTGAAAATGTGACTCATAGAGGCTCAGAAGCTGGCAACTAAATAAAAGGAAATACAGATTTACAGCTCCATTATTCTGAAACCCGTGATATGCATGGCAGGATAGGAGGCGAGAAGGCTGACGCATGATTTTTGAATGCGGGGGCTCTAGCTGGGGCTCAGTTTTGCAGCGCACAGCAGGGTCAGAGCATGTCCTGAGGATCTCACCTTCAGCCAGCCCTGGGGCCTTGGGCTCCCAAAATGGAGAGGGAGGCCTCAAACCCTGGGGCTGCAGCTGAGCCAAGCACTTTCAAAACAAACCCTTGTATTTATTTCAGTGTCTTATTTTTCTCTCCCGTAAACATCAGCTGAAGTTCTGCTCTGTGCTCAGAACAGGGAAGATTTGCCCCGCAGTCTTTACATACTGAGTTTTCTAACCAAATATAGATACTGACTTTCACCTACTTCTCATTACCATGGCACTTAAAGATCCTGTAACTTCGCAGTCGTAGTGTGAAGAAAACTCAAATAGGGAGCCTGAGAAGCAGACATGGGGATCTGCTGTGCTCGTGGCCAGGCTCCCCACCACCACCATGGCCAGGGTCACACAGCCCAGGCAGAGGCAGCGTGTTCTCCCTGCCTAGGTGAGAAGATATCCACAGTGCATGTTGCTGGGCAACCGTGTGCAGTAGAAGATAACTCACAGCTGCTGGATATTGTTAGCTTCCCTTCTCTCGCTGTAGGGCAGATCTCTAAGAAAGGGAGAGTCATTGCAAGTGCTTGTTTCTCTGCCTAAGTCTAGGAGCTTGTACTTTTGACAAGGCTTGAGAGAGAGACTGAAATGCGTGGCTCATTGCAAGCCCAGTGAAGGCAATGTGTGCCTTTTCCAGGGGCTTGGATCAGGCCCTAGGACTGTCATTTCAGGCTAACAACAAAATTGTCACTATCTAAAATGAGGCGCGGTGGCCTCTGAGACAGCCCCAGCACAGGGCTCCCATGAGGAAGGCAGAGCTCACCTGCAGGGATCAGCACCAGAGGATGCCGGAGGAGCAGGAGCTTTCTCTGGATGCCAGTATTGCTCAGAAATTAAACAGCGATGCTGCGGGTGGTGAACAGTGTGTCTATCATGGCCAACCCTTGGGAGAGGAGCCAAGTGGAGAAAAATACCAGTAGACCCGAGAAAGCCCATAGTCTCTGGTTACAACTGCCCAGTGAGATCAGAGCTCAGCTGAGGCAAGTTTACCTTTGGAGGGGACACTTGTCATGGAAACAGGGAATGGAAAACCGTGAGTTGATACCCTAAACCTGGTGTATCACTAGGGCTCGTGAGGAGAGGAGGCTCAGTAGAAGGGCAGAAGTATTGTCTCACTAAGTGGGGAAGTGAGAAATCCTCTGATTGGTGTGGTTTTCAAGACAAGTTAGTGAGAGAAACACAGACTGTAAGGTACACTAGCATTCAGGAGCAAGTTAATACAGATTTGTGAATGAAGCAGGAAGTATTGTCCATTTAGCAAAAACATGGAGCTCCAATGAGCAGCAAAGGGTTCAGAGAGGGTGGTGGAGAGGGGAGAGAAACCTGTTCAGTTGTATGGATTTAAATGACTGTTGCAATTGCTTTCTTGGTCCATGACATGCTTTCACATTGCCATTAGAATCCTAACTGTAAGAAATCTTTTAAGGGCAAAGATCTTAAAAGATATTGCTCCCTGGAAGAAAGGACTCTTCTGGCAGTGCCTTCAGTAAGTCTGAGCTCGTGCTTCTCCCACAAAGATGAGACCTGTCCCCGCTCAACCGGAGATCCATCCTGGGCAGTGGGGGTACACCAGGAGCTCAACCACTGAGAACAGGCAACCCAGAGGCTGCCTCTCACAACTGTAGTGACAAGTATTTCTCAGCTTGATGATGGAACAGAATTTGAAATTTCGCCAAGCCACATCTTGCCGATTCATCAGCTCAGCTTCATGGCATCATGGTGGGGAACCAACTCGCTTTATAGAAGCGCTTCTGTTAACCTCTTCTAACCCCATCAGCTAGGAACGTTCCTTCAGGCTCCTCACCGGCAGTTAAACTCTCCTGCATCTCATTCATCAGAATGAGGAGGTTTCTGATTTCTTTCATAAAGCTATAATCTATATGGCACTAACAAAAATGAGACATGAGACATTGAGGTATGCATAGAGTTAAACAAGAACTGGGCTTTAATAAGTTTCAGCAAGGAGGCACCACTGAAGAAGAGAGAATAAAATTAATACATACTGGTATATACATACTCATGAAGCTGATGGAAATAGGGAATTCTGTGAACACAAATATGAAAACTATTGACCAGACCACTGACCACAATGGGATTATGACAATATCCATTAAGTAAAGAAGACCCACAACTCTGTGTTAAAAAGACCACAATTTCCTTCTCCATTTTATTCTCAGGCCTCCTATTCCTAATAGCAACAATAATTCCTGTCCACAAGAATAATGCCAGCTAATAGGTTTTGTGGCTGGCCTGTTCTGAAAGATAATAGGAATGACAATATCTTGAATTTGCCACATCCTATCAATACTCAGAGTGAACAAGGATCCCTTAACTATCAAAGCTATGTCAAGCTGAAATGAGGGAAATAAAAACACACTCTAGATGTCTTCAGTGAGAAGCAGTGAGCAAGGTTTCAAAGCTGAAAAGTCAAAGCACATTCTTTAAATTTAAACCAAAAAATCACATGAAAGCTTTTTTAAGTTAAAAAAAAAAAAAGAGGGAGACCAAAACCATCTCTAGGAAACAATCTCAGGGAAATTATTCCAGGGAAGAATTTGTTCACTATACATACAGCGTTATATGTCACATGGTCTAATTATAGGAATGAAAGCAACATAGGAATTAGATGGTCTTTTCAAGCCTGTAAGGAGTGTGAACAAAGAATATAATTACACATCGAGCCCGTTGATTAACCAATTACTTGTTAAAGCAGATTTAGACTTTAAATTAATTTGGTTCTGAATTCTGGGGATTTTGGGGCTAAGATAAACAGTGTTTGAAGATTAATTATCCTTGTCTAAGATGAAGAAACTCATTTCAATTTTGTTAGCATGTCGAAAGAGTCTGGCTGTTGCATGGGAGAGGGTAGACTGCAAATCTCAGCAGTATTGAACTGGATGATTAAAGTGAATTCTGAGACTCCTAATCACTCTAATCCTCACAGAGAGTGGCAATGTTACACATTACGTTTTTGCCAGTCCAAATTAATATTTAAATGAAAAAAGACCAACATTTACCTAGAGGAGAAAGTGCACTGTCTCCAAAGGACCAAGTGAATTCCAGCCAAGGAGTTACAAACTCACTAGCGAAGGAACACTGGAGCGCAGCTCTTCATGCACCTCTGACCAAAGAATAATAATAGGGAAATTAAAGGTGCTGTTGTGATTTCTGCCATTTTTCTGTATAGTACCAGTACCAAATGAACTGAACTTTGTGGGAGTGGCAACATGACATTTTACTTCTCTGTCAGAAGTTTGGATATAGCCCCCGGAAAGCATGTGGGAATGGAAAGATTTCGCTGGCTGTTTGGTAGCCCAGCTGGGTTTCCTGGTCAGCATGCCTTAGGAAGGTACTCAGCCGCCCCTCACGTACGGGGGAGCATGTGCAACGTGTGTCAGTGAGTGCTGTGGGCCGCCGCAGCCTGCTCCTGAGCCAGAGGCGTCCGCAGGAAATGGCCCCGGGTCGCCTCAGCCAGGGGTGACCAGGGGCTAGGGCCATGCCAGGAGCATGTTGGAGGAGAATGCTTGCCATAGCAGGAAGCAGCCCAAACCCTAATCTAAATACTAGTTTCATTTATAGTCTGTCCAATGTGATCAGTGAATTCCCAGAGTACCTGTCTCAAAGCCCCTGCAGAGTGCACTTATATCACTGTCTGCTAAGACCAGTTCCTTACCAGACTACCAAATATCAGCAAAGAAGAGGATTAGTTTCTTTGAACTGCAGTGCAATCTAGTAAGGCCATTTTACATATTCTTTAGGCAGCCTGTTTCCACTGGAGTCAGTATAAGGCACTGTAGTTTGCAAGGATAAGCAGAAGGGACAAAGTATTTTGTTGACACCCAGCCATGAGTCTGGAACCGTTTTGCTAGGAGCTGTGTAAGCGCAGAAAGAGGCAGTCCGTGCCTCAGTGAGCCCCCAGTGAAACACAGTACAACAGATGAGAGATTGCAGTTACTTTCATCCCCTCCTAGCAGAGGAGAACCTATATCGAGAGCGTCCCTGAGTTGGCCAAATCCATCACTTCATGTCGTCTCAGCTTGAGCCACATCTGGCTTGAGATGTGCTTACAGCCAGGGTCTTGGCTGCCCAGGAGCTGTCCCAGTTGCAGGCTGCAGCCAACTCTGCGAGGCGACTGGCCTCGGCTGAGTAGCCCTGCGTTAGTCAGAAATGTCCTAACGCGACAGCCATGAGATCATTCCCAGGCTTAATACTCAGCACTCTCCATCAGGAGGCCAGTGCTGCTAATTGCACTGCTGAGTCACAGAAAGCAAATGTAGCATAAAGAGAGGCAATCAGGCAGGTCCAACGGGTTATCTGGAGTCCAGCGGAGCAAAGGAAATCTCACAGCAGCTGTGAGACCTCAGGGAACAGGGCAAAAAGCATCACCCATGCCACCAAATAACGTTCCCCTGATGTCTCATTGCTTCCAGCTCAAGTCCAGCCTGACTTAGCTGTTTGTCTTCCAGAGCCCACGAATGGCTATGGGGCACCCAGAGCTGCCCCGGGGAAGGGAGCTGTGAGCCTCAGCAAGGGCCAGCTCCCCCATGTAGCACTGCTTGCAAAATCACTGCCCTCGGGTCGAGTGCACTGCATCTCTTCTGTCGTTTTCTGAATGAAATGGGTCATGGAAGTACCAACTACTGCTGCTCACAAGGGATTTGCTGCGGAGAGCCTGGACCTTTACCTTGAGTAAACAGCAAGGTACATGTACGTCCCATTTCTTCCCTTCAAAACCTTTTTCTTTAAACAGTTTGGTGCTTCTATGGTCAACACAACCAAATCCCAGCAAAGGCGTGACGCTGCAGTGTGAACTCCTGTTACATATAGGTAAACCTGGAACCATGGGTTTACTCCCATCAAGACTGACTTTGCCCTTCAGCTGGTAGAAGAAAAATAATGAAATTTTAGGTTTGTGGGCATATGTGTATATATGCATATAAGAGAGAGAGATACTCTAAAGGCATAAGAAATAGGTGGCACGGAAGCTTGTGGAATCTTATGTTATTTTCATATGAGGGGTGACAACTATATTCTTGGCCCAAATTATTAATTGCTATAATATTAGGTTTTTTATTATTGCAATTTCAGTCTGGTCAGGCTAGGAGTCCAGTCTTGGAGTAAATCTCATTTTGCTAGATGCAAGACAAACATGCAACTAAAAGGTTCTTACCTTACTGCACTGATGGCCCTAATTCCCGGCTACAGGGCAATGCACTGAGTATCAGCCGGTTCCAGACTCCAGAGGTGGCTGCCTTTCGGTGATGGGGATTTGGGACACACACAAAATAGGCTATGGGCTTCAGGTGAAACTTAGAATGTGAAACTGAGCTTCAAGATGAAGAGAAGAGAACTGTGCCTTTGTGCATGAGAACATCTTCAAAAATAGGAATCTAGGCAACTGCAGTTGCACACACTCTGTTAGTCTGATATTTAACAATTTGTTACCACAAAGATTGTAGGAACATCACATCTGGCATCCAAGCATCTTTTACATCCAGGAAATTCATCCCTTGTAAAGAAAATATGTCCCTGTGAGCCCAAAACCTTGGTTATCACTGAACTAAGCAAGCCTCTTTATGCAAATAATTTTGAAAAGCACAGGAGCCATCTTTTCTCCCCTCCTTCCTCTCCTCTGTGAGTCAGACTTTCGCATTCCCTCCGGTGCTTGCTGCATGCTCACTCCCACGCCGTTCAGCCAAAGCAAGGTAAAATTCTTCCCTCTCGCCCTTCTGTGAGCAGTGGGACCCGCAAGCCCTGGCTTCCTACAGGCCAGCGTCCCGTCTCCTCACACTTGCCCCACAGCAAAGCCTCAGCTGCGCCTTTTCCTCTTCTGATTTTGAACTCCTTGGAAAATCTCCTCCACCGTTCTCTCTCCCCTCCCGTGCCAGTCTCCCGGAGGTGCCAGAAGAAACGCACTCTGCGGCCAGGGCTGGGTTCGGTACTTGCCACCAGTAGCTGTGCATTGGTCAGGTAATGCAAGGACAAGCAAAAGGGATAATCGCCTTTCTTTCAGGGAGACACGCTCTTCGGTCCCCCTCCCGTTCACCAGCTCTGGCTTCCCCAAAACGGGCTGGAGCCAGCCTGCCCCGGGGCACCCAGCCTCAGCCCAAACCTGCCTCCGAGCAGTGACCGGCATGGCTCAAATGGCAATAGGGGCATAGCCAAGGTGCGGCTGGGGCCTGAGCGGCTGGGCCACGGCCCTGGCGTGCTCGGCGCAGCTGGAGGAGCCACGGGAAACCTGGCTCCACGCAGCCCCAGCAAATCTTTGCTGAGCTGGTGTGAGCAGGGGCTTGCAGCTCCGTCAGGTCTGGGTAGATGTGCATGGAAATGATGAAGTACCCCATGCTGTTCAGCTACACTCACATTCCAGAGTGCAGAACACAAAAGTATTGCCAGATTTTGCATATATATAAAAATAAATAAATATACACGCCCAGATGTAGATAGGTGAAACAATGTATTTTCCACTGCCCTCACTTTCAGACACAATGACAATGTTTTGGATGAAATTTAAATAAAATAGCAGCTTGAGGCAGATACGCTTGGCAAAAGGAGAAGCAACTGGAAACAGACTCTTACGATGGCAAATATTGTGCAGGCCTTGTAACAGGAGGTGCCACCAGCTCTGCCTAAAGCCATAAATTTCTCATTTCAGCCCCTGTATCTCACAAGGGTTTCACAGGAATGGAAATAAAATCCCTAATAGTCCCAGCAGGAAGAGGAGCATAGCTGTCGTCCAAGAGCAGCTGCAGTCCTAGCAGTGCCCCAGCCATGTAAAGCTGAGTTGGACCCTTTCCGCTCAGCTCCAGGCCTGACGATCTCCTGCCACTGAGGCCCCATGGGTGCGCGGGAGGGCTTGGGGCGCAGGAGCCAGGCGCACCCACGGTGGCCATCGAGCAGCAGCCCCTCAGCTGGCCACCATGGTGGGGACCCTGGTGTGCCTCCAGCCTGGGCGCCCCGGCAGCTCCCCCGTCCTCTCTGCAGCCGCACGAGGGCCGGGGGCAGCGCTGCCGCGGTCGGTGCCGCAGGAGGAAGCGCAGCCCCCTCGGGCTGTGCTCGCACGCTCGGTGACTATTTTGTGTGGGGAGGCCTGTGCACGCCTTCCCTCCACCCTGGTGGTGCTCAGGGGGCTTCCCCTCGGCAGGTGGCTGCCGTCCCCCACCCCTCTCAGTCAGAAACCTCCCCAGCACACAGCACCACTCGCCAGATCAGGCTTTTCCTCAGCTGAGATGTTCTGCTGAAGCTATCTGGACCATTCATTTGGTCTGTGAGCTGTCATGCCCTCAGAAGCCCAAGTCTGTGCCAGCAACTCAGAAACGTAAGTTTCTTTGTGGTGTTATAAGCCTGGATTGACGTGTCGTCTGTTTAAACTGCAGCTGTTTGTATTGCAGCATCCTACGAGTTGAATAAGTTAAACTCCTCTGAGCACGCACAAGAAATGCAAAATAAAAATGGAGCCGTAGCTTGTTAAAGTGTCACTGTGGGACTGCGAACAGGTTTTGTTTTGTGAAATTAACGGGGCACCCAGAGGCAACTTGAACTGCTTCTGTCACCAAAACCTGCCCCCCAGCATGCCTGTCCTCCCGCAGCTGTTCTCCACTTAGTACCAGCGCTGGTGCCCTCAGCATTGCCATCTGTAGCTGCAGTTGTGATTTATTTTTTCTACAGAGCTGGGGGCGGGTGAGTCACTCTGCAAAGCACAAGAGGAGCGAGAGGGGCCAGGCACCATGCTCAGACGTGCCCCGGCAAATCCAGGCGGTCTCTCCCGCCTCCAGGGAGCTCTCCCAGTATTCAGTCACCACCGTTTCAGTGGCCTGCAGCAAAATAGGTGACCAGCCCAAAGGCACCCAGCTCCAATGGCCTCAGGGCACACAGGGTTTTCAGAAGATGAATTGTTCTTGCCTGAACAGCAGGAAACTAGAAGCCACTCCAATAGAGATAGCAGCAAAGACAGGCATAGATGTAATCTCCATTTCCAGAGGCTCTGAGTGTAATGGCTCAGAGCTCCTAAAACTCGGTGTAGTGTCCTTTGCAGGGCTTTGCTGTCCAGAAGGAAAACTGGGGAAGATGGGTGGTGTGCTGCATCTCCTCTGTAGCAAGTTACACTCAGGTGCCGTACAGGAGCTAGCAAGGATCTCCTGACCAAGAGAAATCCGAAGGCCTCCATCACCGCTCAGTGCCCTCTGCACAGCAAGGAGTGAAAGGAGAGGCAGGACAGCCTGGCCCAGCACATCAGGTGACCTGCAGCCAGTGAAGCAGTTGCTAAGAGAGTATCTGTGCTGTCATGTTACTTCATTGCTGGCTTGCTCTTAGGACCAAACCACTATCCATTCAGCCAGCAGATCTGTAGGTAGGAAGCTCAGGCACAGGGTGGAGAGTAGCCTGAATTTGAATCTTATCGCTAGATGCAGTGAGAACACAGTGACTTCAAGCCACATGGCACAGTGAAATCAATGGTATGCTTGGGCACAGCTAACAAAAGATAGTAGAGGTTTCACCTGCATGATCATTGCACTGGAAGTACCTTGAAGTAGCTCTCAAGGTGCTTTCAAAATTATGCCAGAAGATTTTTTGAGTTCCAGGGAACAAAGGCAACAGGAATTGCTTTCCTTCCCTTCTCAGTTGTGTAGATTATGAGCATAACACAGTGATACTTTGCCTCATAGGAGCAGATCTACAAAGAGATTTAGGCACCTAACTTCCTACTAAGCTCATTGACAAGTTGGATATGCAAACAAGAAAGAGCTTGACTCCCAAACTCCCCTGTGGGTCTGGCTTTTACCTTTGAACATTCATGTTCCAATGTGATTTCATTTCCTTCAGTCTTTTGTCTCTAGAAATATTATAAATAATGATTCAGAGGAAGAAAAAACCTTCAGTGCACGCAGCCAGTTGGGCAGTTCTCTCAGGCATGCACAGACATACCCCAGAGGTGATCAGCTGCAGCACTGTAGGGTGAAATCCAGCCCCGGTTATCTTAGCCATATGTGTGGTAGCCAGTGACAATTACATTCTCCAACATTCTTTAAAAATCCAGCCATACATGCTTGACATTGAGTGTCTGCATCCATGAAGACCACAGGCTATCTGTTCAGTGTACAAACCAATATCCTTTGTAATTCCTTCTAAATTCATTGCATTTAATGTCACAGAGACCTACTGTTCTCATCCTATGGGATAGTGTCAAATGGGAGAAGCTGACCAGTTGTCGCTGTGCCCTTCTGAATCTGGAAGAGATGAGTCAAGTGCTTTTCAACTCTGCTCCTTTCTCAGGTAGAGAAAGGTTTCTCTGGCCATAGTTTTTGCAATCTGCCATCCTATGGGACATTTCTAGGCAGACTGGTTCTTTTTCCCTAGCAGCTGTTGTACCTTTAATTTGAGATGAATCAAACTGCGGGCAGTGAACCCATGGCTGAGTCATATAGAGAAGCTGGCTCCTAGGCCTTATTATCCCTCAAAGTGGGGATGACAGAGAAAGCAACTCATGCCTGTGGGCAACCTTGGAGATGCACAAATGAAAAGTGCTAGAGGCATGCTAGATGTTTGTATCGCAGAGTGTGACAGCAGGAGTGAACACCTAGCTCTCTCCGGCTGCACTGCAGCAAGCGTGAGGCCATGCAGGCACATCCATGCAGCACTGGCACAGAGACACCCCAGCTAGCTCCATGCAAGCTTTGGCATCAGCAGCAGCGCAGTGATGTTACTCTGCCCGTCTTCCCGGGCTAACTTACTCAAAGTCACAGCTAGACACTTCACCGCACTACCACGACACTGCACAGTGGTGGCATATATTTTCCATCATCTGTTAGCCCAACAGACATTACAGTCTACCAAACAGCAGGTAGCAGTAGGAAGCAAGCTCCCCCCATTTCACTATACTTGCAGCTGCAAGTCCCTGGGGACGTTTGTAAGCCCAAGGTACTTCTGCACCAGGGGAGAGGCTTTGCTCAGAGTTATGTAACGTAACTGCTGAGATTAATTAGGCGGCCAAGGCAATGGACTCAGTCCTGGCAGCAGGTTATTGGGGTACCAGCAATAAAGCCGATCGCATAGAAGTATACTGATGTGACAAAAGAAAAGCAGGTTATGTCTGTGAAATAGCTTTCCTTTGGCTGGAGCAGTAGCACTAGAAGCAAAGATGTCGGGGTGGGTGAACAGGCCAGCAGTGTGACTGGATACCCACAGCTCCTGGGGGGCTTGGGCTGGTTTCTACTGTACAAGCGCAGCCTCATTACTCCCTGACTCCCTCTGTGCTGACTAGAAGATGCATAGCCCACTGTACTGAGTTTTTAGTTGTAGATATATTGCACACCTCGGTCCATGCTTCTCTTTCCTGAACTCTTACCGAAATCCATCCCACATGGCTGACACTAGTGGATATCTTGTTTTCTACATGGATCCAGGACAACTGATGTCAGCAGCAGTGCAATTTCATAGTGTGGCTGGGGACTGACTGTCATGCAACGCCTCCTTTGCCAATGCAATCCTGGCTGCAGAGTCCAAGTCAGCTAGCATGAGGTGAGTAGGCATCTAAGTATGCATAAAGGTATAATGAAAAGAGTTTCACAGTAATTCTTAAAAGACTTACAAATGCTTGGCTTACAAATGCTCCAGTCCTCATACGAAAACTGGTCTTCAGATTTTGATTACTTAGCTCTGCAAGTGTTAGGGCTCCCATTTTAGAAAGGAGGTTAGATGATGTGCCCCAACAGTCAATATGGCAGAGGTGAGGTCAGATTAGAGATCTGGGTTCCTGTCTCGACGGCCCGCCAGCAGGACGGTAGGCCATACTGACACCATAATTATATATTCCCCTTTTGCCCCTAGAGTTTTTTACGAGAGCAAGATAATTAAGCTCTACTCCTGGCTATCCTCTTTTAATGAAATGGTGCACGTAACACAGCTTGGTATTTATTAACAATAATGAGTTTTTAAAACAATTTGAGGCAGCAACTCACCTTTCACTTGTGTGGTGGTGGTGCATGTCCAGCGTTGTTCTCAATTTAATGATGCCAAGCGTCTCGGGTCAGTCTCCTTTAGAAAGCAGTCTGTGACATAAAATACAGTAGCCTCCATTTGCAGTCAGGTCATTCTGGATGAAAAGCAGGTCCAGGCTTGAACTAACATGAGCAGATGCAAGCTTCCCCCTCTGTTTGAGGTGCTGATGGTGGTTTATTAATTTTTAGAACAAGGTCACAAATTTACTTGCCTGCTGAATCTGAGTTAGCAACCTTGTATCTGTAGGCAAGTAAACACAAGCCTTCAGTATCTGACACTCCCAATGTTTCTTAAGGGGGAGAAGCAAAAATGTAAACCTCAAATTCACAAGAGCCAACTGCGGTTACATATCAATATCTCAGTTGCTTTGGCGAGATGGTTTGATTAGCGCAGATCAGCTTTCTGCCACAGGGGGATCACGGCAGTCGGGATCGCACTGGCAGCTGCCACCCAGAGAGGACCGGACCGGGACCCCAGGGCGAAGTGAACCCTCTCACTGGTTGTCCTCAGAGGGTGCTGGTTTCCAGTGTAACCACTCTTGAAGTCACTCTGCCCTTCAAGACATGTCTGTGAGATCTTCCCAGTGAAATGATGCAGAGGCCGTAACGGGATTTTTCTTCTCTGCCAGAAGAGCTGCCCCCTGGAGAGCCCTTCCCCGGGGACCAGGCCTCAGGAAGTCCCCGGCCGGCACCCAGCCTAGGAGCAGCGTCCGCGCAGGGGGACGGGGCGCTCTGAGCGCGTGTGAGCGCTGACCACGAAGATGTGACTCTTGCGAGATGGACATGTGCCTTCGCGCACAGGAGCTTGCGCCGGTCCCAGGGGCGCCTGCGAGCCAGGCGCTCGGAGGGCAGCCCTCCGCGTGCAGCACCGCAGCGGCCGCCACGGGAGCCTGTGCCCTCCGGCCCGCTAACGGGCTGCCAAAACGCCTTTTCCTTCCGTATTTGCCCGCTGAGGCTGGCTCCCCGGGGGCGAGGGGCCGGCCTCCCTGGGGGGTGCGGAGCTGCGCAGAGGTGCCCCGTGCGAGCCCTGCCCCAGGCGCCGCGTGGCCCCGCTGCGTGGGTCCCCGCGCCGCACCACACTGTGCCATGCCACGCTGCGCCGTGCCGCCTGCCGCCCCACGCGTCCCGGCAGGGGCGAAGCACAGAAAACCCGGGGCGGCTCCCAGTCGCACCAGCAGCAGCGCCCGGCACGCCGGTCCCCCAGGATCACACACCAGCACGGCCCTAAGCAGCAGACGAGTTCTGCCGTTCCAACAGCATATTTGCTAATAAAAGAAAGAAAAACTAGACAGGATGGCTTATAAACCGCACAGGCCCAGATATGGCTTGCCCTAATCAGGGGCAACTCCACCGAAGACCACAGAGTTGCACTGGCTGATACCCAAGCTGAGCTTAGCAAATACCATTTAACTTTTCCATGAGATGTTAGTGAGTCTAATAAATCCCTGCATAACACCTTCATTAAGCGGGATTTACTGTAATATACTATATACGCTTTATGCCTCACCTGCATAAACAGCCATGTTAGCGCTATAAATTACAGCATTCGTATTAATGCATTGCAGGCACCTCAACCAAGGTGAAATGCTTAATGGCTTTCAGTAAGCACCAGAATTGCAGAAAGTGCGGAACGAGAGAGAAGCTTCTTTAGAAGCTGACACAGACTGTACGAGGGCTGTAAGCCTTACAAAATTATTCTTTCAAAAAAATAAAGAGAAGAAAAGATCTAAACCTCCGAAGTTTTGCATATTGCAGCATTAGTGCTAGACTTTAAGGCTTTGTAACGGAAATTGGCTCCAATTTTTGAGATATGCATTACATCATAGTCTTCTTTTAGGGCATTATGTCATCCCTGCTGAGACGCATTATCTCGGCTTGGCCCAGCATTAGCGATTTTTGCGGGCCTACTGCAGTGTTCCTAAAGCACTGCTGGGAACCACAGATTAAGATCTGAAACGTTTATCTTTTACAAAGCAGAAAAAGAGGAAAGATGTTAACATCAGGCATCGTTTACTTCCTTAACCCTCTCCTGACTCTGATTCTTACTGGAGCTTGGTTTTGATGTCTTTGAACATGCTGCACAAATGAGGTAACCTTTAAAAACTCACATTGGAGGGGGCATAATACAGTGTTTCTTCCCACTCTCCGAGAAGTGCCCTTGCAGCTGCCTGAATAACACCTCCCCGGTCTTTACAAGATGTCAACATGAATCAGATTGTACCTACACATACTGACAAGCTATATTCCACAGACATGGTTGGAACATATATTAAGAATAAAAGGGGAAGGCAGTGAAAAGCTTTATGTGACCTGACTCTTATTAAAATTTTTATATAGTATAAAGGAACCTTGGCATTTTATTTTTCGGCACGCACCGAGATCATGCACACATAGACTGATCCCTCACATCCTGATCCTTTTGAGGCCACAAAAGCAGAATTCCAGGAGGCTTATGCTAGAAAGCAATTTTTATGCAGGGAGCTGAGCAGATATTATCTCTTCTGACTTCAACCATGAAATTAGAAGCCCATTTTGTCTCAATGCATCCAGGGTAGGATTAGAAGCTGTGCCATGGAGGGAACAGAGAGGTGCTTTCAGGATAAAGCAAGGATATTCCCCAAACCTCAGAGAATCCCAACACCTCTCTCTCCACAAAAGCCCAATTATCAAAAGGGGCTCTGAATGCTAAGAGGAAATAGGAAACATTCAACCATGACTAAACTGCTGTTCCCTCTCTTATTATAAACTGACTAACGCTATTCATTGCAGGCCCTTTTTTCTCTGCTCCATTTTTTACTTAGATTGTGTGTTTCAGTGATTTGTCACATTTTGGTGCTCCCTGCTACAGTTGCAGTGTGTTTTCTAGACAGACTGTAAAGGCAGCTCTTCACATCATACAGGAATGATTAGCAGCATAACCAAAACTCAGGAAGGCAGGACATCATTTAGTCCTGCCAGAGATGTCTTTCCCATTTCGACTGAAAGCTTTTCCTTTTCCTAATTTCCTTTTGGATTCCAAAGCCTGAATTAATGCCTGAAGCGTTAGGAAGGAGAACAAGTCCCCAGATGTACATGACACCTGCTTTTCCCATCCCAAACTCCATGCTTATAAGGTCACTTTCTGGCTCTAACAATCTCCTTTCACAGACAGAAGTTTTATGATTTGGGGGCCAACAACTTTTAATTCTCTATATTCCCAAAGGGATACACATGGCAAGGTACCTTGCCGGTTTCTGCTGCATTTCATAGTTGTGACAAGGTATTGCAGATAACTCTTTTTTAGATGTAAAGCTGCTACCCACAGGTGAGAAAATCCAGCCCATTTTGTCAAAGAACTAGTCATGAGAGGGAGGTTCCAGATATTTTCACCAAAAATACACTCATAGGGATTTTTGGCAGTTTCATTTCACCAAGAAAAGATGATGAAATGCTGTAATAATTCATCCGAGGGAAATGCACATGTCATGACAAACCAGTGGGTTACCTGCTTCTTGAAGAAGCAGCAAAGAAACCCACAGATAAGTGGCATTACTGACTGCTGAGCTTCCTGAAAGGTCAGGGCATAATATTATGTATAACATAGTGGGAGCCACTAGATTTGCAGAGGTGAAATGCTGTTAGAGACTGGTGCTTTATGGGTCCTGTATGGTTCAGGATGAAAGGCCACAATTCACCAATACAGGAGAATAAACTGATCTGAGAGATCCACGTTTCTGAAAGATGCTTTCGTTAAGGTACTCAGCAGAAGGCACTTAAAATTCAGAGCAAGTAAATACAAATACTTTTGCTCTGAACCCTGAGGACTAGTAAAACTGCAGTCACAGTGTTATAAAATCACAGGACCAAACTCTGCTCTTAATCAGCGTGGCATAAATCTGGATTATCTCCTCTGACTCTAGTGGGGCTACTTTAGATTTATGCAGGTTTAAATGAGAGCATAATTTGGCCAATGGCGCCTTGTAATGGATTAATACCAGAATGAGCTCATTAGGGGGGATGCATGCAGGTTTCGTGTTGAAGACGATACTCTCTGAGCTGTGCAAGGAAGCGCAGCTAGCAGGAAGCGCTCAACGACAGCCTGCACAGCGAAATGCAAGGTGGGAGCCCTTCATCAGGCAAACAGCTCCTCTTGGCTGGGGAGATGCAGAGGAGGGATCCTGTTGCCTGGCAGCTTCCCTTGAAACTGTGGGTCCACCCAAGCCCTCGCTTCTCTCCCCACCGCTCTTTCATCTGAAGGAAAAGTGGCTCCTCCTGCCCCGCCAGGCACCTCCCTGATGATACGATCCCCCTGCAGCCAGTGCCCATCCACCCCCATGACACCCTACACCTTTTCCTGACCAGTTGCCCATGCCTCCTGGACACATGCCTCCTCCACATGCTTCTGCATGCCTAAAGCGCGTGAAAGTCTAGCTTAGGACTTTTAACTTGTCAGCATCCCTGTAAATACCATGGGCAGTAAGGACTGGGCATCAGTCCTTTCCAGCACAGAGCCTAAGGTGATGCACAAATGTAGTAACAATTTCTCACTGTCAGAAGATCATGGCCTCCATACCATGCATGCTTCTTGGGACTATACCCTGCACAGATAATTCCCTTTAGGAGCAAGACAGACAATGAGGCCAAAGGCGAGCAATACCAACTCATGCCAGAATTAGTGAAGTTCCTCGCCTTAAAAATTAATATGCTTTTTGTCCTTTTCACTCAGACATCCTCAGACATAATTTACAGAGGGATTCTTTTGATTTTAATTAACTTTAAACTCTTTTTTTTTCCCCAAAAAGTGTAAAATTATAAACTTATGCCTGATTCCCCACTGCATGGCTCTGGTTTTACAACTGTGTAGTAGCTCAACTGATTTTTATTCTTCACTGAATTATGATACTCACTGGTGAATTTATGACAGGAGAAGGCATCAGCCTGCCAGCCCCAGTGAGAAAGTCTTAACTCAAGGGGCCACAGCTCACAGATTTAAGTCTAGGTTAGATGGGAAAGGAGCTTTTTGACAATGAGCAAATCTGAGAGATTTTTGAAAGAACTGGGTCAAATTTGATGAGTTTCCAAGGAAAAAAATGGGAAAAGCATTTCCAAGATCAAGACTTTTATATTTTCAGCACTCCAGGTTTTATTTTGGAAACATTGCACCAGTGTTGAAAAGCAAAAGTTTTCTGCTCCTTGTTTTGAAACACCATTCTCCACTTTGATACTGATCCAAGTGTCCCCTAAAATAGGAAAAAGGTTATGGAGAACATTAAGCAATGCCAGAATGAAACTGAAATATCTCTAACAGGTTAGATAGCATTCTGGTGTTAATCCAGCTGAAATTCTTCGAGCTTTCTTATTATTTGTTAGATGTTTTTTCCACTATTTTTGTTTTTGATTGTCTGCAGAATTATAAAGTCCATTTTTCACCCAGCTGTACTGCACAAGTCACAGGCAAACCAGCAGCAGTTCAGCACACCTACCTGCTCTGGGCTGAAGATAATGTGATGTAAGAAAAGCCCAAGCCCTTATTGCAAGCATATGAACTTGCCATTCACTGCAGAGTGTCATAGATTATCAGACCACAGGCACATAAATCCCTTTTTGCAATATATCTAAACCCTAAGCCACCACTTTTGGCTTCCCATGCAGCCTCACAAGCATACCGTACCCCAGCCATGCTCTAGGATCCTGAGGAACCAGCACGTTCATTAATCATCCATCTAGTCTTGGCGGTAATCAGGCAGAATTGTCTCTACTGAGCTTTTCTCATCTAGTGAATATATCTGTATTAGGCAATTCTTTAAAATACGTGTCATACTTCCCACTACAGCTTAGTTCCTAAGCCCAGTGCTTTGTGGGTTCACCTATTTACTCATTAACTTATTTTCCAAGAATGTTACTTATAAAATAAATTCAGCTTCCATGTAGTGAGTCCGTATTATTTAGGGGAGCTGTGTCCTTGGCCAGCTTTACATTAGGCCTGTCTTGGAAAATAGACTCTCATCTCTCCTATCAAAGCATTACTGAAGACACGAGTTTTGAGAGAGGACTCTTTTTTGGTAGGGTGTCTTGATTTTCAGTGAGGGTGATTTTAGGCTGGCTGCATGGGTGCAAAATAGGAAAATTCTAAAAAGTGTGCCTGTAATGATCTGTCATTCATTTTACAGCCTTGTAACTTAAAGGCATTTAACTTTCAGACTGTTAAGGAAAACTCACTCTAACTGAACCATAATGCGGTCCAGACGGAGCTTTTAAACCCTGATACAAGGCTCTGAGGTGAGATGTGACAGTGGTGCTGCTCTTTGCTCAGTGCAACGTGAGTGTCTGGACAAGAATGTGCTGGCATTTCTACTGGCATCCTGGAAGTGAAAGTTGCTGCAATATTATATTTCAGTATAGCAGAGGCTCTGGAGTAGACACGTGCTCCGTGTTGCATCAGCTTGCCACAGGGACGGGGTGGGCCAGATGGCAGCCGGGGCACGGGAGGAGGACACATCTCTGATACACGGAGGGGCAGCACATGGGAGCTAGTGGTGCAAGGCCTATACTTCAGGGGCCCCACTTTTCATCAGAAACTCATCACAATCAGAAGAAACTGTCTGTGGTCAGTGGCAAAATGCAGGAAATTCCACTCACCCTGACCTGGGTTACAGGGAATTTCAAGGGGATGTTGTGTCATACCGTAAATAGACGCAAATGGGGACAGGCTCACACTTGAGAGAGAGAAGGGCAAGGGGCATCCTTGTGATGTGTGGAAACAGCTACCAAAGCCCTGTCATATTTAGACTCCAGTGCTCCCGGGTAAGCTGCGAGCTAGGCAAGCAGCCAACGCTTCATACGCAAAGTCCTCTCGGGGCAGCAGCAAAGGAGAATGAAAGGGGTACATGCCATGTCCCTTGCCTTGCTCTTCCTCAAAAAGGGCACCAGCTTTGAACGAGCTGCAGTATGTCTGCTTCCCCAGTCACCATCCAAAGTGCTGTCCAGGACTGCCTTTCCCCTCACGCTGAGGGCATACGCTGGCTGCCCTGGAGGCTGCCAAAACATCAGGAGTTCAGGCATCCAATGCATGGTCCCCTTCCAGCCTCCCCCGAGGCCCAGGAGCCTGAGGACCTTCAGCTTCAGGGTCAGGGAGTGCTCCCTTGCCTTGCCCAGAGAATGCAGGAAGGCACAGATGTCCTCAGAGCTCCGCTGTAGAGGAAGAGACACATTTCAAAGGTGGTAGAAGGACCAAAATATCATGTTATGGCTCTTGTCCTCATCCACTGGCTGAATTATCTTCTCCTTCCACCTCGTGTTCAAAGACTCAGAGAGCTCCCTCTGACTTCTCTTTACACCTGCTGACCTTCCCTTCCTTGCTCTGGCACTTCTCAAAAAGGGGACACTCGGGGGTTGTATCTCAACCACAGTGCAGGAAGGGAGTTGCTTGGGGTGCAATAGCATGGAGACGTGGCTGATAAGAAGGAGCAAAGTCTCTCAGCCGTTGAGCAAGGGTCAAGACCTGGTTAGAAAAGCCAATGCAAACAAGAGCCGCCTGTAGCAGTTTGCAAATCGTTCCTGTGGACATGGTGTTGGAGTTTGCAGCTCTCCTCCCAGTGCACGGGACCATGAAGCAGGTGTCCAACAAGGACCAAGGGAAATCTTTTTCCCCTCCTTGTCCCTTCGTCTCTGCTGGGTCACGCTGCCTGGGGGCTGTAGTACAGCTCACTGGCAGAGATGCAAGCCGGCGGGATGGTGGGAGCTGAACTGACACAGTTTTGAAAATGAACTCGTTGAGGTGAAAAGATCATTCTTCTCTCCTGACATTTTCAACTACTTAGTTGCTTAATTATCTGTTACCAGAATGTCTCCCTATAAGCACCAGCAATTTCACCCATTAGCAATTAGTGAGAACAGTTATTTTACTGAACTTTGTACAGTTGAATAAATAGATTAATACTCATCCCTCTGAGTACGACTACATGGGTCAGATTCCCAGCTGGAGTAAGCTGACTTAGCATTATTCATATTAACATTTTACTTTTATATTTAAAAAGCAATTTGAAAAGGATAAATCTTTTTTTCTTTATGAAGAATGACTTTGTATCCGCTTATTTGGGTATTCTAGCAACCATATGCACTTTTGTCAAGCAAATAATTTCAGTAGTGATCCAGTGAACAGATAAATTTCTGCTTTGCCCATATTCTTGCTATTAATATATGCATTTTTTATAAACAGCAGCCAGTAGAAATTGCCTTAAATATGTGAGGCTAGAGTAACCTCTAAAGAAACCACCTTCACATTAATGTGTGATCAAGTCTTCCAGCTCCAAAGTATCATAACAGTTTTAAGAGAACTTATAATGAAGTTACATCACAAGTAATAATTTCACTGGGCCATTAAAACTTGCCAATGGAAGATTCATACCAAAAATGTGATGTAGTAATTAGAGCCATTTTATCATCTACAGATAAAATGCCCGTCTCCAGAAGCTAAGCAGTCATGTCCAACATTTCAAGACTTTGTGATACAGCAAATTTAATGTTTGCTAGTTAGCTGTTTCTGTATAAAAATAAAGAATAGTGAAAGACTAGGAAGAAGGGCTGACGTATTTTAGAAGAAAAGATAGATTCTTATAAAACGTCTGCAGAAAAAACAAATTAGAGAGGAGTCCCCTTCTCTGAGTTTTCCCTCACAGTGCTGATGAGGCCTTTATAATTATGTCTCCGAAACTGATTTGTGCTATTTAAAAACTATTCCAACTTTGTGCAAACATGCATGGTTTCTCTCATTAATTCATGAGCTTTCCTTTCCTAAGAACTGCTCCCTTGTTACAGGAACATTGCCTCTTTTTTTTTTTTTTTTTGGATAAAAAGAGAAAAAGAAAGAGAGAAAGAGAGAAAGAAAAGGGAGAAAGGGAGAAAGAGAGAAAGAGAGAAAAAAGAAAGAAAGAAAGAAGGAAGAAGAAAGAAAGAAAGAAAGATCCTTATGGCTGCACAGAGCTCCATGTGATTTTGATTAAAGTTAGGCGTTAGGGAGGTTGGCTGCATTCATGTGTATATCTGTGATTACAGGCAGGTCAGCCCGTATGGGACAGAAACTTTGTGTGTGTGTGTGTGTGTGTGTGTGTGTGCGCGTGCGTGCGCGCACACGTGCGCATGCATGGTGTAGCTCAAGTGGAGAAATGCGAGATGACCTATCAGATATCTCATAGCTTGAGGTGTGAGTTAGCCTGAGACACCTTTGCCGTTAGCTGACCCGGCTCATAAGGTCTGGGCATCTGAACTCAGCCTGTGCATGCCCGAAAGCGGTGGCAGGTTTAATCCCTTTGCTGCCAGGTGTCCTGGGACACGCATGGCGCGTGCATGACCGCGTGGTGTAGCGTGCACGTTGCCGGCGGGTGCTGCGCAAGCCCTGCCGGGCTGCCGGCGTCGCCTCGGGGAGGGGGAGCGCGAGGCCGGGAGAGGCCCCGGCATGCAGACAGGGTCGACTCAATGGCTGGCAAAGAAGGTGTTAATGCGAGTCCGCAAGCAAGGGGCAGCCCGGGGAAGGGCTGCGGAAAGGCTGGTGTGGAGAGGGACCATGGCGGGAGCCCAGCCCACTGGCCGGGCCCGCAGACGCCTGGCGAGGTGCGCGCGGACTGAGCCCTCCTCTGAAAGTTTGATTCAGTCACCTCTACAGAGGACATTAGCACTATTTATAGCTATGCACTGGAGCATGAGGATATTTTTTTCTAAACAGCCCGTGTTACTTTAACCCTTACCTCCTGGAGTCAGTCCCTCCCGCGCGCACTCGCCTCAGCGCTGCGCCGTAGCATTAACGCCAGCACCAAAGCAGACAACGTTCTTCCCAGAACGGCCTCTGGATCCCGTGAATCCTGATGTAAAAGTCCAAGGAAAGCTTTAGCAAAAGTTTCCTGGCCTCTTTGCTCCGCCGCCTCGGCAGCTCCTGATCCCCCCAGCCCTCTCCCTTTGCCACTCCCCGTCCCGCGCTTGGCGCACCAGCAGATTTACTTGTTTCTGAGAAAAGTCACCTTTTTCAGAGAGACATTTAAGGTCACATAGAGAAACTGTAAAAAGCGGTTCCTGAGAGCAGCACTTCCCCATAGAAACAGGCCTGCAGCAGTTGGGGGAGGAAGGGAGAAGACTACTGAGTCCACCCGAAGCTGCGGAGGGTTTGCGTAGACAAGATGTGATTATTCAGGAATTTGGTCTTCTGGGGACAGGGTGGCTGGAGCTTTCTAAACCGATTGCTCACAACGCTAGTTTCTCTCTCGTCTCACAGAAGCCGGTGGGACAGGCTCAGAAAAGCAAAAAGGACTCTCACCGTCATCCCGCAGACAGCTGAACTTCAACACAGTCCTTATTGGTGAGACGAAGACCTCACCTCCACACAAAATCATATGGAAAAATATACTGGAAGTGTTTGGTAGTGATAAAATGAAGGAGTACCTTTCTGGCAACCAGGGGTCTGTCCGTACCTTTTCTTTAGTGACCCCCATAATTCCTGTAGGCTTTTCTCCTCTGGGCATCTCCACACAAGCAAATCGCTCCCCATGCAGAGTATCGTCTTTGCCCACAAAATGCTGAGATGTGGGGGAAATCCCAGTAGCTTCTGTGGGCCTGGGAAAAGACGCAGCAACTCATAGGGACACCAGGATCTACACGCCCTGAAGGAGTGAATTATACATTTTCAACTCACTGCTGCAGGTAACAATGGGCTAACTAATAACCGTGAAGCAGATATACTGGATTTTGACGTAACTGTTGTTAGTTCTTTTATACAGTATTTTTCTGTGTCAGCTTGGTCAAAATACACTGATAAATACAAGTTTCCTGAGCTAGTTCTTTAAATAACTTTTCCCAGTTGTGTCTATTCTCTCTACTATCATTAGTTTTTTTGGCTGTTCACATCTTGGCTGTTCTGGGAAAAAATGTTTAATGCAAGAGCATAGCTGTCTGGTGCTCCCTCAGCTGTTCTCTCCTCCTGACTTGCGGGAAGAAGCACTGCAAGGTCTTTTTGAAGAAAACGTGCTTTGCCGGCAGTGACCAGAGTCAGGATCGTTCAGCAGTGTTTCAAGGGCCTCGTTCTGCTGTCATCTAACAGGGACTCCCCTGCAGCTGAGGAAATGCAAACCTCAGCACTTAATGTCTAGTTAAAGGAAAGGGAAAGGTCAAATAAAAAGAAATGGGGACTGTATGCCTGTGCTAAGATGTACTTCAGAGTCTTCCTACTGACATCCCCTTTGCAGTGCACAATGCAACAGTGACCTACTCCCTTCTGTCAGGAGGCAAGACGGGGCTAGGAAAAAGCAAGTAAAGGAAGGTGCTGCTGTTGCAGGCCTCAGACCTGCCCCTGAGAGGCTCCCCGGTGTAAGGCTCTGCAGGCTGGCACGGTGTCTCGGCTTTCGCCGCTCCGGCCGGGCGGCTGGCACAGACCTGTGGTCTGACTCTTCCATCCTTCACTCCTCTCACCACAGGGACAGCCTGGAGGGCAGGGATTTGTCTGAGATGTGTCCTTCCAGCTAAGCGTCCCCCTGGTACTTTCTCCCATTCGTTCTGAAATGTCTTCCAACAGTGCTGATGAGCTGACATTTCTGGAAGCATCATATTTCAATAACTCTAAACTTAACAAGTGAATAAGACATGAGCCATATGTTCAGAACAGATTTAGGTAAATTTGGGGAAAACCTGTCCCTCTGGGAATGTCCCTTTCCTTACTGTAACCACTACCATGTGCCCAAAGTTAGATTGTGTTCCTCTGAGTCTTGAAGCTGACTGTATCCTTCTGGGTAACAGCAAAGGCTACAGCTGCGTCCTCAGGAAATACGGCTCAGTTTGGTGAGGACTGTGGGTAACGCACTCTGTTAGTTGTGCATGGCTGTCATTCCTGGTGTTTCACCAGGCTATGTTGACTCCGGCTGTAATTCAGCTACGGGTTGCTGCAGCGGTCTATGGCTCTTGCCCTAACCTACGTACTGCTCCACAGGCCAAGAGGGCCCTACACAGAGGCAGAGGTGACACAGGGAAGGATGTGCAGACCAGCTGGTAAGGCCAACCCATCCACTGTGTATGAATTACCAGCATCTAGCTTCACTGAGTCTGGGGTGGCAAAGGTGAAAAAAGTAAATCTAGATCAAGCTCACTGACAGTTTCTCAGACACATCACTGGCAGCTGCTGAGAATCAGCCAAAAACTTCAGCGTGGTGATTTACAAATGACTGTCAGAAGCAACCCAATGAACTCTTTGAAGGTTGAGGGGACCTCCACCTCCATCTAGTTCAGTTTATATTGATTCCCCTGATTGTCTGGGGGAGCTGCAGCTGAGTTTGCTGGCTTTCCAACACGATGCTAGTTACATACGGAGAAGAAAGGAAATGAATGAGTATCATTAGACAGCCGGAGCATACAAGTCTCAGTTTACATACCATCCTTTCTTGCTTGTTTATCCAGCTAAGTTAACTGGTGGTGGTAATTGCTTAATGATCAGGATGGTCAGGGGATGATGGCAGCCTGGGAATATTAATAAATAATAGAGCTGACATCAATTAACTAATCTCCAAATCTTTGCTTGTGTACTGAATTCCAGAGGAAGACCAGAGGAGTAAAGTGAAATGGCAGATTAAGCCTTTAATACAAAATGTTCAAAGTGGTGAAGTGGTATTGGTGCAGTGAACATACACACACACATAAAACATGCATGTTACCACATGTGTCCCTGTTAACCATTCTGCACGTGAGACTGCAGGCACCTGTGGACATGTCCACAGAATAATCCTGTGAGACAATGGGCCATGGTATTAGAATTTCTTTTTGAAAACAAAAGGAGAGGATATCCTTAGAGTATTTTACTGGGGATTTGTATTGCTCCTGATCAGCAGCATTTGCAACATTCTCCACATTTTACGTATGATAAATCCTGCTCACGATTTATCACTATGCTTTACAAACCCTACATCTTAAAGGCATACAAGCTGTTTTTTCTTGGCTTGTATTACTTAGCTACTGGTTATTCAGGAGATTGAATTTGTCTTAAAATCTATTCCAAAACACAAGAACACAGCATTTGGGGGGGGGGGTTATTTGTTTTTTCATGAATATAGAACTCATTGCTTACAGTGTAATTTTGTCCAATTTGGACATCCACATTTCTAAAAAGATGCTGAAAATCTGAGGACAGTGAAGATAAGAGCTGTTCAGATGATTCCAGGGCTGGAAAAAGAGAGGCTTCAGGAGTATGATTTGCTTAGCTTAGCAAAGAAACATTTGCTGAGATTCCTTTAAGCAGTGAGAACACTGAGTGCTAGAGGCCCTTTTAAGCTCAAGGAGAAAGTCACAGGCAAAACTAGTGGGTGGAAGCTTAAGAAGAAAATTCAAGCAGGGAACAAGTTACCATTTTTAAACAGTGGGGGTGGCAACTTTTGGACAAGCTACCAAGGAAAGTGATTGCTTATGCAAATCAAGAGCAGATAGCTTTTCAGCAAGTTTCGTTTTGTCCAGGAAAGTTAGAAGAGCATGTGGATGGCACGCAGTGACCTCCAGTGTAGAAGAGTCTAGAGGAAATGGCCTTTCCTTGCTTCAGCTTTTGTGATTAAAAAGCATCCATTCTGTCGATGTGAAAACAAGTTCTGACCTACTACCCTGACATCTTCTTGTTCTCACTGCAAAGCCCTGGGAAAATCCACCCAGTAACGCCTGATACGCTGAAAATCATCAGGTTTTGCACCAGAAATGAAGGCAAATAATTCTGTAAAGGTCAAATACTAATCTCTGGATGCCACAGGCAGCCTTATGCCTGCTCATCTTACTTATTATACAAAATTAATAAAACCATTACCTCACCAAGCCTCCTCTGGACAGATGGTTATCTTGCTAAATAGATGGCTTGACACTAGATCAGCTTCGTGCTGAGGCAGGAGTCCAGAACACTTTTGATTCGTCTTCTGGAAGCCACTGCGACCACTTTTCCTCCCTTCTAGGAACAGCAGGCCTTTTCTGTTCAGACGGGTAATGATGGAAAAGATTGTCTAACAGAAGCTGGCCACTTAGTTCCTGAATAACATGGGCAGTAGCTACTTCTGCAGCAAAAATTAGAAGTTACCATACTGAACCAGTGATTTAGGACCACCAAGAGGAGATGCTCTTTGTTTTTATACTACTTTAGTAATCACAGGCAAATACAGTTGCAACTATTTTTTGATGCTGCTCCTTAGAATTATTATTTTTAGCCTACATAATTCCTCTCCAACTCCTGATCTTTTGGCAATGCAAAGCAGTAGCTAGGCCAGGAGTTAATGATTATGAGATAAGCATTTATCTCACTTGGTGCCATGTCGGCTTGTTCTACTTTCAAATATTATTTGCTCTTATGCATGCAGTTCTTCTGCCAAAGCTGAAGACAAATTACTATTCTTTTTCCAAGAAAGAAAGAACTATGACTTGATTCCAATTAACAATGTGGGTTTTAAGTATAATCTTTGTATTGCTCCCTTATTTTACTCCCATTTATCACTTTTGCTTATTTGTCATCTGTTACTCTGTACTCTTCCAACTCTCTTCTTTTATCTGAAGATATACTTGCTGTAGAAATGTCTCAAGCAAAAAGTGAATTTTCAGAATCTTGTCTGAAAAGACAGGGGTCCCAGAGGTTATACTGATTTTCTAGCATGCTTATGCACATTCAAGAACTGCCCCACTTACAAACATTTGCTAAGTAGCTTTCTCCTGCACTGTACCCGGCATTCTTTACCTTTCATTTTTTGTTCTGTGTGATGGCGCCTCAGGTTACTGTCAGGCAGCCAGAGCTGTTTATTGCTTCCTGAGTGCTGCTATTTGCTGTGCAATTGAAGATGGCAACAGTGTGAAGGACCTTAAAAGAACAACAGCCTGAGTTCATTTTATTGTTTTTCTATGGATGGTTTCTTGATGTCTTTGCTTCCCAGTGTAAGTGGATTGATTCAGGGATCAAAATGGAAGATATTTTCCTCTATGCAACATATTCCAGTTTACCAGAATTTTTCTCTCTGAAGAAGCTGGCCACAGAGATACTGGCCACTGTCATATATAAGGCACATATGAGAAGAAGCAATGAGCAGACAGCTATATCCCACCTGTGTTTATTATTTGATATCTGGCTGAAAACTGGAATGTGAGTAAAACTCAAATTTTGAGACAACTGAATTACTCAAGCCTTTAATTTACTGAATATTCAGTAAGAAATGTAAAACACAGGGAGGTACCCCTGCTCTATGAAAATACTAACCTATATATTCAAGAAAAAAAATAAGCTGGTCTGAGCATTCGCATTCTCTGGCTTTGCCGACCACTGCCTTCCAGACCCAAGGTCTGCCTCTGCGTGGTTCCATGGAGAGAGGGGTATTAGTCTGTACCTTATATTTTTCTCTTCTTTCTTTGATCTACTGTTAGTATGATTTTAATTCTGGGTTGCAGGCTACTCTTGTTTTTTTCTGACTTTTCCACTGATTCAGTGAAGAGATTTCTAAAATTAGAAGATACATTTCTTTATAAGTAATAATAATCTTTGGTTGATTGGTACTTCTATATTTCAATATATTATACAGACATCAACTGATTAAGCTAACTGGTACTCCTGTGAATCTCATTTTTTATTTCTCCCTCAGTACTTATCATTTTCTGCAGACTAAACTGAACAGTAGCTAACGCTTTCAGGTTTTTAATAGGAAATGATTGTCACCCAGACTGATTCACCCTACCAACCCCAAACAAATATTGGCTACAAATTCTTTGTCATGTTTTTGCTCTTCAGTCATGAGATAATATGAGACAGAAGGAAAAGTCTGCTAGTGACTTACTTCATCATGCATTTGTCAAACTCAGTACCTACAAATATATAAAAAGCTACAGATTTAAATTAACTGATATGATTCATAAAAGGGTATTCCCTGAAAAATTAAGTAGTTGTTTAACTTCACACATAAATCTATGAATCCGTGAATCCATGTTTATGTCTTTCCAAAACTGGACTATAAATAGGATGTGATTTGAGTTTTGTAGCAAGAAGGATTCAGAATGAAAAATAAATAGTAACATTTCTAGCAATGAATGCCAAACATTCAGAAGCCACAGCAGATAATACCATTTTACCAAGAAAGGTTATCTGCTAAATGATAAGCCCTAAAAATCATTTTTTCCTTTTTTGATTTCTCTGGAAAAATAGCAATAGAGCCAAGGAAATAATCCAAAGTTCATTGCACATTTGATACAAAATCTGCTTTAGCCAGTTTTCTGCCTTGAGGTGTAAAATCAGGGCTAAAAAATACACCATAAAATCTCAGCAAGAATATCAGAAATAATCACATCTCACTGCTATTTATATCTGCTTTATCGGTTCCTCTTGTTCATATTGCTGTGGTGATGTCTAAAATAGGAAAATCAGTTGGATAGAAATGTTACAGCTTATTCCCACTCCTTAGGAATGAATAAAACCTTCTGAGCAGTCGGAATCCTGCCAGCTGTACCTGGAGCCACGCAAGTGTACACTGCCCTCCTTTCTTTAAATAAACTTCGGGATGAATCACGATGTTGAAGGCTTCCTTAAATCCCAGCAAAGGCATAGCTCTGAGAGTGGCGAAAGGAAAAATTGCCTGTGATGACAAAGTACATTTCACAAATCTGCGGTAATGCCCTCGGCACTGAGTGGCTTTGTGCCTGCGCACCGGGGCCCTCCTCCCTCAGCAGCAGTGCACGGGCACACCGTGGATGCACACTTCGCCGTGATGTCCCTTAACTGCTAGTCTGCAAAAAAAAATGTTTGAACTAAGAGAGCAGGATCCAATCCTCCTAACCTACTGGCCCGTCAAATTTAAGGTGCCTAACAAGGCAGGTATGTGAAAGTGAATACCTGTGCTCTGCACAGCAAACAGAACAGGGCTTTTACAGGCCCCCAGATGCATCCTGTTTGCTTAACAGCAAGTGAAGTACCTCTGCCCACACCATGGGCAGGGGACACAGACACTTTAGCAAGACTGCTTCACTAACAGTCTAAAGTTTAAGTGCAAGTTAGGTGCCAAAGTCAGACACCTAGGTTAGGCCAGCTGGATATGAGCCCAAGAAATTAGCAGTCTCTTACGTCCATCCTTCCAGCAAGTGCAGGTCGCCAAGGCCTGCTGAGCTCGCCAACAGCCTCCGTGCTGGGCAGCTGCGAGCAGCACACCCCGCTTACAAAGGCCGAGCTCCGTGTGGATTTTCCAACCACAGCTGAATGCAGAGGAGCACAGCCCCTTCACCTGAGGGCAAGCTTCTCTGCAGGCATCAGAGCGCTTTGGGGGGTTCAGGGCCCGTTCAAGACTGTCTCCCAAGGACTAAAGGAGCAGGGAGTCACCTCAGGTATGTTAATTCCAGCTATCTGAGCCTTATAGGAAGGCATATTCATGTACCAGTGATGATATACCAAAGGCATGCACAGTATCATGTTCCGTTTCAAAGTGGCTCTAACACGTCTCCGATGCGTATACATGCTAAGGAGCTTTCTAGGTAGAGGCTGTCGCCATTCCTCTTTTTTAAGAAGTGTCTCGTAATGTCATATGATCCTTGCAGTTCCTCTAGGGGCAACCGAAGCTGCTCCAGGAGGAAGGCTCTGCTACGTCTGTCAGTGACTCAAAAGCTGGCACGGCCGCGACAGCCAGTGATGTCACCCCTCTGCCCGGAGGTAGCAGGGTGCCGGCTGGTGGAGTTTGGCTTTTTCTCTCCGAAAGTTCCCCTGCTTCTGCACAGCGCTTCTCCTCTGCAGTAGCCACAACCCTAGCGAGGAGAAGGGTGACGGTGCTGAGAGCGCAGGACAAAGTGTGTCGATCGCGGCTGCACTTCAGGCAGCCCTGAATCACTGCGGGATTCAGCTCTGAACGCGGCATCACTTCCACATGCCTGAAGCTGCGCAGGCTGCACAGGAGGACACGGGAGTTTGGCTCATACTGTTAGTGGGGCCATCTGTTAATAGACCTCCTACTTTCATGAAATGTGTAGAAACCTTCCTTTTGACCTCTCACAAATTTGATTTAAATTGACAAAATAGTTCAAAAGTCACTGGAGTGACAGACGGCGGCTGAGGCTGCGTAAGCACCATCTCCCCAGGAAAGCAGGGTAGACAAGGGGGGAGTGAGACAAGGTGGGGGGGATGAAGGCTTTCCCAGGGCATTATAGATCAAGTAGGAATCTAGTGACAAGCCAGCTAAGCAACATGGGTAAACATTAGTCATCTGGCAGTAAATGGATTCTGGCTTGTATGATGCAGAAAAAAGGTGATCAAGAAGCCCTGAAAATCCAAAATGAACCCTAAAAAATCACATCTGAAAACAACTCAGACAAAAATGGAGAAAACAATACCATGCTACAAGAAAAAAAAAAAAAAGAATGGCAAGTGTATTTCTGCTTCTAAAATAAACTTGGGCTGCTTCTGAAGTTTCTTTCCATTTCTCAGACCAGAAATGAACTGAAGGAAAAATCTGCAAACTCTGAGAGAACATATATTTTTAAATTGTTTGTCTATTTGCTGGAAGATAACTGAATAACTAAATACCGTGTGTCAACCAAAAAGGGAAATGACAAATGAACCAAAGCTATTTCTGGTGGGAACTAAACAAGTAAACAACGATAACAACAAAGACCTGTAAAAACAAAAATAGTGTTTATTGTGTTTTACCTTCTGACCCCAGTCATGAAAGCGGTTCTGTCTCCTAACTGCTTAGTTAGTTCTACCTGCCATAAGTAGATGATAGATCAAACTGTAACCATCATACCATCACCTGGGAAGGATTATTAACACTGTACTCTGCAGAAAAACAAAGGTAAAAGAAATACTGAAAATCAGTGCTTAGGTTTACAAAATAAGCATAATTATTTTGTACACTCCTTCTCAGCACTCAGATATTTTCCTTTTAAGCCAAACAGCTTCCCTAAGCACTATGCAAACCATAACCCCACTTGCCTACTGGCTTAGCAAAAAAGCCTCTCCCCTCTGCCCTTCTTCCCCTGCCCTCATTCCCATATGTGGCTAAAGTTGCCAGGAATGGCTTATGGTTAATACAGAACATGACAAACTTGTTTTTCCATGTAGCATGGAGGGGAGACATGTTTCCATCTGTCCAGCTCGCAGCTTCATTCAACAAGCAATTTGGGGTTTGAAATTCTCTGTGACCGATACAGAAGAAACGTCGTGCTTCTATTCCAGTCCAGTACTGGTTCTGTGACTGCTCTTTCCGGTGCCAACATCCTCTGTCTAATGCAACCTCCCCACTTTTTTCTGTTTCTCTTTCAGACAATATGAAAATCTTCAAGCAAAATTGTGTGAAGTCCCAAGAGCGCAGTGGTTCACCTTGGTATATGCATCCTATTCTGTGCATAGGCAACGCACTCTACCTTAAGAGTCTCAATATGTCTTTCAGGAAAATGTTTCATCATTAATTTTCTTTTTCTTTTCTTTCTTTAAAAAAAGTCATCTGCTTTAGAGGTACCATCACCTGAGGTTTTCTTCAGACTCCTCTTTTCCATAGCTGGTGTGGATCATTACTTGAGGTAATGAGGTTAAAAGCGCTTCAGTTTTTGAGCCAATACTACATCTAACTTCTCTGAAAAGAAAAGACTCAAAGCTTGACATGTCCCAGGGATTAGGCCAAATGCTAACTGCAGCAGTACTGTGGTGCGAAAAACATGCAGAGACAAGGTAGTAAAAACATAAATAAAAAAATAACTAACTGAAAGAGAGGCAATAGAGGAGATAAGTTATACTTAGTGATGTGATAAACACATGTGCTGGGGGAGCGTGGGTAGTGGTGTGAAATGATCTTAGGCCAGATGAGGACACCCAGCCAGTTACTTATACCAGCACTTTTTAAAGCAGCTGGAAGAAACCAACAAGGTACTGATATACAGACTGGAGCTAAGACATGGGGATTTGTAAAGACTGGTACTGGTCCTAGCCATCTGGCTTGTGCAACCCAAGTCTCCTGTGACTGGGCGAGTGGATCTGGGTTGTTTTCAAGCTAAGCCTCCAAAAGGCATTTTTCAAAAGCATTTGCGGATCTCTTGGGATTTGTCTAAGTGGTTGAAGCTCATTCAAGTCAGACCCCTAGTTCAACATGAAGCCCAAGTTGAATGTATCTAAGTAAAAGCTTCAAGTTAGCTGCATTGCAGGCCTATACCCCATTACCTCTCTTTAAGTAGAAGGCAGTTCCCTGTTCTCCCAGCCAAAGGTGAAGAGAGAGGGTCATCAGCACAGCAGACAGGAAGGGAGTGGTTTGGGTGTGGGAGAGTTGGGGTTTGAGCAGGCTGAGAGAGGATGCACACACCAGGCTGTAGGAGGAGTACTCAGAGTGGAAGCGCTGGGAAACTGAGGGAAGGAAACTGTACAGCTGTCATGGTGTGCAGATGGCACAGGCCAGAGAGAAGTAAGACCAAATATCAGCAGTACCCCTCTCTTCCCTGCCCCCGGTGTACTGCTTCTCAGACATCAGCCAGGGATGAAGCCCAGGTTAGGAAGTCAGTAGAGATTGCTCCTCGCGACACGGAGAGGATTTCTGGGTCCAAGCCTAGCTGAGGCAAGGGCGCAGATGGTTGAAGTGCCTGCCAAAATGAGCAGCAGCCGGGAGGCTCCCCAGAGAGGAAGCCACAGCAGTGGGGAGCTCCAGTGGGTTTTAATAGGGTGTCCAGGGACTAGTTGTAATTTCATAAATGGTCTGGACAAAGTGACACAACTCCCTCACCACCGCTCTGTACCACCCAAAACCAGGCTCTTCTCATTTCAGTTCCATTGCTTTCAATATTACAAGTGTTTCCACATGATATCAGCTCTTTAAAAATGCACGAAAGAAAGAGAAAGGGCTGAGCCAACTTCCCACGCACCAGCCATCAAATTTTCAGCAAAACTTTTCTATTTCCAAAATTGTTCTCCAATGTGCTTCATTTACCAATTACCTTTAGTGACCAGAGCTGGTCACTGGTGCCTTAACAGCGAGTAACACTCACATGATGGACTGGAGATTAATTAAACGTGTCTAAATGTCTAAAAGCAGACTTCCATATTAACCACCATGCTTCTGCTGCCAACATCCAGCTCCTTTCTCAGCACCAATCATCTGGAAAATATGAAAAATGAACCCTTTCCATTTCACACTTTAAGTTGATAACAGGTTCAGGCTGATCAGCTTTAACACATTGGGATTACTCTACTGGTCATCATAGCCTTTGGTTTTTTAACATCTCCCTTCAAGATTATCCTTTCTCCTTTCCCTGATTATTTTATATTGATCTACACTTTAAATACCTAATATTTTTTGTTTCTAAAGAAGGACCAAGAGTTACTGCATCTTCGTTTAGTGTCTACTCTCTTTTTTGGTGTTTCCTCCAAATCAACATGCTAACTCCCTTCTGCCATTTTCCCACTAGAAGAAATCACATTTCAACAGTTTCCATTACAGTTTAAGGAAGAACTTGTGATAACTATGTGGTGCTCACATGTGTACTCCAGGCAAAACAGGAAGGATTATTTTTGATATGTGTTTTTATATAAATGTATTTTCTACCCTATCTCATCTCATATGTATGTAAGTCTAAACACAGCCATGTCACTAGTTGGCTGCCCACAAAAAGCCTGCTTAAAACATAAGCACTAGGTCAGGTTCTTAGCTGATCTAAATCATCATCATTCCGGTGTCTTCCATCTTTTCCCATCATCCCCATACTATGAACCTTAAGTCGAGAGGAGGAAATTTAGGAAAGGTCTACCCATTCCAGAAGCCCCATATTTGTTTCCCCTTTGATAGCCGTTCCATAGGGGTTCCCATCCCTTGCCGTCCAAAATGCCTGTTTTGTCTACAGGCTGAAGGCATTGTTTCAAGACAAGATGGAATTGAAGGAGAGGTGACAGCTGCCTGCAAGTGTGTGATTAGTATAAGCACCCACAAGAAGGACTGGTGCTTGCTGCATATTATTAGCATTAACAACAAAGACAAACTTAAGTGAAAGACAATTTTTTCTGAATAACAGTATCTGGTGGAATCTGAGCTCAATGTATTTGGTCTAGGAGAAGATGCATAGTTTTAATGGTGAGCTTGACTACCTATGAAACAATTTATCAAAGATTTCTGTAGGTTCTTTATTGCTTGAGGTCTTTAAAACAAGACAAAACAAAGTCTTCTCAAAGTCATGCTCTATCCAAGCATTCATGCTTCATGCAAAAGGCACTTTGTAGAAATCTACACTGGATGTCTGTGAGAGGTCTGACCTGAAAGTCAGTGATAGTCCCATCTAGGTTTAGGTCTATGAATCTATCAGGCAAAATGTCCCAAACTGGACTCAGGGCAAATAAAGATTTACACCAGCAGACCCTCTGGCCCGGGAGAGTGAGTGCAATATGTCCAAACCCAAAACACAGTTAAGATCTACGGAGAGGTTCTCTCTGACATCAGAGTTTTAGGTGAGGTCCTTAGAGGGTGGGTACAGTGCAGATAGTACGCAGTGACCAGGCTTATCAGTTCCAGTAAGTATTAGGTGACACTGCCCTCAGACGGTCAAGACAGAGTAGGTAAACTCTTCCTAATTCTTAAAATAAACTTTAAGGCAGGTCTTAACAACTAGCTAAATACATTTCAAGAACTGTAAATAAATTCATAATTTCTCCATCTCATTGCGCTATTGAGGAAAATAGTTATTTCTTTGTCCAAAGCCTCCAGTAACCTGGAGTACGAAGACTCCAGATTATGAAACCTGTGGACTTGCAACACTGGTCAAGGTAGGGAGTTAGAGAGACAGGCAGCCCTAACTCTTTTCCAGCTTCTTTTCATCTTTGCTAAATTCAAACTATCAGGGAGAACAATGTGCACTACAGAATCAGACCTTCAGCTGAAAAGCAAGAACAGAAAGAAATTAAAAGGAAAAATCCTCCTCCACATAAAACCTTTGTACCATAGCTAAATTTGTCTAGAAAGTTAACATTACAGAAATTAAATGGGCACTGTGAAGTCCTCCATTAGTTGGGAGAATATTATATTAACATCAGATATAAAATACAATTAGATTTTTATAGCATCTTTTATGCTAAAGGTATCAAAGTGCTCTGCACAGTTTGATATTGGGAATGCAGCAATGGGTTATCACCAGAGCTTGCAGAGAGCCAGGGGTGCTGGGGAAGCAGCCTGGGGCCCTGGGCAAAAACAGACAGGGAGGCAGGAGCACATCTAAGCTCCATCTGTGGATATTGATATTTACAGGGGTTTCTGCAGAATCTGTGTTTTTGTGTCATCCCAGAGATGGCGAAGCAGTCTGTCAGACCCTGCACAGGGCCGTCTTCCTTGGCCGTCCTTGGCAGCAGCTGGCTCAGAGCCCGGCACCAGTGCATTCAGCGGGGAATGCTGGTGCTGATGTGTTTGGGCCAGACACAGCAAGTGCCCTGCATAGTCCAAGGAGAGGACCAGGCTGCAATTCGTCTTACCTGTTTTCGGCACGTGCTCCAGGAGGGGGTGAATCACGCGCCCAGAGCTCCTGTTCTCTTCCTCTGGCTGTGCATGAGCCCCGTCAAGCAGCTCATGCGCAGACATCTGCACTGGGGAGGTCAAAGTTTGGGAAATTGCAGACAACTGAGAACTTGTCAACTCCTTTAGCTCTATTAAGAAGAATCCAAGTTAGGAAGAAAAGTGATATCCTATAAAATGGGGGCCAGAAACTGCTCCACCTTGTGCTGCAGTGAGAAACTCCCATTTTCCTTTCCTTGCTGGCAAAGTGGCTTGTTGCCCCTTAATATCTTCCTGCTTATCCACTCTATACCACAAAGACATTTCAATCCAATCAACTAAATTTCCATGGAAGGTTTTAATACAAAACCAAAGGAGAACCAAGTCCTGCAATCCTCTTCGTGTATCTTCTGAGAAAGCAAGTAAATAAAATCACCTGGCTAAGCAGATAAATGCTGGTTGCTCTTTGAAAACATGGGTGATGGCAGGCAAAACGTGCCCCTTTCAAATGCTCTCTATAAGGTCATTCCTGTAATCAAAAGAAAATGAATCCTTTTGCTCTAGATAACGGACTTAGCTAGCCAGTGATTTTACCACTTCAGACAAAAGTTCTTTGAATTCAGAGATGAAGAGTGCCAGAGATTTTGAAATGTTGAAGAGCATTGAGCAGAAAGTACTTGGGGGGTGCGGTGGGGTAAAAAAAACTTTTTTTCTTAAAAAAAAAAAAGAGGAATATAGCTTCTGAGGAAACAAGGATACTTCTTCATCTAGACCTACATTATCACCTGTTATACACTGGTGTCTCATTCAGAGACTGAGCCAGCCCAGCCAGCAGCCACTGGACAAGCGTTATGAAGAGGCGACTGTGAGGAGGTGCTGTGCAGGGTGTAAGCTGGCTGTTTGCATAGGACCCCCCTTCTGCGGAAGTGCTGCCTGTACTGCCTGTAGTGGGGCAGAGCAGTGTAATTGAAGAAATCCTGTTTTAGACTACAAGAACCTCCAAACTCTCCCAGCAATTGGAAAGTTAGGCAGATACCCACAACCTTTTGCACAGGAGATTTTCGCCTTCTTTAGCTGATCAAGAAATATACAGGACAAACTCAGCCTTCTCATTCAAAAGAAAAAATGGTTGACTAAACTAAATAAGGAACTCAGAGTAATTCCAACTCTGACTTCCCCCGCTATGTGTCGGCTCCCTGAAATGAAAAATTCAAGTGTGAACCATCCAAATGCAGAGGTAAGGCAGAAATATATGTACCAATGTTTGCAAATGATAGTCTTGATAAATCCATTCTCCAGCATCTCTGTGAAATAAGGATAATAATCTCTCTCTCACAGTAGGGTTCTGGCAATGAAATAATATATTGAATTCCAATGCACTTGAAACCCTGGACAATTAAGAAAGCAATTGTCCCTGGCAGAAATTCAGTCCCTCTCCTTCAGGTTCGCTCAGGCAGCTCTCCCCTACTTTTCCCCACACACATACTTACGTCACCACATCCACCACTGCCATTTCATTACTGTTTTGTTTCCTAAACCCAGCCCACAACAGCCGGGCTGCCGTGGCACTGGGCAGGTGCTTAGTACCGAGGGATAAGCAGTTTAACAGAGACAGCAGCCTAGGCTCAGAGGTACGAAGCATGGGTCTGTCCAGCAGACAGTGCTGCCATGATAGCGCCTATAAACAGACCTGCAGCAGCTGGCTTAGCCAAGCCCGCTCGGGTATTATCGCAAGCAGTGTAGCAACAGTGTCAAAATCCATCTGAATGGCCATGCGAGGACCTAGGCAACTAGTCCTCATCAAACTGCATGTTACCCTGACCTTGCTGTTAGTTGTATCAAAAACTAGCCGGTTTATAATTGTCAGAGTCTGCTTTGTTCCACTGCAGTAAATTGTAAACGCAGCTAAACTTCCCTGGCTTTGGGATATTCCTTGTGTGCCACCACGGCAAACTGCTGTCATAACCTGACAGTCTCTGAGTGCTGAAGAAATTTCTCTGAGCCTCAGATCATCCGTGGGCTTTCCTAGGAACAGCTGCCCTCCGCAGCCTGATTTCTTCAACAAGTAGGGTATCCCACCACAGTTTATGTAGCAAGAGTCTGGACACATTCTTAGCAGCATATCTGCTAAGGCACGACACGAAGGCCACTGCTCTACTGCTGCCTTCTTAGTCTTTGTTTTGGAAAAAAATCTGTGTTGCACCAAATTTGTCACTGCCTCCTCTGCAATGCACTCCTGGAATGAGAGGCTGAATCAGGAGAGGTCCACCCAGTCCGCAGTCCTCCCATGCCCTGGTTGTAGGAATTTCTCCTACCACAGGGTAATAGAGAAAAGAATACACCACCCATGGCAGCTTGCTTTTTGTCCAAGATAACATGCCTCTAGACAGGTTTCTGCCACCCCCACAGCTGAGCACAGGGATTGCCCATGCCCCTGGCATCAATTCTCTCCTCTATAGCAACTGCAGAGCTTTTCTCTTTTTTTTTAATTATCAGAAGGATGGGGAAAAACAATATGAACAACTGCGAAAAAAAAGGTTGTTTTGTTCTTTGATACATTTTGAGTAGTTCGTTATTCCATATTTCAGCATTTATAGCCAACGGCTATGGAAGCCGATGGTTCCTTCTGCCTTTGCTGTTGAGATGCCCCAGTCCTGGTGTCTCCGCAGGAGCGACACAGGCTCAGGGCCCCCATTCTGCTGCTTCTGGTCACTCTGCACCCAGCTGGGGCTGCCCTCTGCGCACCGCGGAGATCAGTGGCAGAACCACTGTTCTCAGCGTATTTCTTTCCAGCATAAATGCTTCGTTCAGGATATTTTCTTTAGTGGGAGAGCTTCTGCTGGTGGCGTTGGCTCTGTAGGGGCAGGTTGTTAAGGATGTCTTTGTCCCCAGCACACCCACAGACTGGCCCAGAGAAGGGCAGGAGGAGAGGACAGGCTTTCACCAGGCAGCCCTGTGGTGGTGCCAGACACTGTCGGGCGCTCCCTGAGGTCAGATGGGCTTGAGGGGCTTGAAACGTCAGAAAATCATGTCACAAAAAAACTGAAATCTAAATTGCATGCTAAAACTTAAGAGAGAGTTTGAAGAGAAGTTTTTATAAAGCTTTCCAAATTGACAATATGTTGCTTTTCACTAGGTCCCCAGCCATCATTTTTAATGTGACTACGAAATATAAAACCAGATTGTAGTTGCTTCCTGCTCCATGGCTCTGATTCAGTGACGCTCGTACAAACCCAGAGACACCACTAGCTTTAATGGCATTTTACCAGATTCATGGTCATGCGGATCAAAGCAGAACCTAGCCTGTATAAATTGCTTCTTAAAAAAATGTACTATCTCTGAAGCCAGCAGCCTATTCTGAACTACCACCTGTGCTACAATGACTCCAGTGAATTTATTCCAGATCTAACCAAGACCAGGATCAGTGCCTGAGACTCCTCTCTTGCAAACTCATTCTACCCTATTCAGAAACCTATTATTCATTGTGTTAATATTTTTTCTTATCTTTTCTTACACTGATGAGAAATTAGAATGCTTTCTCTCTCTCCTATCTTTTTTTTAAGTTAACAGGCTGCAATATGGTTTTGTATAGATAGAACACCCAATATATAGGCAGTAATTTATTCTGAAGCAAATGTTGAAATGTGTAAGAGTAGTGAAATGTACCATGGATTAGCCTGTAAATTAATTGAGGCTCTTTAATGTAACCTGTGACAAAAATTGCTATTTATTGAACTCTGATCGAAGTGTAGTTCTGCAGCCCACAGGCTGATCAACATGAAAGGAGGAACCTGGCTCCATAATCCTGAAATGCAAACAGCAGCAGTGGGGAAGGGATTTTGTTCATTGGGATACCACACATTTCTGTGAATTCTTACTCTATCCAATGCTAATTATGCTTTTTCTTTTCTTTGTCTTTCCTTTTTTTCACTCAAATAGCTGTAACAATGATGTGGGACAAAAATTTTCTTACATTTTGAAAAGGGGTCAGCCAGAAATAAGAAACCTATTTCCTGACACAGGCTTCTTGAACAAGCCCTTTAAAACAAATGTGCTTGAGCAAAGTCTTCCCAGCTAGCAGGAGGTGGGTACTGAGCTGATGACCAAATACAACAACAGGTAGATGAATAAGCATTCGAAGACAGATGGGGGAAAAAGGGAAGATGGCAGGTGTTCCTTGGCTTGGCTGACATCAAACTGCTGAGTAGTGGTAGTGGTTGAATCACATGTTGTACATTTGTGCTCAGGCCTTAAAGGACCAGATAGTTTCACAGTGGTTCTCGTTCAAACCTGCCTTAATATCTCGCAGTCTGCTGGAAGGGAGGATTGCTCAGTAGACTCTGTAATGTAGGATGCAAACTAGAGCTACTATAGGCAATACTCATGAGATCCCTCCGGTGACTCCAAACTTGCCTTTGGACAGCTGTTCTTCTCTCCTGTGGTTCCTGCTTTAGAGCAGTTTCCTAAATGTTTCTCCTGGGTACCACTGTCAGCAGTGGCAGCAGTGGCAGCAGGGAGCAGAGAGCAGCACATGGGGGTGGACATTAACTACCACAGACAGTGCCAGTTCAGCTCGACACCAGCTCACATACCCCACATACCCATTTGCAAAGCCTTGCTTTGAAGTAAAAGCCATGTCACCAAGTTTAATCATCACCTTTTCATTATTTTTATAGTGAGGGCTGCTGTCAGAATAGCTGCTCTTCCCAAGCCTTTGCTGGGCCATCTGATCCATTTATCTTCACCTGACAGAAGGACTAGGACGGATGGAGAGAGACATCTCTAAGCCATGATCAGGGCAAGGCAAGACGTCTTGGCTGCTTGTGTGAGGATACTGCCAAACAGGGCCTAAATTTTTGTATACTTCCATAGTCAAGGAAGGCGAGCAGTGAAATCAGCAAAATGGCATGGTCTCCTCCCCACATTCCTGGGTCACCCAGGAGGGCCCCTTCCACATGAAGCGTAGCCAAGAGCCTGCCCTGACACTGTTATGGCATCCCAGGGTTCCCTACATCTCAAAGCCTAAAAAGACCTAGCTGTCAGGCTACCCTTGGCTGGGCTTTAAGCTAGCACCTACTGCTCTTGTAATTGCCTTCTTTTAATGCTCTTGCTTCTTGGGTTCTTCTTTAGGCTTGTCAGAAACTTGCCCCAGGTATCCACATTGTTATATGCCATGGCTTTGGAGCCTTATTCTTTAATCTCACAGCAGTAATATGTGTCTTTCCTAATTTGAGCACCTTGCAGGAGATTTAACCATTTTTTTTAAAGGAAGTAATTGGGGGCTTACTGAATTGCCATTTTAAATTTTTTAGGTGAGTTAATGCTTTTCCTACAGATTTGCAGACAACACTGGAGCCATAGTACATGAGCAGACTGAGAGTACATCCTGAGCAGACATTTACCGACGGTGGCCAAATTAGTTTTTGCAGCTTCCAGAGGGGAAATCCTATTTCAAACCCACAGGCTCTGAGTGCAAAGCAACTGCTCACGGTCTGTCTCTGCATCCAAGTACTGTGTCACCAGGTCTCACTGATCTGCAGCATGCAGCAGCACACTGATGGGCAATATAATATATATGAAAATGAAGGAGGAAAATATATGCAAGGCTTCAGTGGTGGTGCAGGGGGCTGGAAAATATCTTGTATAGTACATCATTTCACTGGAATTTCTCATTTTCAGAACATTGGTTCTAACATTACTGCAGTCATAGTGTTTAATGTCCCTATAGTGGCATTCCAACATTAAAATAAGAAAATCTATGGCTGCCAGCCAGGAAAGCGTACCTCACTGCTTTTGACTGGGCTGACTATTTTAGAACCTACATGTAGCTGTGTCAGGGACAGACCTTCCAGTCTGGCAAGTGCCTGCTAAAAAAAAAGTACAATAAACAGGAGTCTCCTCCTTACACATGCACACTTAGAAATGCTGCTACAGATAACAAAAAACCTCTTGAAGAACAGCATGTATTATTGTTCAATTTTGTATCTATCCCCTCTGTTTGTATTTAACTACTATGAAGTGATTTAAGATGTCCACAGGAAGAAAACCTCTGTTTGTGAAAGATGAACCTATTGGTAGCTCCTTGGATTAATCTATTGTTTGAAAACTCATCCTTTTCATTTAAGGTCATCTCTGCCTGTGCTGTCTCTTTACAGTTCCTTATCCTGCCGGTATGTATTAATAGATGCTGCTCTGTCATGCTGAGGCTGGTGCTGTACATCTTTCAGATGGAATTAGGATTTGATATGGGGAAAGTTTAGAATGGACTCAAATGACACACTCATTCTGATTATACCATTTTCACTGTAAATGACCTCTCTTTGGAAAACCAGGCACCATTATCCACTCTGGGAAGCACACCACTCTCCAATCTCTCCTTACACATTACACTCCTATAACAAAGGCTTTAGAGTGTGCTGGGACAAGGCAGTGCAAAACTGAAAGGCAGAAATAGCTCTTTCTGAGCTATCCCGGATATGACTCCCTCTCCACTTGAAAACTTCAGGAGACGGATGGGAAATTGCATGGGTGGAGGTGTCAGCTCCACCAGCACGCTGTTGGATTTGCCAAACACACAATTTCACCTCCAAGCCCTTCAAGTCGCTGTGCTCTTGAGTGCTTACTTTGGACCTACTGCTTGTGCATCAGCTGTTTATGAGCACATTTCATTAAGCCAGGGTTGATTCCCGCTCAGAAGACGACCAGCAGACCTAGACAGCTAGTGCCAGCCTTCAAGAAAAGCTCACACTATTGGTCTGAGGTGCAGATGCCCAGAGAAGGCCACTCTTGGCAGGGGCAGCATCACTGAGACCTCTCCGCCACTTTTCTTCTTTCTGAGCTGCCTTCACCTGAATAAAAACCTCGCTTGTTCAAAAGGAAGAACAAGCTCAGCTTTGCTCTGCCTTGTGCTGCCAGACAACAGCTGCTGAGGACAAAGCACAAGCCCGGAGAGGATCTAGGAGTCTCCAGCCTGCTCCTAGGATCTCCTCTGTGCTGGGCAGACCCTTTTCACTGCAGTGACCCTACCGGAGAAGCTAAGCAGACTGTAGTCCCACTGCTGACACTGCATAATGCAGCAGGTAACGTGAGCCATGAAAAGCTGTCAAGCTCCTATGCTGACCCACCCCAAAAGCTTCTGCAGCGAAGGCATCCTCATCCTTCCAAGCCTATACTAGCCCACAGGTTCTTGTGCTATTGAAACCTTCATCTGCTCGATGAAGTTAGCTGTTAAGCCACCTTCCTGAGCTGGATGTGAAAGCTCACGTGTGACATAAGCAGTTTTTAATTTTGTCACTGTCTATAAAACTCACTTGAGCCCAACCAGGGACTCCTTCTCCTAAGCAAAATCCAGAAATCCCAGGAGGCCACCCCAGTCATACCACCACCACTATGGCAAGTTTTCCTTTCCACATCTACTTTTTTGGAATTCTGAAATACAGAGAGCAGCTTTACCTGCCCAAAAACTAATGGAAAATCTATAGCACTTGAAATAAAATTCACCTTTATCCTGGACATGGACTGGAGAAACAAGTTAAGGAGATGTGATAAATATTCAGATACTGAAATATCCAAGAGGTTGAGTTGTGTCTTTTTTTACACTATGCTTTACTCTGTTTAACAGAACAAAGACTTTGGCACAAAATATTTCTGTATTTTGGCAGTAATGCTCTTTATCGTAGTCAATTTGGATTCACCTTCATCTGAGCTAGAGAAACTCAGGCAAGTACAATAGGCAAAGCACTGAGGACCAGAGGCATTTCATATAGTTGGGAATCAAGCATCTAAATATCTTTGGCCTCAGCATCAGTCTCCATGGAGAATTATGAGAAGCAGGTTGTAAAGCACTGATCTAGGTATATATATGTACTCTCTGCCTAACCGTCTTGCCATCCCTCCGTTTTCTGCAGTGGAATTGAGGGGGATTTTGTGGCTTCTTCCTTTCCCCAGTGAGCAAGAAAATACAAGAACAGTAAAATGGCTGTACAAATGCTATCACAACCTGGGATTTCCATGGAAAAAGTCAGGACTTCAATAACCACAGCAGCTCAGCCAGTCTGGGATTTCAGTCTGTCAGGTAATAAGCTTCTCTGAGCACTGGCTAAGGTGAAGCCAAAAGATCTCCAACATTTTCTCAAAATGGCAGTGACAACTTTGGGAAATAAAAAAAAGAAAAAAATCCCAGCCATTCTGCCAGAGCAGATAGAGGCAGGACTCAACAGCATGGGCTGGAAGGAAATGACCCCTTGGGATGAATGAGGGGTGCTTGTACCCCTGCACAGAGCTCAGCCATGCCCAGAGCAGAGGAGACCACACTGATGCCACCATGCAGCCTGAGAGCTGCAACAGGCTGCAGGAGGAAACCTCTGCAAACCACCTACTCCTTCTCATACACTGGAGCCCACCTGGGGCTTTCTTATCCCAAGGTCACTGTTGTGCCCATTATTGCCAAATAATGGGATGTGTGGGTCTGTACAGGAAAGGAGCTACGCGGACTTTTAGCCAATTAATTTGAGAATTGATTCCCTCTGCTGCCGGCATCCTCTACAGCCAGCAGGGCTCTTCACTGCAATCCAATGCAATGCACACACCTTTGAAAAATGATGCTTTCAAGCCTGCCCTGTGGTGCAGTAAATTTGAAAGTGCTCTTAATAATAATAAGGATCAACATTGACTTTAATGGTCTTCAAACTCTTCATGTAATTTCATTAGGTACCCAACACAGATGCAAGCAGGGGTGATGTCATCCTTTTTCCCTTGCTCTGAAACCTGACTCAGGCGCCAGAGATAGAAACCAGTTTTATTGCCTCTAATCGGATTAAAGCTTCTGGCAGCTGGTGATCGATAGGTAATTGCTGGAGTAATCCAGAAATACAGAAGGTTCTTGTGAAGATGTAGCAGGGCTCAAATTGAGGCAAGGGTCTTGCAGACTGCATGCGGAGTTGAGGATGCCATCAGATGCCTGTAAGCACCCTGAATCAGCATTGGCAATTTGGTATTTAATAGCATTCCTGTCAATGCGAGCACCAGAACACAGTGCAGTTTCACAGCATCAAGCAAGCTATGTTTTCACGCTGTGGTGTTTCCCAGAACTCTCCTTTCTAATGCAATGCCATTTACAAAAATATACCATTTAGGTATTATACCAACATCACATGGGCAACCAAACGCTTATCTCTGTGTACAAGTTCTCTCCTGAGCCAAACTCCTGCTGCCTTCCTCTCCCTGGTACAGTGAGCACCACTGAACGTCAGAATTTGTCAGTACTTAACCACAGGTTGCTATTTTTGCCAAGAGCAGGAAATAACTGTGGTAACCTTGCGATATCTGGGGATAAACAGCAATGTAATGACTGCCACCCCACCTCCCAGAACTCAGACCCAGTGGACTGAAAAACAAAAAAGAAAAACCAGAACAGCACCCAAAGAGAAATGAGGAAGCTGGAGAAGTCTGTGGCCATTGATTGCTTTAACAAGACTTTTTCAATAAGTTGATAAGATGCAATTACCTCATCATCTGAATATTGCAGCAGTAAAATCAATGCTACTTAAGGAGTCTGACAATCAATTAGGCACTCTCTCGATATTTGTGAAAGTCAAAGCAATTCTGTGTAAAACATTGATTCATGCAGAGATATCATTAAAGCACCACAATACTAGTCCCCTAATGGATATTGAGAAAATTAATTTATTCCAGCTGTGGAATTCTGATAAAATCAGACCTCTGAATCTTCCTCTTTAGCTAGATAAAGTTTATTTTTCTAGGCTAGAGTTCTTCAGCAATGTCATCAGTGTTGGGTAAGCGGCATTCACACAAGCACCAGCGCATACCTGCCTCAGCAACACAGAATATAGACCAGCCCTCTGGATGGGCTCATTGTATATTAACATCATAACATCATTATCCAGTGGGTAATGCTAGACAATGTGATTTTGGTTTTAACTCAGTATATCTGATTAGTAAATAGACCTACAAATATGTAACAAAAAAAAATCAGGGTCACAAAGGCCCAAATCATCAAAAGTATTTAAGTATCTAACGTCTTTTGATTGCTGCAAGAGGCAGACATCTAGCTACCTTTCAGTATCCCTGAATGTCCTGTGATTTATGTACACTACAGACGTCAAGCATGGGAATAGATTGCCTTGAAAGGTTGTGGAATCTCCATAATTCAAGATTTCTTAAGAACAGATTAGACAAACATCTGCCAGGAGTAACCCAGGCATCATCGCTCCTGCACTGCAGCCAAGAAATGGACTACACAGCCCCTTGAGGCCCTCCGGCCTATAACTCTAGAAAAAGCCCCTGATGCTCATTTCACAGTTTTCTGATTTTATACAATGTCAGACTGGGCTTTTATCAGATATTTAGATAGTAATTCAGTATTAATTTAGTCATAACAATCATACCTAGAATAACGTGGATCAATTTTATTTCTGGCATGATTTTACTTCTCTGGAATTATACAAGGGGTGAATTTAGTCCTGCATTTGGATAATTAATAATCTATCAATGTCCTACATTAATGTGCGTATTGAGTTATTCTACCATCATTTAAAACAGTGGCATCACTAATGAGACCATTAACTATAGAGAGCATCAAGTCACATTGGATTCATGTTTTCTTTATTTCTATCGAAGGTTAGTTTTCAGCTCAGTCAGTTAATAAATGCCAGGCTGATGCTGGCACTGAAAATATGCATCTCATTTTCCTTAAGATGTCATGGAGAATGGTAGTAAACAGACAGATGTGATTGTTTTGTATTACAGAGTCCCTATAGAGAGACAAAAACTAAAAGGTGTATTCTTATTTAGAATATAGTACGTACAGTTACTCTTTGTATATTATTTTTGAAATTATTTGAGCTGTATGAAATTTCAAACCTATTTAGGACCTAGTCTTGGAAAACACATCAGCTCCTGACAAACTTTAAACACACACACAATTGCACTGAAAACAACTGTTAAATTTAAGACCACACCTGAGCATTTGCAGGATAGATTACCATGGAACTTCAAGTGTGATTATAAACACAAATCCTACTCCCAGCTCCCTGACAAATTAACAAATCTTGACAGCCTTTTCGTGTTGAATTGGGTTGTAAATGAGTCTGAGGTCAGGCAGAGGAGTTCCCAATGAAAGCTCTACTTCAGACTATTCAAAAACCAGATCAGACTGTTTAAATTATCTTTAGTTTGGGGCTTCTGAGAACTCAAAGTTTAAGACAGAAAATGGGGAAGATGACCTGACTCAAACTGAAATGCAGAAAAATTATTGCAAATGCCTCAGTAAAAAGGAACTTTTGGGGCAAGCTTTAGAAACAACATCATTTTGGGATGTTTTTGCTATTACCTCTTTAGTAAAATGAAATAGACTTCACAAGATGAAAAAGACACCTCAGTGCATCACGTTATGTGCCAGACTGGCCAAAAAGAGTCAGATTATAGAACGTCATTAATTGACCATCAGGCCAACTCTTTATTGACACTCATAAAGAATAAATATTGAGGCAAAAAACACTGTAACAGTCAAGATAAATTACAGTCTGATCCCTGCAATACAGGGTGCTGCTTTAAATATTCAAAATATATCCCAAGCAGTGATATCAGGCAGGGAAAATAAATTCTCTTGGGCTTGTCAAAAGAAGAAAAAATGACTGCAGCTGAAAAAATATCCTGGAAGAACAGCAGTAGCAGTGGCTATAGCTGTATGGTTGTTGGCAGCCATGCACCGGTTCAGACTCAAACTCTCCATCAAGTAGTGGCTTGTACCATGTGCACCCACATTTACTCCTGGGCTTGTCTCTGGCTCATGCCAGCTGCATCGACACTGTCGTTGGCCCTCCGCCTTCCTACCACTTTGCCCTCCACTGACAAGGTCACCTAGTCAGCATACCTTGTCTGATTTTTCCATGCCCCATGCAACCCTTGTGTGTTCTCCTGTAGGATAAGAAATGTCAGGGAAGAGGGTGGACTGATGTACATCTGTCCTAGGGAACTACCGTTCCAACATCAGTCAGTGTGGATTAGCGTGGAACAAAGAGGAGACAGAAGTAGCGTGCTCTCCAAGTGCTTTTCTTTCCCTTGCTGTTTTCCCATTGTCATTCCCTCTTCATGACCTCCTTTGGTAATGAATCGACACGAGCATGGAGCAATAACCACAGGAATACTGTTTAGTGTCCTTCACTTTCCATTACTCAAAAGAATGTTTAAGGCTGACTATCTGATATGACCCTTAAAGGCCATCAGCATACAACATAGGGAAATGTTTACATCATTGTTCTCTAAGTAGGTTCACATGTATTAATCTGTCATTCAAATAATGCAGTTCATTCTGTGACGTGAACACACGAATTTCCATTTCAGGCACAGTAGTCTTAGGGATCGCACAGATGAGACTGAAGGAGAAGAGGGCTGGCATTTGTTGCCATCAACAGTGGTATGACGCCATTCCTAGTTACTCACCTCACAAAATGACAAAATGGGTTGCTCCAGAGCACATCTACTGACTGTCATCTGCAACCTGCCTGGAGAATTGTGCAATCCCTTCCATACCTCCACCCCTTTCCAAAATGCCTCCTACAGCAAAGACTTCAGGAAAGATGATGTAAGAGTTAGAGGTCTCTTAACCAGCTGCAGTCCTTTACATGCAGGAACTGATGCAGCAGCTTTGTTACTACTAGTGTAGGGTGGAGGAGCAAGCAAATCCAGCCCATTGCTCTAGTTCTTGGTCTGTGGGACATGGTAAGAGTGGAACTGACTAATTTACTAGATATCACTCACAGTCACCAGTGATGTGATTGGAAAAGGATGACATTTTCACTCAGGAAGAGCCTTTCTTGGCATCCTCAAGCTTCCTTCTTTATCACTTGCCCCAGCTACATTCAAGCTGACAATGGAACAAACCCAAGGAAAGGACAGTACCTGCATGGGGCCCGCTGCAGAGCAGAAGGACGTTGGAGTGGGACAGACAGCGCTGGGGAGACAGGGTGTCTGTCTCCAGCCTTTTAAAAAGCCAGGTGGATGCAGACCTGGCTAGTACTTGAATATCTCTTACAGACTGACACCAAGTGCACAGAGTCTCTGGAAAGAATCATGTTTTCTGTATGTCTTTGCCCTGTCATGATTCTCAGGGCAAGACATGAGATGCTCGTTACCATCAAACCCCTCCCCAGAGACATTTGCTAGTGATACGAAGCAGCAGCAGGAAGATCATGCTAATGAGCAAATAGATTCCTTGCTATTCATCTTTATGCAGGGCGTTAAGTGTATGTAGAGCTTCACAGATGAGTAAAATACAAGATAAACTGGCTTTTTCTAGTATCTTCCATGTGCTATGTAGATTCATTTGTTCTCAGGGATTTCACATACAGAGTACTTGAGGAATTTGTTCCTGCTGATACACCCTGGGACCTCTTTCCCCCTTCTACCAACCACATTACCATGCTATTTCCCCCTGACATTTTTCACCAGCTCTTGGCTTATTTTTGGTTGAGTTGTGTTTGGATTAAACTCTGCAGAAAAGGTACTCTTACCTACCTGGGCATTCATGGGAAAGGACAGGGAAGGGTTCTAGCACCTGTCCAAAGTGGAGCACAAGCTGTGACCAGCAGCAATGATGGAGGCTGACATGCCCCCATGTAGCCCTTAGCCCAGCAGCAGAGCCAGAAATCAGCCCAGCAGGAAAGAGCTCCTGCTTGCCACTCCAGAGGCAGAAGTGGGAACTCTATATAACCCAGATTAGAAGCAGCTACATTGTGTGCTTTACCCCATGATTCCCCTCCCAGTGACGCTGTAGGATCAGGACTTCAGCACATGCATCAGCTCTGCTATGGGAAGGAGGGCGTTGCTGTCCCTGTCAGCCTGTGCCAGGGGCTTGATAGCAATGAAGCCCCACAGCACAGATTTCAGTGTGGGCTGGACAGCCTGGCTCAGCACCCTAGGTGCAGAGCGGAGAAGGTACTTTATGTCTTTCTTAGGGGAGGGAGGTTTCCTAATACATGTATCTATCATTGCACATGGCCACATATTTTCAGAAAGGCTTTGGGAGCAGTTCTCCTGCAGGCCAGCAGAGTTACGTGTTCATGCCCAAAGGAGTTCCCGCTCTAAGTTAGTCACAGCCACACATCAGCTATAGCTTCCCCAGCAACTGGAAACTGAGCATCTTGCAGAGAATCCTCTGCAGGCTAAGCTGTTACATTTAGCATTACATGCTGAAATAAATAAACTTATACATGAAACTCCACTATTTTCAAATGTCCCTGCAACAATAACTCTGACTATCATGATTTTGCAAGGTTTAGAAACTCATTTTTAACACTGTAATAACACAAAAGCTGGGAGGAGAGGGAGAGGGAAGGGCTGAATGTATGTGTGACAAACAGGTTTTGTATTTTTTGCTGCTAAGAGACTTTGTTACTTATAGATGTAATAGCTCAGGTTTTCATGGCATTCTGATTAATAATTTTTAGGCCTAATTTAAGGGTGAAGAGAGCAGTTGAGTGTTACTAGTTACACTGTTTACACAGCAAAGTGAAACAGTCCGCATGCCAGTATCTCGTATAAAATTAATTGGCCCATTAACCTCAAGCAAGGTCAAATAGAAGAACCTAGATGCATACACGTTCTCCCTTTGTTCTTTCAGAAAAGTCATCCTGTTAATATTGGGAGATTTAAGAGAAAAAGAAATGATACAGAGAAAGTGGGAAAAAAAGCAGTAAGCGAACCTAGTGACAACTGAGAAAACATAAGAAAGTGCAATTATTGTGTTAAGAATGGCAAGCTGGTTCCATCGCTCTGTCTGGGGGGGATGATGAGGGCACCCCAAAAGTCCTGGGCTCAGTTATTCTGAACAGGGTTCAGATAAGCCTTAGAAAACCATCTCAGGGAAAATCCTCAGGCTATTGAAATCACATAGACTTTCATGGTGCCTGGATTTCCTCCAAACTCCAGGATACTCACCAGAGCCTGTAAGAGCTCAAGCTCACTTTTCTTGGGCTTTTCCTGGGAAGAAAACAGAAAGTCAAGCTGAAAAGCCACAGTAGAAGCATGCAGCCACTCTGCCTTCTTAGTGACTTGCAAGGACTGGATGCAGCCAAGCATACCTTTTATGCCAGGACCTTCCCCATGTATAACACACAAATTGTTAAGGAATCTGTCTACAGGTAGGAGTCCTTAGAGTTATTCCTGGGTTCATTTCCTGGTCTCATCAACAGGACAGAAACAATTAAGTGTTGCTGTTAATGTAGGTGATTTCAACTATGGAATAAAGGACCACTTAAAAATTAAGGCTTCAAGTAAGGAACCACAGTAATAAGGTCATTTTGAGTGTTGAAGATGCTCAAACTTCATCCTGGTGCTTGTAAGTGGCCACAAGGTGCGCTGATTGTGGTTTCAGCACACTCTTTGTAAGAGTGCTGATTTCTCCTGGGTGTGGATCACAGTCACACCTCACACCATATGCAGGAAAAGGTAACACAAGAGAAAAGTCTGTGTTACAGTTCCTGGGCAAACTAGAATTCAAAATGCTGATAGCTGACCCTCAACAGTAGCAATTAAGTTGAACAGGGAGTTATAAATAGACCATAAATAGCCATTTTGGTTGTGATTAGCAGCATTGTGTTCAAATGCTGGGTAAGAGGAAAATTGCAGGCTTGCGTGGGCTGCTCGTTGGACAGTAGTACTAAGCAGAGCCACACTTCGCATCATAACTGCAGCCCAGACAGATTCACAGTCAGCCATTCTCGTTCATCCAAGGCAAAGATGGGCTCTGTGCCAAAGGGGCTTTCCATCTTTGACATTTCACTGCATGTGCCATCAAATGGCTCAGGGCAGAAAGCATCAAATTTATTAGCAGCGGCTGAAAGAGTTTAGACAGCTGTTGCTTTCCACTGCCTTTCTCAAAGTCTTGGAGCATCAAACTGTTGCACAGAATGTTATCTCCAAAACAGTGATCACGAACATTTCTGCAGGGAATTTGAATACATAAAGGGTTACAGTGAAGAGGAGAAAAACTGACTGTTCCTCATTGCCATGGTTGAACAGACCAGACAGAGTGGGCGTAGTGCAGCAAGCTAACTGGATGCAAGCTAGACATCACAAGAAGCTCTCTAGCAGTGAGGATAGTGAAGCCCTGGAACAGGCCACCTGTGAAGCTTGCAGAGAGCCCAGTAGTGAGGGATGGTAATCACAGGGCAAAGAGATGGACTTGGTGATCTCTTGAGGTTCTTTCCAGACTTACTAGTCTTTGCATGTCTTTACGTTTCATAGGCAGCAAAACCATTCCAGTATTAGAGTCAGCTCATGTTAACAGTAACACACATCTTTCCAGAGTCAGATCAGAAGATCAAGCTGCAGAACATTAATTTCAGATGTTTTTTCCAGAATGTGGCTGCTTGACTTCAGCATATCTCAAATGACTGCATGCTTGGAAGGACCATGTCTGTACCTGTATCTCCTAGCAACCCTCCTGCCATATACTCAAATGCTCCTTTTCTTTAGCCTGTATGGAGTTACTCGTTCTCTTCCCCTGTGCTCTCCTGCCTCCACACAGGCTTCCAGCTAGCTTAAACCCCTATGCAAGCAGCTTCACCTCTTTGGCTGTATTGGTGATATTTGGCAAAGTGCTTGACCTGAACTCTGTCCTCCCCTACAACTTAATGGGGAGACCTCAAATCCCTGCTAGCATCTCTTTTTGATGGGAAGCTGAAGATCTGTCTCTCCTCCTAGGTAGTCCATTACCAAAGCAGATCCAGTGGCAAGCTTTTGGAAAGCACATAGCCAGAGATCATTTTGTGGCAAAACATACCTGAGCTTTGACTTTAGAAGCAGCTCAGGCAGAGCAAAGAATCTGGAGGGGATGCTGTGTCCTACCACAAGATTTAAATATGGAAGAAAAACAGAAGTTGAATTCAAGAAGGATATCTAGGGAAAGACCAAGGAAAGTGCCAATAAGAGGAATCAGGACCAGCACAGGGCCTAGCAGCCCTGCTGAATCTGTCACATGCATTCTAGTTTCCTTGAAAGGTTGAAATGATCTTTGACCAGATTTTTTTTAAAGAAAGTCTTCTTAATTGAGGCAGTTTTTTCCAGTGCTAATGAAAATCCCTTCATGATTAATTCAGTATCCTGATATTTGAAGAGCACTGATGTTGTGGTATTATATAGCTATCACAGAAAATTACCACTTCAGGACAGATGGTGCAGTGGTGTTGATGAGTAACAATTAAGCCCAATCATTAAGGGCTCTTCTGCTCATTGAAGACATACACTGAAGATGTGTATGTAGAGTAGATATGACTTGTTTTCTGCTACAGATATCCTCATAGACTTTTTAGAGGGCCCTATTTCATCTTTAGATGAATTAATTAAAGGGGCTATATCTGAATTATGACTTTTGATTCTCTTTCCTGAGTGTTAAAAGCTTTTAGAAAAAGTTTAACCTAAAGTTATATGGTTCTTGTAATCATTGCTTTATAGTGAAGACTATAAATTTGATGGTCTGATCCATTATATCTTATTGTTAAGTTTCCAGTTTGTGAACAACCAGACGAATCAGATCTTTAAAACTTTGTCTCAAAAAAACTGCTAAATCATGAGGAAGATTTCCAACACTGTCCCGCAATGGGACAAGTGTGTTCTTATTTCGGTATAACATAATTTGGTCATTTGTAAAGCAAGCTAACCAGCAAGGATGGTTTTCATGGTATTTTCTCAATAGGCGAAGAAGAGAAGGAGGATTGAAATGTCCCCCTAGATGGTTAACAGTGACTCAATACAGATTCGAAATGTGGTAAGACCCATCAGACGCTAAGAACAGACAGGTGATATGCACCTCTGTACTAGAAGGAAGCTAGCTGGTGATAGTTCTGACCTCGGCCTGGTGGAAATGGTTTTCTGCACCATGCAAGTCTTCATTTACTTTCTCTAATACACTTCTCTCAGGATCTGCTCTCAAGCCACGCAAGCAGGACCAATGGCCCATCCTGTTTTCTGGCTATGGTAGGATCTCAGCTGGGAAATCCCTCTGCATAGAGAATTCCCTGCCCAGCTGGAGTCCTCTGAAGGATAGGCTTTGCGAGGAGCACGGAGGAGCGAGGGTGGTGTGTGGTCGGGGTGCTGCATGCCCCACTGTGCAACAGCCACGAGTGACACTGGGAATGATGCTGGAGCTGTATCAAACTCTAACGGGGCCACTGTAGTCCATTGCCTTCTCCAGGATCAGCAAAGAACCAGTTGGCTGGGGCAACCAAGGCATTGGTCTTAGCATTTATATCCAGAAGACACACATAGTGACAGAAATCACTGAATTTGGTTGTGGTGGTAAGTTTGAAATCCAGCATGAGCACACAGGCTAAATACTGAGGTCGCTGGAGACACAGACCCCAAATAAGACACAGCCAGGAGTCCTCCAAGCCAAATGTCCCATCCAACACTATGGTAGCTGAACACTGTAGTGTCAGGATATTAAATGGACACACTTAAACAAATCTATGTTGGAAGAAAAGACCTGCTTGCACCCTAGATCAAATGGAAGAGTGCAGAGCACTGTTTGTAGCAGCTTGCACAGGGCTTGGAGTGAACAGCAGAGACTTTAGGAGGGAAGGCTCTTAGAAGAGGGACCTGTCTGACCATGGCAGGAACACTAGATTCAATTGCAGCCTCTCAACAACAAGTTCTCATAATAAAAGAGGCAGGTTTAAAATCAGGGGTTCCTCTGTGTCATGTGTGCCAGGTAGTAACACAAAACACTGCTGGAGGAAGCTATGTGAATACAAAGCTGGGTGAAATACCCATTCAGATATTTACAGAGATATAAGCAGAAACGTGATTGCTTCATAGATGATAGTGACTATTCATCACCAATTTTCTGATGAGAGCCTATAGCTTATGACAGGGTCATGCTCACCCATTGCCCTCTTCTCCTGAGATAAAAGAATGTGTGATACCAAGAGGACAGAAAGCATATGTTAAATAGCTGACTTGTGCCTTGCTATTATCCTCCTCCTTCCTACATAATAACCTCCTCTTCTCTACTTATATTCACATCTATATTTAATGCTCACTGAAGACTACAGACTTGTGTTTGATGTTCAGCTGAAGACATGATTCATCACAATCCTCATTTTTAGTAATGGAAAAAGGCTGTGGTAGAAAAAAACAGATGAGACTGCTTTTCATCTTGGTAGCCATATAACCTTTGTGTGAACTTGGAAAGTCGTACAAAGAATGGCAGGCTCAGCCTGTCGCGGGTGATTCACAAAGTTTTCTGAATGCTGCATGATCTCGCCTAGCAATATCTGATCTCTCCTTCTTTAAAGAACGCTCATTAAAAATAGACAGTAAATCACCCATTCCTTGACCTACAATTTCTGTTGTTGTTTCTAACATGAGATGTAAAAGAAATTCTATTTACTATAAAAAGTTTTTTAAAAACAGATGTTATCATTTCTATGTCTGTAGTTGTACGAATGAAAAACAAGGAGCATAGGTCAATTATTAACTTGTTTTTCATGCTCTGCCCTGCAGCCAGAGTCACCAGTGTTATGACTCCCAACCAGCTGGTCGGAGGGCAGCATGGCACTCCCTTTGAGGCTACCAACAACAACCCTCTAAGAACAACTCGGGCAGGAATGCTGCAGAGGCTCTGAATGCAAATAACCAAAGAGCTTGTAACATAGATCCACCACACAACACAGTCTAGTGCTCCAGTTCTTCTTTCTCACGAAACTAGCTGGAGCACCAGACTGTTTTGTTTCATTGGGTATATACACAGATTCCCTCATACATTCTTCAAATCTGATAGCATGAAAAATGCCAGTGCTCTTGAGGTTAAAATATTTCTATGCACAGAAGCTAGTTGAGAACTACTATTTGCCCATAACTTTATAAATCTCTTTGCACAGAAAACATATTTACCTCCCTCTTCTCCGAACTAGCTAATTTTCCTTAAAATAACTAACATCAGCCAGACATAACTGGGTTAGATGACACTACAATCTAAGAATATAATTTAATGCTAACTTTTAATACCAAAATGAAAGATTGAAATTCCACTCAAACATGTGAATTCATTATTTTGAAGTTATTTTCATTCTTCAGAAGAAATCAGTGTTCCTTACAGAAATAAGAAATAGCATAAACAACCTCCAAATTCACATTTGCTATTAGGAATATTACAGCTTTCGTTTGAATTAAAAACTTTTAATTTCTGGAAAAAGAAAAGCACACATCTTTCATCTCTCTCATTCCTGCCTTCCCCAAAGGGAACTCAAAAGGCTTTATCATGAGCTCTTCTATGTCAGCAGAAAGACACCAGAAGAGCTGGCTGAAGCAGCACCTGCAAGGTAGTGAAGCCAAACCAGAAGGGGTGCTTTGGGGGCATGGAAGTGCTACCTGTGAAAGAGAAAAGTGACAGTGACAGGCTCATCTGACAACACCTAATCACACCTCAGGACCATTTGTTTGCTCAGAATTGCTCCTTGGGTCCAAAACATTTTGAAGCCGCTTCCCCATTGTAGAGACAACATGCAGCCCTTGAATGCAGCTCCTCACAACAGAGGAATCAACCAAAGTCTCAGCCCAGAACCTCTCTTTCCCGATGGAGACCACGCCGGGCACAGCACAGGCCACAGCTGCACTGTCCAACGTGCCAGCGCTGCAGCCAGGAACAGGCGGGCCAGGGAGCGCAGACACCGAGCACGAAGCTTCCTGCCCATCCTGTCCGGGAGCATTTTGGTAAGTGTGCCTGGACACCTCAGCTCCTGAGATCTCACTTATATGCCCACACCCCATATTGAGTCCTAACTTTGCAACATCAACAGGAGCTCAGGTTCCCACAGAGACTCTGTGACCTCTCTCTGGTACAGGCTCGCAGTGTCCATCGTTCTTAAGTGAGCAGTAAAGGTCAGTTCTGCCTAACGTTAAGACTGCAGGTCCTTGTTTCTTCTGGCTGCAGTGCCAGCCCCCACCACCCCTTCCTCTTCCCTCCCCTCCTTCCCCCATTGCTTATTCCAGCCCTGGCACAGTCCCTCAGAGGGTGCACAGCTGCAACTGGTGCAGCTGATTGGGGTGGGCACAACTGGATCGGGGCACTAATCTGAATTAAGAGTAGCTGGTTCATTGTTTTGGGCTGCGTTTCAGGGAGATGGTTTCTGTGACCCACCCCACCCTGCAGCTGCCAAACTGCACCGCTAGCTGAGGGAGCTGGGACTGCCAGCAGCTGTACCTCATGACTTCTTTCCAAACTGTATGCCATTTCTCACCTCACCTCTCTTCTTCCTGACTGCCTTACATCTCCTCTTTCTCTTGCCATTGCTCACTGTGCACCTGACTGGTGGGGCAGGGGACACTGCACATGAGGAAGTGCTGCAGAGAGGCTCAGGGGGGACCAGGGTGAGGTGGGATGGCGTGGGGTAGTACCAAGGAGGACAGGAAGGTCCTGGAGAGGGAGGCCATGCACCAGCAAGGTGGGTAACCAAGTGGGTAAGTGCAAAAGTCCAAAGCTCCTCGTGCTGAAATAACTATGCAGTAGGAATCAAGGAGGTCACATTTTATATGTGAAGCCAATGTCAATCCTGGTCCCAGTCCTTGGTGTCCTGTGCAGAGTTACCACATCTGGCTTGCAGGCCATTGAGAGAGGCAGCCAGCACCCATGGCACCACGCTACAGGCCTCCTGCAAGCTTGGTCCTGCCGGCATCTGAAGCAGTGCATCCGCATAAAAATGGCTACAGCAGAAAGTCTTCAACCCAGCATCTCTCTGGGGTGGTGCACACCAGGGTGCTGCATCTTTCTGGATCCCAGCTAGATTTGTAACTTGCCTGTCATTGCTGGCACCACTAGCAAAGTGTGGTGGAGACACTAATTGCTCTCCCTTCCATTAGCATGGCGACTGAAGCACCACAGGAGGGAAAAACCTGACCTGTGCTCCCCAGAAAATATTCTCCCAGATTCAGGAAGAAACTAAAAACAGAAGAACAGATCAGGAGTAGCTCTGTTTTCCTGCTACCCTCATCCATCCCCACATCCCTATTAAAAAGCAATGATTGAAACCTATTTCCTTCCTTGTTATTCCTGCATTATAATTGTTTGTAAATGCCATTTTTTCTTTAATTACCCCTTCCCACATATACATGAGAACGATAGGATAAAGAACAATCCAACATTGCAATTGAATTACAAAAGCATTGCACACGGCTGTCCTGTTAACTTCATAGCAGTGATGTGTTATAAAATGCAAAGTGCAGAAAAGGGGGCATTAACATAAATATGTTAATTAGGTGGAGCAAATGCCATATTGCCTGAGAAAAGAAAATCACTGATTGCAAAGTGTGCCTTCTAGCATGGATTTCACAGGGCAAAATGTAGTTAATAAAACTACCTTTATGTTTTGTATTACATCTTTTTAGCATAAATAGCTAATAACCAATTTACATTAATGGTATTGGCACAAATGTAAATTAGGGTCTTTTTGTTTGTATTGCTGAAGGGCAATTCTATTGCCAGATGATTGTATTTGGCCATTTCATTAACTGGAGAGATTTAAGAAACAGATACAGTTCTAGGCCCTGCCCAAAGAATATTAATATGGAAAAGAAATTGTGCTGCACACCTGGTTACAAGCTCAAGCCTCACAAAGAGCACATGTGTTTTATGGATGAAATTCTGTTCCTCCATCTCACACATAGACATAGCGGGACCACATCTTGAACAGGCTGGTAATGTATCAAATTCAGATCCAAAACAAGGATTTCCAGTCTTATGCAGCTTTTCAAGATTGCAGCTGTTTTTCTGTTCTAAGTCACAAGAACCAAGGTGTTGTGAAGCTGGCTGGCATCCACACCAGCAAAAAAGCGAGGGTTAGAAAACCATGACTGCAACCTGTGGCCATTCTCTTGAAATGGGGAGAACTAGTTTCGAGCTTTTGCTCCACCTTACTCCGACCAGAGAGTAGCGCCTGTGTCTCCCAGGTGCCTGCTGGAGCTTCTCCCTTGCATGAGGAGTCCTGGACCCCACTCCTCCCAGCTCGGAGCTGGGAATGCAAACCTGGGTCTTCTGCATCCCAGCTGAGCGGCCCAACCATTTCCTACACTGCTGTCTTTCTCTAGAGATCAGAAATGTGTTATCAGAGCCAAAAAAGTATTAATTCCACCAAAGTTCTGTCACTGAACCAGTCAGTTTTGGTGATTCTGCATTTCCCAGTGGAAAAAAGTATCATTAAATGATGGAGTACCAGATCCAGGCTCCTTGGGCACTGACCTCAGCAGAGAGATGTCGTAGCCATGCTGAAACGACAGAAAATGGTGAATTTGGTCCTGCAGCACTTTCCCCTCTGCCCCCCACCCAGGACAGGGAGAGGTCAGCCCTCAGGACACCCACGGTGCTGAGGCCCCCGAGCGCCTGAGGAAGAGCAGTGCTGGGGCTCAGCTCAGACCGCTTTACTCCACAGCCATGGTGGCTCTGCTCGGTGCAAAGCAGCTCACGTGGCCGCAGCAGGGCTCGCCTCTCCATAGCATGGCTATGTCCGAGGTTGCAGCTCTCTCCAGTTATCAAATACTCCTCTGCTTGTGAATGATTTAGAGCACGCTCTTCTTCACTATAGTGAAACCATCCTCCTGCAGCTAAGAGATGTGTGTTATACTTTCTCAGATGTAGGAAGTGATGTGGAACCTTATATGGGATTTGCACCACAGTTTCTCTACATTCCCGGGTTAATGGCTTTCCAGCCTGACACCTAGAAAAAGAGACCATTGCAACATAATGATTTTTATCGGTTTAGATGGCAGGTAGAGAAAGGGGCCTTTACAGCCTACTAAATCAATGTTTCTGCTAGCCAAAGATCAAATGTAAATGTTGGCAAATTACTGGCAATGCACATGAAAGCCATACAATCCAGTCTGCTATAGCAATAGAGGTTTTCCATTTCAGGCCTCATTCATCTGGGACCTTTCGTATTCACAGGGTCTTTCTTTAGTCAAGCAATGTAAGCAGCTACTGTATATACTGAAAGCCAATTTTCCCATATACTTAAGTGTGCTGCTGGAGGGACAATAAATCATGAATCTATTTCCAATTGCATTACCCTTTATATGATATTGATACAAAAGCATCCTTTCCCCTCATCTGCTTGTTTCTAATATGAAGACTAGAAGAAAGACTTCTTCTCTTTATACAAATTGGCATTTGTTTTCTTTTCATCAATACAGAAGCTGACAGTCATTTCCTATAGCAAGAGGATTTTGGAAAAGGGATACCTGTGTGTTGTGTGTTGTTCTACTTCCAGGTATGGAATGCACTGTGTTAAATTTGCGGCCATTGACACTGGTATAACATCTCTGTGATGAACTCAGAAAAAAACGTGTACATTTGAACACAATCAGCCATTTGAAAGAATCATATGTAAATATATATATATATACACACATATATTCATCAGCAGCAACTCTCATCCTCAATATGAACAAAGTCATTCTATGCAGATCCACAAAACTACAGCAGATCTCAGCCTTGTACTTATCCTGCATTGCTATAAATCAAGAATAATTTAATAAAGTTCATCAGATTCAATGGATGTAACTCCAATGCAAATGAGATCAGGATCAGGCTTCTTGACTTCTGGATTCTTTCCCTACTACATGCACAGAGAATAATGAACTATGGAAATGTGGTAGACAAGATAATGCTATTCCCGTAGCATACAAAGTATTAAAGGCAATTAGCAAAAGGCCAGTGACACCAGCGTTGCAAGATCAGTGTTACGAATGGCCAAGACTTGAAAGAAGCAAAAGAAGAGAGTCACTACTCTGGGGACCTGGCCCTATGATACAGACCTTGGTGTTAGGTGGATGCTCCAGGCATGTTCTGGTTTGGTAATTACTTGAAGTAGTTACCATCTGACTGCAATTAGGGGGACTAAGTGAAAGACGTTATGGTTTCACTCCCATTCCTAAGCAACAAGACCAACGCTACACTTGGCTCACATGGGTCTCTTGCATATTATAGGCCATACAAATACCAAATTGAGCTAATTATGATTCATGTTAAACTTATACAGTCTAATCCAAATCGCATTATCTGCATACAAAGATTCCCAAGGGATTCCTCGGGCTTTGGATAAGATCTACCATGATGAATGCCAAGTTTGTAGGGCCAAAATGAGCCGACTACCCCAGTGCAATTTCAGCGTAACTCTATTAAAGTCAGCGGGGCTACTCTGATTTATGACAGTGTAGTTGAGAGAAGAATTTAACCATTAAGGGTTTGCAATGGAATACAGAGTGCCTCCCATTTTACAACATCCCTAAATATGTTTTTTTTAAAAGGCTTTATTTATTTTTTCTTTCAACTATAGCTGTTATGTGTTCTCTTGGTAGTTTTTCAGAGGTAAGATACCCCATTTAATGAGCTCATGATTTCTTCTAGTAAAAATATTCTTTACAACCTGTAATAGGGCAGGAAAGCTTTTAATACAATGTAGCCTTTGAGTCAAATAGGGCTCTTACTTACACTTCAGTGGGATTTTGTTCTCACTTGACATCACTAATACTGCCTAAGAGCAAAAGAGAGGGGATTTGGTCAATTATACATACATTTTTTACAGAGCCAGCTTGAAAGTGACAGAAATAATCATTAATCGTTAATGAAGACCAAAGGGAAGGTTCTGGGGTACAGAAATAACAGTGTATTGCTTTACTTTAAAGGCAAGGCTAGGAGGACTAAAAACAAACAAGCACAAGAGCCACGACCTGCTATGGAGCAGTGTGTTTAGCAGTGCAGTGCTGTTAACACTCTCTTATGCCAGTATTTCTGTATGAAAAATGTCACAAAGCTTTATTCAGCTGCTGCAGCCCTGGCTCACACGCAGCGAGAAGGTACCATGTGCTCATCCGAAGCACTGAACGGGTTAAAACGCTGGGTAAAACTGTGTTTGCTTATCGTGAGGATGGCTGGTTCGGGCTGCTCCAGGACACGGGTTGCTGCCCAGTCTTCTGTGCTCAGTGTCAACATCCCCGGAGGGCCGGGCCGCTGGCTCCGGCCCCAGCGGGCGCAGGGGCGACGCGGGCTCCCCGCCGGGCACGCGGCTCCCGCTGCACCACAAACAGCCCCGAGAGCCGCGCGCCGCGCTCTGACACGCGGGAGACGCAATATTTTACAGGTAAATAAACCTGTCTGCCAGGAAAGGCTCGTCACTTATTTTCGAAAGTGATATCGTGTAAGGAAAAAGCCAATGTCTTCGTCGCTGGGAATAACACTGTTTACAAGAAAAGGACGGCAAATCAGGCCAGGCTTCCCAGAAAAGCCCTACTGATAGACGGAGCTCAGAAAAGTTTAGCTGCTGATTGGCTGCCTCTTGCAAGCCCTCTGAAGCTTTGAATGCCTCAGCACCATATTAAAAAAAAACCCTGCATATTCCATGAACCTACCTTAATCTGGCAACTTTCGCAAGTGCTAAATTCCTTTTAAAAAGGCGTTAAAAAAAAGGTACTGAGGCACAGATTTAATAGCTCAGATTTGGTCGGTCAGAATCAAGGGCAGGTATGGAACAGCTATTAAAAAAGATCAAACTGCGTGTGCATCAAACCCAGCAGCGGTGGGTGCAGTGATATATAGTGCAGTTCAATCTGCCACGTTTGCCTACAGTCACTGCATTACCAGCACCATATTCTACCTTACCTGCTTTGTAAAGGTGCTTTGGAATAGGTGAGTGCAAGAGGAGCTATATAAAACCAAATTTTGTTCCATTCTATTTAAAAGTTAAAGGCATCAGTGAAAAGGATAAATATCACTCCTCACTTTATGCAGATGGGAAAATTCATCATCAAATGATTTATAAGCCTTATTGCAAAGGAAGCCTTCAGGGAACCACTCTACCGCCAGGCCGAGAGAGACGCAACACCGAATTTGCCGGCCCAGGTCACGAAGGCAGAGAGACACCTCCGCCCCGGTGTCCGTGCGTGCGGACAGGGACGGGCTCCGGCCCGGGCTCGCGGGGGGCACCACCTCCGGGGTGCCCAGGGCACGTGGCAAGTGCTAATTTGTCTCTGGGCTGGGACATGTGCCGTAACGCTGCCCTGGCCTGGGACATGTGCTGTATCGCTGCCCTGGCCTCTGGCCCCACGTGCAGCCCAGCTCCTCCCTCAGCCGCTGCGACAACGGGAACGGGGAATTTCAGCAAAGAGAAGGAAACGGGGACTCCACAGAGAGTCCATGTGATTAGAAAAGACATAGCAATAGCTGTCCTGGCTCTGAGCGTGCCGCTCTGCTGGCTCCTTCTCCAGGAGAGAAAAAGTTCCCGCTTGCGACCTTCACAAACCCATAGGACGTGCAGGAACAAATAAATTGTCTAAGGCAATTTCATATGCCTGGAGACCTCTTCAGTGTCCATTTGCATTACCTAATGGGAGAAGTGAGGGAAATACTAAGCAGACAGTAATCCCTCAGTGACAAAGCCGAATGCACCTCGGTAGGGGACAGTACAGGATTTGCACACAAAGGTAAACAAAAAGGTGAAGCTCCCTCATCAACACAAATTTACACAGCAACTCACAGCCCAGAGCAGTTGTCTGTACCAGGCATCGCTAAAACTTTTGGGAAAGCAACAGTTTAATAAATGCTCTGAGAGGAGCTTCTCACCACGGGAAAATTATTTCCAAGAGAAAATTCAGCAATTGCACAGCAATTCCTGCCAGCGCGCACCGATCCCAGCCCCACCTGCTGAGGGCACACGCTCCTGCTCAGCAGAGCAAAGGTGTCGACAGGGGTGTCCGCAGTGTAAACGTTGTGTGCTTTGTCCACAGGAGGATATTTATATCTAATTCTACTGTTTTGTATCCAGACAGGTCTAAGCATGGGTGTAAAAGAAATCTCTTTCATTTGATGTCGCTTACGTATATGTTTCTTAGAAATGATAGAGACAAAAGAGCGTAAGTGCCCTAGTGTATGCGAGGCTCGAGATGGGCTTCATTAAATCACAGGCACAACAGTGTTCTTTCTAGAGAGGGCTCTGGCCAAAGGCGGCAGGGTGGACAGAGACCAGCAGACGCGTGGTCGTCCCACGTGGGTGCCCAGCACCGCGGGTGCCCGGCCGCCCTGCACCTGCACACGCAGCCCCATCCCCCGACAGCCAGCGCCCACATTCGCCACTTTTCAGGCAGCTAAAGCGAGAGGAGAGGAATCTTGGCTTTATCGCTTGCCGTTACGCATATTTTCAGCCCCCGGATGATGCTGAGGCTCTTCTCTACAATGTCTCTGACTTTTCCCATCCTTTCTAAAACCAGGCCTAGACGGCAGCCTCCAGCTGCATCCCCCAGCACCAACTGCCCCAGATAATGAAAGTGTAGCCAGCAGATATGATGCAATGCACAGAAGACATCTCACCCCTCTGCCTAGAAAGGACCTAGTCAAAACAGCACCAAAGCTCTTGTTGCTGCTTGCTGCCTCTGACCAAGTTTCCTCAGGAGCAGGAGCAAGGAGAAAAGGCAGGTTTTCTTACATGGAATGGCTCTGCTCAAAAGCAAAGTTTCCAAAGACAAAAGAGCTCAGACACTTCCTGCTGGAAGCACTGCCCTGGTGCTCTGCAAGTCAGGCAAGGCCCATAAGGCAAATGCATTTGTGTGTTATCAGCCTGTTGGTGAGGCTGTCCCTCACCACTAGAAAGTGTCTCTTCACAGGCGCTTGGAAGAAGGATAACATAATTGTTACCATATGAGTTTAGGATTTAGGACTTCCTGGCCTGCAATAGCTGTCTGATCTTCAGCAAGTCACTTAATATCTTCCTGGCAATTCCTCATTCTTTAAAAACATAAGGATAAATGTGCTTCCCTGCTCACGGTAGGTTCTGAGGATAAACGCAGCTCAGACTCTGAAGTGCTGAGACACTGTGGTAATGTGTGTGCCATAAAAAGAAATGGTCTCCTGAATACATTGAAGAAGACAGAAAACAGGTTAGACCTCAAGGAACAGCATATGTCAGTCTAGCAGAGTAATGTGCAGCCAGACTTTTCTACAGCTTTGTCTTTTCCTGCCGTGAAGGACTAAAACCATGGCTCACTAGCATCATCCACTTGTCATCAAAGCAACAATCTACAGCCAACTGTACCAAAAGCTTCAGGCAAGATCTTCACTCTGCACTGGAAAATTATAGTAAAACCTGTGTGGTGCCTGTTGCCTGTTATACACAGTGGCAACAGTGCATGGGGAGCTGTTTACAGAAGAACTAACCTTGTATGATGACCCCTGATGAAATCTCAAAATCAGAAAGGCTGCTTTCATTGTGGAAGAGAGGATTACTCAGACCCCACCTACTTACCAGGAAGACTGGGTCTGGATTTGCATGAGGTCTGGAGCACAGGTTTAGGGCTTGTTTTGAAAGACAAAAGACGCTGGAATGCCACAATGGCCTAGACAGACTGAGTGATCCTCGAGTAAAATGGATAATGGGGGTCAGAAACAACCTCAGGTACATCGCCTTTGTGTCCAGAAATGACCTCTGAGTTTAGTTCATTACTCATTTATTCTCAAACAGGTTATTCTGAGCCCTAAAAAGACCAGTGCTACACATAGTCAATCCAGTGCAGTATATACAAGCTTGACCTTCATGGTGGATGAGCTCTGTGACTTTTCAGATTGCCCTTTTTGCTATGACCTTCATGTGATTATAATATTGATAGAAAAATTGTTGTCATGGTTGGGGATAAGAATCATGTTCTCAAACAAAACACTCTGTGGCAGCTTATGATACCAAAAGATAAATAAACTCAAGAAAAGGAAGTCTATAATTAGGAAAAAGGAAAATTCCATGAACCTGTAACAGAATTTGGTACAAAGTGGCTTGTGAAACCTTCAATGGGGCCATGAGAAATAAGTTCTTGAAATGTTAACCCAGGAAAATAGACAAAAAGAGTTTTGAGTAAACATGGTGACAAAATTAGATAGGTTAAAAATACAGTTGGCATTAAAACAAGAGTGTATGAACCAGGAAGAAAAAGATAAAAAGCAAGACCAGAACTCAGCACACCACTGGTACAAGAATTTCCTATTATGAGGAAGTTGTCAGAATTCAATCTAACCAGAGCAAATCTGTGTGTCTTTGTCCATTATCATGCAAAACAGGAGAGAGATAAACTCAGTAAAGCACAGCACAGAATATTGGTCCATGTGAAGTTCAGACATGAAGACCTACATCTCAGCTGCTGCCACAGCTTCATCAGGGCAGGGACTAGGTTCCTCTGAATGCACTAACCCCATGTTATGAACTGGTGTAAAGCAATGCTTTTACCTGTCTTCTGTTTTTATGAGACATTCCATCCTAAATATAGGACAATATCATCAAATTGAAACTCTGGGAAAAGGTTTTCCATTCGATTCTCTACTGTGAACATAGAAAGACAAAGGGTAACATTCTCTTGGAAAACAGAGGTATTTAGATCACTTTTCTTCATTTTCTTTCTCTTAAAAAGGAAAGGCACTTAAAAGTAGTGAAGCATCATTTTAAAAAAGATTTATCAGCCTTTCCAGTTTCCCTTAGGGTTTTATTATCATGAAACTCTGAGCATGGAGGGAATGATTTGTCCTACGTAAAGAATGTGCCTTGTGGGGGATCCAGACACAGAAAGGTCTCCTATCCCAGACCTCAAACTCATGGCTTCTCCCTGCTGGATCCCAGTCCTTATTCATATGATGGTCTGTTTGCACTTCTCTGGATTTTTAGAGGGTACGTTCACATTTAACTTACACTGCCTTTACAGTGCTCACTGCTACATAGGAGCCTTGACTTAATAAGACCCATTATTTCTCCATAAAGACATCTTTCTAGATGAGATTTCTGATCTTCATCTTGTTTGTATTTGTGATTGAAAGCATAATGTCCCCAAAATGACTGTGTAAATCATTAGAGTTAAATTATCAAAAGTGTTCTCTCCTCTAAGTAATCTTTGACTAAACAAGCCAGTGTGATGACTAAAGAAGACAGGGCTTTTTATGGACAGCTTGTATCTGCCCTGTAATGTAGACAGCAAGTGCACATGTAAGATCAGGTCACATATTTCATACTGGAACAAGCAAAACATGGTGCACAAATCGAAGTATTGTTCCATTGTCTTCCAGCACAGCAATTGTTCCCATGTGGGAATAACAGGATTTCAACCAGATTGATCCACCTGGCAAAATTCCCCTCCGGACAACCAGGAGGATCGCTCAGATGTGGGACACCCCTCGCATGTTTGGAGTTGCTGATGGTAGATGTTAAAGAATAGTGAATTGCAACTGTCTAGAAATGACTGCTTAGCGCAACTTACATAAAACTTGCTTAGCATGAGTGGCTAGATTTGCTGAAGCCTTAGGCCAAGTGTGGGAAAAGTAACGAATCTTTACTTAGTTTAATAAAAAATAGTGCCTCAGAGCTCGTTCAGGCTGGGAAGATAGCGGAGCCACACACAGTCTGCGCACCTGTGTCACCGACTCCGAGAGGGAAGACGCCAAAACAATGGGGAAAAATAAGACCTTGGGAGACAACCGCCAGACCCAACAAAAACAGAGGTACAACCGTCATCAGAGACTGCAAAAAACAAGAATAAGGAGAAAAACAGCTTGCCTCAGAATGACGATGAGACCCAATGAGGAGCAGGAGACCCCAGATCAAAAAATTATTATTGGTCTAACTATCGCGTGAGGGGTGGGAAATGTAAGTCGAAAAGACTATAATTACCCAGAATTTGTTTATGTTAGGGTCCCTCTTCGGAGGCACCCAGCTCGAGCTGTAATTACGGCACGCGCGTGATTAAAATTATCTGATTTGTTTTGATTTGACTCTGAACTTTTCTGCGGGAACCTAGGGTCGAGCCCTGTTATGGTGGCCGACAGGCCTAACTTCCGTAACAGTAGATAATATACAGTGTATGTTATTCAAAAGGTAATTTGGCCCTGCAAGAAGGTCAGCAGTTTGGATCTGTGGCCTTGACAGCCAGAAGTGCTGAATCTCTCCATTCAAGCAGTCCGAAGGCAAAACAGTGTATGCTTGCTAGAACTGTAAGAATATTCCCAGTTAATAGGCTATATTAATGTCTAAAAGTTAGATTACAGTCTTACACTTTCTCTGCCTTTTCTTTGAATAGTCATCTCCAATTGTGCATGTACAGGCAAGAGAGATTTTGAATTAATAAATGTGGTATTATGGCCTGATCCTTTTAGCAATCGAGAGATGAAAGGCTGATTTTTGTTTCAGTCCTAGGCACACTGACATCAGGGGTAAATATGGAGCTTGATGCAAGGGATTTAACCGTGCAACTGACATTAAAGCTTATTGGAGCCACAAGAAAAACAAAATGACATTCTCTTGCTTGGACAAGAAATTAAATACAGATTGCAACTTATTCAAAGAGTTCAAAGTCAATTACTTTTCCCATTGAAATCAATGAGAAGGACTTTCTATTTCTGTTCATCAGACCTGCTGCCAGCTGAGAAAAGTGACTTTATCTGGGATCTTTATCACCATTTGCTGTCCTGGATTGTTGGGTTTTCTCCTTTCTTTCTTTGACTGATTGATGATTGGTCTTATAAATGCAACATTCATTTTTTTTCTAAAGCCAATTCCACTGCTTTCAATAACCAGCTAGAATTTTGAAAAATCACTGGAATTTTCCTTTAAGACATTGTAAATGCCAGAACAAAGACTAATATTAGCTGAATGAAGTGTCCAAAGCACACATCTTATTTCCCAACAAGCCTGTTAAAATGAGATTGCAGTCAGGATGAGATCTGTGGAGACATTCTGACTAGGCTTGACTTTTTATTCAGTGACCCCTCTAAAAATGACATGCATACTTTGACTTTGCCTTCATTTATCAGTATTTGGTTTAGGCTGGTATCATTTGAATGAACTTGTTCTTTTTCCATTGGCAGTAACAGTACCACAACAGTGCACAGTCACTTAAAATCCACTACAGAATATGGAGTAGATGTGCCTGAGGGAGATTAGGCTGATATCTAAGCTCCATTCATTCAAAGATGTCAACTCTATCTGCTTACATGTACTGATCCTAAACTTTGTTTTAGGGGATTACATGTAGGTATTGCCATCTCCAAGATTTGGGCTGGTTCCCAACCTGACAAGTGTCATTCATTCTTAAAACCATGTGTCCACACAAATATGATGTCTCTTCCCTTTATTTTCTGTACAAGATTTGTAGCTAATCTAGGACTGGTATAAAATCAGCACACAGTCTTAGCTTGTGTGCAGCTACACCAGCTCAAGCAGGCTGAGGATCTGGCAGCTGAATCACCAGGGCCCAGTTTCTAGCCTTATTTAATAATCATCATACCATTTAGCTGTTAAGTAGCCAAAGTAATTAATCACATCATTCTAAACTTCCCGTGCCCTTTGGTTATCTCACACCGTGTGGTCTTTGCTGCGCAGCCTGTCCCATGTGCTCACTGCGCCTGGTGAGTGACACACCAGGACACGCGGGGACGCTGCCCAGCTGATGTCACTCCGTGGTCACTTGCCCAGAAGCTTGTGCTTTTAGAGACAGGTGTGTTTGAGGCAGTGTGAACGAATGTGCCCTGGGAGGTAAGTGTGGAAGCAGAAGCTCATGGTGCAACCAACATTTTAAGAGCTGTGATGGCTGGGTGCAGCTTACAGCAGTTTCCAAAGAGAAGGGACACTGAGAAGAGCAGGTTTGTCTGAAGAGCATTTGCACTCCATTTTCACACTAGGCTAGGCCAGCTCTGGGGACAGCAGACACTCCTGACACCATGAACACACACCAAGATCTCCAGACAGCTGACAGTGGAGAGCCGCAGGCTGGACCTTGGGGGCCATGGGGCTGGGATGCCCTTGGCAAAGGCACTGACCTGCCCGGAGCACCTGCAGTCCCCTGAAGGATGAGGATGAGCAGGGGAGGTCTCCACACCCCTGTGCTTAATGATTTACTTCTTCCCAAAGCCAAGGATGCCCATTATCCAGAAATGCGTGTGCCAGCACAGCCCTGTGTCACAGGCCTGGCATTACACCCTCCCCGGCGCTCGTGAGCCGGGGTATGCGTGCTGACACAGCGCTCACCATCACAGCCAGTGTGGGCAGCCAGAAACTTCAGGCTCAGGTCAGAGAGCCCAGAGACATGCCAGGTAATTCAGCTTACCTGGATGGGAGGAGTTCAGCTCTAACATTTCAGCAGTGGCCTATTAAAGGGCTACTCAAGGGTTTGCTATCAGTAAGCTAAAGGAAATCATTATTTTCATTTGTTAAGGACTGTTCTCGTGATAGATTTGTTTTATTCTTGAATTATGGTCTCCAGCTTAAGGAAAAAAAATCAGATCTGTACTCTTCATTGAAAATCTTGTTTTGGATTAGGAGGGAGACAGAGAAAGAGAGACTCAGATCTCTGTTTTGTAGAAGGAGTAAAGGATGTGAAATACCAAGAAGTAGAAAAGGCAACAAGTTTATGGCAGTTGCCAGGGGTCTGTACAGTCGCACCTGTGTCAGCTACCCAGACAAAACAGCACAAAATGCTCTCTGATAAATGAGTTTTGATAAGAGACAGAGTGTGTCGTTTAGTGAATACACACAGAGGACACGCTTAATGTCAGTAATGGTCACCGTTGTTGGTGGATAAGAGGAATTTACTTGCAATTGCTGGACTGTGGGCTGTGAGTCGCCGAACGGAAAGCGCCGTGTCCAGCCCTGACCGAGCTCACCCGGTTTCTGTGGAGGTCTGCTAAGGACGAATTTGGCCCAAGTGCCACCAGTTTAACCTTGCCCACTTTCCAATAAACACTGTGCTCATTGTTACTGGGTTGCCACATAGCAACGGGATAAGAGAGGCTGGCTGGCCCCACCGGCCGCCTGTGCTCTGTAATGCTTGTCTGGGGTAACTTGCTCGGAGTGGATAAAATCACCCTCCCACAGAGGACCGCTGCATTGCGTATGCTCCAGTCGAGCTTTTTTAAGGCATCAAAGCAACCTGATTTCACCCCAAATGAGATGTGATCTTCCTGCTGAATCAGACCCAGTTGTGCCTGTTGCGAAGGTGATAGCAGTTTGTTTGTACAGACCTATCGCCCTTCAGTTCCCCTTTCCTCGGAGGAGGGAAGTGCCTTTTTATCGCAGGAACTCAGTGTGTATGGTATGGAGTGCACCCAAAAAGTCAGGAAGTGCCAAGGAGTGATGAAGGAATTTTAAGGCTATAAGACTTTATTTTGATCATATTGTCCATGGAAGTACAGTGCTTCCAAACAACAGTAATGATTATATAGTTTATAGGGTTTTTTTATTTTCATGTTTTTGGCACCACATAGATGTTCAGGACAGCCTAGTGGCTCAAACACTCTTTAGGGACATTAAAGACATGAGTTCAGCCCAGCCACAAACTTCCTGGAGACAAATTGCTCAGTCTGTTTCGTGACTCATTCTCTGTCTAGGAAAACAGAGCTACTCTCTCACACGGATGTTGAAAGAATGAAGTGGCCTGATGACTATGATGCTCTCACCTATAGTGGTGGTGAAGCCCAGGGAAGCTCCCACAGCTCCCACTCTCCCTATTCGCCAGCAACTTTTCAAGGACCAGCTACCACTCCTGGGTGTTCGGGGCATTTACCCCTGGTTATATCTTGATAGAGTTTTTAAATATATTGTACAGCTGAGGTTATAAGACAAGCTCTGAAATTACTACAGTGAGTTATAATGTTTTAAAAAATCCAGTAGATTTTATTGCTTTTCACATTTCATAAATAAACATAATAAAATAAGAATTTTCAAATAAACATAATAAAGTAAGAATTTTTTCCTCAGATATCAGTTTAACTGACACCATAAATTCCTATTATTACAAAAAGAATAAAAAGGTCAGAACTGGAAGACTGTCTATACCATGAACATGAAAACAGTAAATACTGCAGTCTATGCAAACTCTCTGAAAATGCACTTTTGCTCTTGATTTTTATTTCTACTCTGTATTTTAAAGAACTCATTTGGAATAACAAATGTCCCACCTTCTACCACTAGAAAAATTGCTGCAATTTGCAAGGCATAAAACAGATGTTCCATTCATATAGAAAATTCATACAGATTATTTTCAAGCGCACCCCTGTAATGATTCAGAATCACACTCACACGTGTGTGCCTGTATGTACGTATTAATTTCACTATAAACTTTATCAGCAAGTAGAAATATTTAAATTATAAACTAGCAACAGCTGGATCACAGCATGATTCCCCATGGCCACTGCATCACTGGGGGTGCCCCTTGGTGTGTTTTTCACAGTCCTTCCTTATATCCCAGCAGCAATCACACAAGCTGTCCTGTCCCCTCAAGCAAAGCCGCCTTGAAACAACGCGCAAGCCCTCGCATGTGAGCTGTGAGGACGGGAGCAGCGCGGGCTGCGGCGGGCTCCCTGCGCGCTGCCAGCCCCTCGGGCTGGCGATGGCCGATGGATGGGGACGAGCAGCAGGTTTCTCTTCCCCTGCCATGGACTGAGGGCCAGAGCCCCGAGCAGCATGTCCAGCCTCGATCCTGCCTGCCCAGCATACCCTGGGGAATGGGGGCAGCTTCATCTTGTGTCTTTTTTTTTAAACCTCCTGATAACCTTGGGAAGGAAAAAAAAATACAATAATGAGAGAGCCTAGTACTCTGCTGGTAAATTAATTTCTGACTAGAAAAGAAATGACAAAATTTGGCTCGTGTTGGGTTTCTTCTCCACTCTGTCAGCAGATCTGTAAGGTTATACAAAACAGCTTTGTTTCATAACCGCATTAAAGGAACAAGGACATCTGAAAATCTGTGTGCTGGGAAGACGGCGGTGAACAAGGTCCCTAGGTTAGGGAAATCGAGTTAGGACAGTTTGCTGCTGGTTTCCTGGGGCAGACTTAACTATTGAGTTAAAACCCACTGACGTTAGAGGTGACATTACAGTGTAAGTCAGCACAGGATGCTGCCCACTGTGTGAAATGAAGACTCTGAACACAGGAATTTCAGGCTGGGGAGCAGAGAAACAGAGGACACGCTCTCTTCCCCGCCATGTGCATGCACTGATTATCCAGGCATATTGCATATGCAATGAATAGCAAGTTCTCATACAAGGCATAAACCTGTCCTGCCATTTGTGCTACAGACTATTAGCAAAGTGTGGCGTATGAATGTTGCTTTTACTAATCTGCATTTTAGTCATCCTCCTGTAGATACACTGATGAATCAGTCCTGTTAGTAGAATATTATTACCTTTTAAAAATGGATTTAGGGTTGAAATAAACCTGGGGGGAGAGCAGACAACCAGTTAGCTATAAATGAGCCATGCAGTGGTGCTGGAAAGAAACCAGTGCTGCTTTCTTCTGCAAACAAGGAGGTATCATATGACGGGGCAGGAAAGCAATCCTTTTCCTATATAGCTTCATCATAATCCATCCTGGGATTTTGCGGTTGGTTTTGACCATTTTGCTATCAAAGCTGTATTAATAACTGGGTGCAAGTCCAGAGGATACAGGCCAAGGACCTGGCTCCGAGGGGAGGAGGAGCGTAGGGCAGGCGTTGCTCCTGTCTGCCAACCCATCCCATCCAGCCATTTCGTTCAGCTGTCACCACTTCCCCAGGGGCAGGGACTGCCTTCCTGATGTGAGCTTGTACCAAGTCTCACATATCAGGGCTGTGATCCTCACCTGAGCTCCCGGCCACATCAGGTATTCATATTTATCCTGTTGGGTGAAGAGGTAAAAGGGGAGAGGGCGCAGGAGCTGATGAAGAGGCCATGGGGACAAACATCAAATATGAAGAATGATAATTTGGTGTAGTCAAATGAGGTACGGTACAGAAAGGGAAAAGAAATTGCCAGGAAAAAGCAAAGGAGATGAGAAATGCTAAGCTGCAGATTGGTCTCCTTCAGGTATTTCTATTAACTTTCTCCATGAAGACCACTTAAATTTAAAAATGTCCACAGCAGGAGTTTGCAAATCATCGACCTGTACAGTATATACACAAGAGAAGACGATGTGTAGTAAGCATGGTCCGACATTGATATGGGGGAAAGGAGGGTCAAAATGACTCAAAAAGTCCTTCCCTCAGCCTTCCTTGCTCCCCTGCCCTGCGGTGCCAGGCCACTGGCAGCTGCAAGCAGGATGGTTTGGTGTCTCGTGCTTCTTGATTGTTGGCCACGCAAGTCAGAGAGAGCAGAACATCCACATAAGACTATTTCCAAAGATGGAGGAATTCCTCAAGAGCACGGCTGCGTAAGCACCTTCAGTATTTATAAGCTGCATTAACCTCAAGCACCATGTGTTGGGGTATTGATCTAAAAGCCGCTTGATAATATACAGATAAATACTACATTCATAATAAAGTACAGCGTATGGCAAGTGGAAATATATGTAGGAGATAATGACAACTTGTTGCAATTTGAAATAGCAACAAAATGTGATTATCAGAGGTAAAAATATACTACTAATCATTTGGCAAGAGGTCGAGCATACTTGCTTCATGGTTCTCATGAAAAGCCTGACAATAAAAAGCAGAGGGATGCTACCTTTGGAACTAACTACATGAAGGCTTTTTTCTCACTAAGATCAGCTTTTTATGTTCGTCTATTGAATTTTAAAATAGCCAATTTGGAGAGAGAGACTTAATAAACTGACCTATTCTCTGCAACACTGGTTTCATATTTTTCATCTCTTTCCTAATATAATCAATAGTAAAGGAAAGATTGGGCTGTAAGTAAAATTGCTCATGTGGGCAGTCAATGGCATGCACTGAAAGGATGTTTTAAACACTCTTAATAACAATTAACTTCTCAGAATGGTGTGTTTCAGCAGCCAGCTGAGCCGCATTTAGTGCACGGTCAGCGGGAATTGCTCCTTCAGATCATGCACCTCTAGAACTCCTCAAATTTCTCATTTTCAAAGAAATGTGTTGTACCGGGTATGAATTTAGCAGTATTAATTCCTTTTTGCGGGAAGAGAATACAGGATGCTCAGGCCTTGCTGCAAAGAGACGCCTTGGACCCCACCACAGAGAGGGCTGGATAAAAGGGGCAAGAAGTAGCAGTAGACTCCAACCACCCATATTGACCTCTATTGCCAACAGGACCCAGGTGGGGTACCCTGTCCGTATGATCTTCCACTGAGCACATCCTTCCCTAAGGTGGCTCCACATGTGATGAGGGCACCATACCAACACAAATTTCCCTCGACTGCCAAATATCCTGGCCACAAGCCAGCACACAGGTTTCTTTGACCCTTCAGGTGAACAGGGGGTCATTTAACATCTCATGGCAGGATCTGGCCTGCAGGAAAAATACCAAAAGCTGTGGCTAGAAGACGGTAGCTGGAGAGGGTGAGCAATTAGGAGTGGCCACATCTTCCTGGGGAAGGCTCTTGCCCGAGTGGGCAAGCAGAGAAGAGGCACGGGTCCCCCAGCCCTGGCTCGTGGCCAGTGGTGCCCATCAGTGGTTCATCCGAGGGCCTGGCTTGCACACACACCCTCAGATGCCTGCTACGGCACTGCCACTGCCAGCTCCTGCACCGACGTCCTGCCCAGGACCCACTCCCAAAGGACACAGTGGTATAACATCCTTGAGACTCCTGCAAGATGTAGCTAAACATCAGCCTTTGGGTTCCAATGTTGCTCTGGGAGCAGCAAGCACTCATGTATAAACACTTGTGAAGTCTAAACACAGAAACTCTACTTCCTAGGGAAACCGTGCGAGAAATGCACAACTCCTTTCATGAACTAGAACTCTTTTATCTTGTACCTCTTTTTATAGGTCTACATTGAGTCCCAGATGTTCATCTAAGTACCATTTGCAGGTAGTGGAGTTTTATATTTTAAGGTCAGTATCTTGTTCCAGGAATTGAGTACAGACCTCAAAATGGATTTTATTATTATTATTTTATTTATTTATTAAAAATGTAAGATTTTTGCTAAAAACTGAGAATGCTTTCCAGTTGCCAGCTATTTTGTATCAGTTCATAATTCATAATCCTGGTATTAATTTTTTAGATGTTAAACCAAAAGCTGGTTGTGACATTTAGGAGGGCTGGAGTATTGGAAACAAACACAACGTTTGTGAAGTAGGCCAGATTCACGACACTGGAACTGTCCAAGAGATAGAGCACAAGCGGTAGCCCTCATTCTCCCCCACCCACTGACTTACTTCTCTTTTGCAACATGATTTCTTGGAACCCTTTGACACATCCTCCCTTGCCTCTGTTTGTCTGCCAGTGCTTACAAAGACGATGCAACTTCCAACAGCGATAGCTGGTCTGTGCTGTGGAAGGTGGTCAATGGTATCAAATGATACCAGACTGGAATCAGATACTTTCACAATCTTTTAACAGTGCCCTGAGACATCCAGTTACGAGCAAATCAGGATTTTTATTGTTATCTAATTGACAGTCAGACCTCAGTAATGTGCAAGCAGTTGCCAGACTGTGGTTTTAAATAAGTGCCAAGTGCAGAGATACTGAGATGGTTTCACACAAACTCCCTTCGGACCAGAAGCAATAAGGTCATGTTCACATGGTGGGTCTCTGCACAGACATACCTCTCCATTCAGCAGCTTGAGGAACTCAGTGCTTTATCCCAACCAGTGTCACTGGAGCTTTCTTTTCCCCCTCACACCTTCACTGTATGTTCTTGGGCTTATTTTCTGTATCTAATACATTACTTGTTTACTTGCTCTAGCTAGACTGTCCCAAACCTCCCCCTCTGCCCCAGTCTGGATGGCCAAGAACTATGATTGAAATAACAAAACATGTAAGAACAATGGAGGAGATATTCAAAAGCACAGACAAGAGCTAGGTTCTCATTTGTGTCTTTGAAAACTCCCCTCATTAGTATTATAAGCATATTTTAAGAAGGATGCCTGATAGTTACAGCCCATCTGGCAACATGGGGAAAAGAAAGACGGTATTCAAATAACAGGAGACCTGTTTGCCAAAAGCATATGCTGGAGGGTTGCCAGATTATACCCCAGGTGTTGTGTGTGTGCCTGCTGGGCAGCTCTCTGTGAGCAGCCACCACTGCTGTACGTTGGACTCTTACTCATGCTGACCAGCATCTTCTTTCTAGCGAAGTCTCACCGAGGTCAGTAAAACATTTTAGAGAGTCTAGTGAGATGCACATCAGAATCAGTTTTCTAAGACAGCACCCGATTTTCAATATCTCCAAAACCACCCAGCAAATATAAGGTTCATCTTGCTTTCTTTTTCTGATTTCCACTTATTCCATGTAACGAAAAGCTCACCTCTGCATAAGCTTTATTCTATAATTCACTCTACAGTCTCTGGTTTAAAACACACCAGATTCCAGCTATAAACTGCTTCAAATATCCTGAGAACTTCTGCAAAGCACAATGCAAATTTGAAAAGTTCAAGCCTGGTGCTAATGCAATAAAAGAAGGCGAATATGATTCCAGATATACAGTTGGTGTAATGCCTTTAGGAACCGCTCCATCAGTTTGATTTAGAAAATGATTGTATTATGTTAAAACAACTAAATTGGATAAGAGGGAGAGGGATTTGTTGACGTAAATCTTGTCTCTCGGTTCCAAACCCCTCCAACTAAATGCAAATAAGAAAATATATACAGAGAGAACTGCCAATTTCCCCCAAGGAGATCTTTTTTCAAGGAAGTAAAAGTCCATATTGGAAATCAATCCACTTGTTTATAAAGCAAGAAACCTCTGTTGGAAGTCAGCGGGAAGGAACATTGGAAGTGAACCATCAAATAGAAGAGAACAAAGAAAAAAAAACCACTCAAACTATATATCCCAGGCTTACTGTTTTCAGATAATGGTGCTGGCATGAATCAGGAATAACTTGACATATGTCACCTGAACATCACCAGCTCAAAGCAAGAAAAAAGACAATGGAAGAGAAATCAAAAATAGGGCCAATGGCTTTAGTAAAGGTCACAGTGAATGACCGACATCAGGAAGAAACAAGGCAGGAATAATGCAAGGCATCATGAATTCTTAAAATATTTTCCATGGACCTAACATTGTGCACTGGTGGCAATCTTCAGCCTACCAAATGACAACAATAGCTGTTCCCTTTAACATTTCTCCTGCCAGGAGTGTCCTGACGAGGGATATCAATATAATGGGAGCAGGGAGCCTGAGCAGAGGCCAGGGTAGGAGATGAAGGATTCGGCTCCCTTCCACTTTCCCCTGCCCCTACAGCTCCCAAAAATGGGAGGAGCAGAGGTAGGGAGCAGAGCTCGCTGAAGGCAGCTTTCCACAGGGAGTTCGGGAACCAGCTGTGATTTCACCGATCGATGCTACTGAAACACTCCCAGCCTGGCCTCGGTTGTGCCCAACCTTCTGCTTAAAGAGGTAATTGAATATGGCTTGGCTGAATTAAATAGAAGATCTGGGAAATAACTGCAGCTTTATTCTGTAGAAATTATGGGAAATATTATCAATACATACATCTGTATAATGCTAAACAACTGTCAAGAAGTAAAAAGAAACAAATCTGGAATGACACTGTTAGGCAATTCCATATAAGATTCTTTCCCTGTAACCATTATTGTTCCTTTATCTGTTACACCAGCAGGGAAACATTTTCTCTAGGTGGTGAATTAACTCATTAACATTATTCAAAGCTTTGATTGCTGAGTAATAGCCAAATTGCGGTTGGTTATTGTCCCAATCCCCCTGGGATGGAGGGTGCTAGGCTGGAGCGCTGGGTGCCTGCTGGAGGCCGGGCGCACGGGTCGCTCTCAGCACTTCTTCCGGGCAGATGCCGGCGCTAACGGCCCCCCCACATACGGCTGGTGGAGATGCCCATCGGTGGACCTGTGAGCTATGCCCTGGGCCACTGGCTTCTGGAAGGGTGGTCCTACTTAAGGATTGCTGACCTGGAGGTGTCTTGATCTCAGCCTGAAATCACCCTTAATTTGAGCCAAGTCATCATGCAAGCGAATGTGAGTAACGTAGTCATAAGTCTCAACAGACAGCATGGTTGCAAAGACCAGTATGGACACAGGCTGGCAGAAATGAAAAAAAACCCTGCTTAATCTCTTCCTCCCTAAGGCGAATTCTCAAGGGCATGTTGCCCTTGCTGAGGCGCCACAGCACCTCACTGATCCATCGCTCTTCAGCCGGCGGTGGCCAGGCTGGCTCCTCCACCCCTGCCTTCCCAGGGCCACTGCTCCTGGGCTGATCACAGCCTTCTCCCCAGACTACTGACCATTCCCACCTCTTAGGAAAGGCTATCATCTTCCTGGCAGTCTGGGCATACTCATTTCTTGTCCCAGTGGCACACATCACCACCTGCCCTAGTGCTCAACTAAATCTTGAACAAATTGCTAATTTGTTAAAGAGTGAAATGGTCCTTCCTGCTCAGCACCACAAAGGACGCCATAAGAAGACTTACCATACGCTGAATCTTACATAGTCTATGATCATATAGACTAGTCCCCACCCATCATACAGACAGCTAAATTAGATTAGTGATGGAAATCAGCATCATCTCTTTCACCAAGACTAAACAAATAGTAGCAAGTCTCTTGGGTATGACAGTCCACTTGGAAAAGACTGATCCCAACTTCTTTTTGGAAGATGGCAATGACAATTATTCTAAAAAAATAAAAAACAGCAACAGCTCCTCCAGCACCAGGGTATAAGCACTAGCTTATTTGCCCTTCCTTTGGGAAAAATCAAGAACAGCAAGAGAGAGTGTCCTTTCATTCTCTTTTACTGACGCACAGCTCAGCCTTTGAAAGGAAGCATACTCTAATAAGAGTGCTTTGATCCCACAAAGATACGAATAATGCTAAGGGCCAGCCCTCCTGGAGACCGAACAGTGCACAGGGAGGGCGCTGGGCTGAGACCAAGCCGGGGTCCCGGTGACAAAAGCACCGGAAGATACACTGCACTCACACCCTTAGGTAGTACTGAATGAGACAGAGGTTGCTATGGGAGCTTATAACTAACACAGAAAAAGGTAAAATTACAAATATTAGAAGAATGGGTTTGTGCAGAGAGAGAGAAAGCTGTGTGTCTTTCCTTGGCTGCTGGTTTAAACTAGGAGATCCCAAGGGCTGTACGACTATAGCATTTCAGCCCTAGAAAGGACCAAGGTTTCTTCACATCCAGGGCAGTGGACACTGAAACCACTAAAGATCATAAAAAAGCTCACCTGCCATTAGGCCAATATTTTATTAAATAAAAATCCTTCTTTTCTCCTTGCGAGACAGTTCTCACTGACGCTCACAGATATTCTTGCATTGTCAGCTCATATTTAGTGATCCTTTCCAGGGGACTGAAAGAACCTTATTAGCATTAGATAATTCAGGCTTCTAATATCCTGCCTAAATTGTGACTGTGACATAGCTTGAGGAGCATGGGTACGAACTGTAAATGCAAAGCAAAAGCTAAATGCATACAGGTCTCACTCGGTGTCTTACAGAAATCCCTCTGGAGACACATCGTCTACTGCTGCCTCAGTGCAAAGGCCTGGGCCCGTCACTCCAGCCGTAGCAACTTGTTTTACTCACAGGGGAGGGAGTTTTTCAAGACAGCAGGCGTCAGCTAGCGCAGTGGAGAGGGGAGCGATGTGCAGCATTTCCTGGGAGGGCAGAGGCAGCTGCTGCACCAGGAGGAGAAGCGCGAGCAGCAGAACAAGGAATCTTTAAATAACGCCCAAAGAGGGACTTCGGTGGCCAGCTCATGCCTTTAAAAGACCAGCCTGTGTCACTGCATTACAGCCAAGCTAGTTCAAGTTGTGGAAGAACGTTGTCCAGCAGATTCCCTGGTGCCACTGTGCTGTCTAATGCTGGCTTTCCACTTCCCATCTCTCTGCATGTGCACAGACATATCCTCAAGGCACCTGCCGGCTGGCACTGCTCCGGTAAGAAAGGAGCTTAAAAGCTTCAGCTTTTAAGAAAAGTGCTAGCCATCACAACTCAAATTTCACCCCAAGATGAGCTTGGCCTCAACCCATCACCTGCCCTCTGACCTTCCCCTATTCCTGCCCAGTTGCACTGCTGTGTGACCTGTACTGTCTAGGATCAAAAATATCAGGGAGGTGCTTCTGAGAGGTCAGTATTTTTCTTCTTCCTCTTGGAAATCCCTAGGGCAGCTGCAGACTGCCATGGCACTTCTGCAAGAAAGAGCAAAATGTGTTCATCCAAAAGCCTACAGGTGCTGGAAAGGTTTTCACCTTAAAATATCCCATTGCTGCCTCTACTGCTAGTGAGAGTCATTGCAGCCCTGTGCATGGCCAGCTTTTGGCTCTGGTAATGATTCCTTTTCCCAAGGTCACCTGCAGGAAAACCAGAAATAGGAACAAGATATCCTGACTCCAAATCTCGCACTTTAATCACGTGGCCATTGCCTCCCTCTTTCGCATTTGCCAATTTTATACTGTCCTGTTTGTAGCGACATTCATGCTCTACAGCACCACTCTCCTCCAAAACGAAAATCAATAGAAGTCACCACTGATTTAAAAACCGAAGCAAACAAACTTTTCACTAACTCCAGAAATTGCTTGGAAAGGACAAAAGCGCTCAAGACAACTACACAAAATCAGGTTTCTAGCACACTAACTATTGTATCAGGACCGCACTACTTCCCCTTATCATTTCCATTTTTACACACTGAACTCTGATATCACACTTTACTCGAGAGCGTATCAGGATCCGACATTCTGTACCAGCCCGGGGAAAAGAGGAGGGGGAGTGAATAGCTGTAACAGCCAGCTCTATTTATGTATCAGCCAGACCTATACTGCTGGATAAATATACCATATGAAAGTCCCTGGGAGAAGAGCGATTACGTTAAGAGTGGCTTATCTGCATGATATTTGATTAACAGAAAAGGAGCTAAACAAACAGCGATTTCTCTTTGGCAACCTGTCCTATTTCCTTCTTGAATGGTAGAATATGAAAAGAAGAAAGCAAAAATGCTATTTTTCCATACGATGAGCTCTTGCTGATGACCTGTTCCCGCATCCCAGGCGGCCACCACCTGCCGAAGGTTTGGGGAAGGAGAGGGTGGCCGGCGGGACGCTGCCCGCTCCAGGGAGCCCGGCACCTCCCGCCCCACGGCACCGCGTGCAGCGCCGCACCGGGTGCCCTGGGCCCTGCCACCGGGACGGCGGAGGCAAGAGGCAAGCTAACACCTTAGTCCCCTTGAAGTTAAGAGCAAAACCTCTGCTAATTTCACGGTTTCAGGGTTAGGGTTTTGTGCAGAGATTTTATTAGCAGAGGCCTCCATTTCTGCCTTCACTTACCGCAGCAGCAAATAAAATACATTTCAATTCACGTTCACTTCAGTAGCACCTGGTATAGGTTACAGTCAGTACTAGATGTCCGACACATCCTCTCATGGAAACGCAGCCACCCTATAACACGGCTGCGGCGCGGGGACCTTCCTTCAGCGCAGGGCCACCGTTTTCTTGTGTTTCCAGTGTCCGGGCTGGAGCCATGAAGCCCCCACCACCCGGTGTGCGCACGCCGGGAGAAATCGCCGCAGCCACGAGCGGCTTCTCCCGTCGCCTGGGCAGGCGTCAGATGGGGCCTTCAGAGAGGGGAGGGCAAGGGGACGCGACCCTGAAATTGCCTAGGATCGGCCCATTTTTCCGAGGAGCTCTTCCCGCCTCTCGCCAGGCTCCCCGGTGGGTCTGCGCAGGAGCCGCCAGTCCATTCACCCACGGGCGAATCCTCTTTTGAAAAAAAAACTGTCAAAAATACTCAGGAGCATATAATCCACACCCTCTTTTTGTTTTTTTGGTTTGGGGTTTTTTTTGCTAGAAGTCTGGCACCAGTGTATGTATAATGATGAAAACTAGAAAAGCTCTTATTTTCAGAAATTACCTGTGCAACCCCAAAACATCCCCCTCACCTGAAAGATGTATTTCCCTTTTAAGACTGAAAAATCCTGCTAGGATGTAAACTATTTTGTAGGCAGCTCCGACATTATATTTTTTAAATCAAGATGGGGATGGCAGAACTTCTTGGGGGGAACCTCACACAGACATCTCAAGCGCTTAATTTCTTTTCCTTTTTCTCAAGTTTTCTGTGTGCAAAATCTAGTGTCTTGTTTTTCTCTTTTCTCATAGAGAAAAAAATGTTCCTGATTCAAAGCAGCACTGAAATACAAGGCTCTGCCAGATGTTACATAAACGATGATGTAATGCTCAAGTATTTCATTACACATGCAGCTCTGTTCCTCAGCCTAGCAGTGATTTATTACATTTTGTCAATCCCATTTTATGTACCCACATAATTTTTACATCATTTTTCTTCATGACATTGTTACATTCTCACAGAAGCACGTAGAGATAACATCATAACAGTGCAGGCAATGAAGTTAGCATTTTACAAATAATGTTACTAATAAATAAGTATACCAGTGAGGGGGAAATGGTCTGTCTGAGAGAGTGAAAAGCAAATTTACCTTTGAATAATCTGATGGGGGAAAGAGGCCATGGTTCCAATAAGAAAACTGAGTTTGTATCCTCTCAGAGCATCTTCTGCCTTCATGCAGAACAGGGAGAAAATGCTGTTCTTGTCTCTTCTTAGTTTAATCTCACATTCTCTTTGTTTTCCTAATGTGCTCTGTGTGCTGCCGGCTAGATCTGATACAACAGCTGCTTGGTCAAATAGATTAATCAGCAAGCGCAAAAAGATCAACACTTAAAATCTATTTTGACCCTGAAATTATCAAGGCATAGGATATATTAGCTTTTTTCCTAATCTTCCATCAAGGTTTGTTATAAAAAACACACCCAGGAACACCACTTCGTATACAGAGAAAAAAGAATTCCAGAAACTACGAACTGAAAAGATATGAAGGTCATGTCAAAATAATGCAGCAGGAGACTTAAAAGATGCACTCCTACAGGAATATGGTTAGAGAAAATAACCCTTCTAATGAGCAGAATACCCAGAATCTTGTTAGACGACTGAAGCCGAGAAGTTCTCCTACCTAGCAGCCAGCCATTAACCTGTATCACACAAAATGTTGCAGTGAGCAGCTGCAGTTGATAAAAATTTAAAATTTCCTTGTTCCACGAAGGGCCAAATTCTGTTTTTGCTATGTCACTAGAAAATCAAAATGATCTTCTGTTTTAAATGGTGTTATCCCCCTCGTGCATGGAGTCTCCACAGGATGGCATTTGCTATTCAGTGATTAAGGTAAGGGTAAGCAGAGCACTCAGGCGTATGCATATGTCTCATTAATTTCAATGGCTAAGCTCATGCTCAGAAATTTGGCTAAGCCAACGGCTCGTTCTGCTGTTCTTCGTGATATGCTTGGGTTTTATCCTAAAGCCCATTAAAATTTGTCTGGGGCCACCCACTGACTGTGCTGCCTCTTGGATTTCATTGCAGTTATTCAGCCTACCCTAAAATGTCAGTGAGCCACAGAGACATGCTTCTACCCTTACAAATAGCTGAGCGTTTCCCAAATCTGGGTGTCGAAACTAAGCGATCCAAAAAGGAAACTTTGCTTTCTGCAGATGTCTGGTCCAGAGAAAACTCTTGCTGTCTAAAACTAGTGAAGAGGTGAGCTGGGGTTTATTTTGAGTCCTTGCAGGGCTTTCGGACCATTTGCAATTAATTCAGTTGTTGCTTTCCACCAAAGGCAAGCAGAGAGGAGAAATGGAGAAACCTCTACACAACGCCATCCCACCGCCACCTGGCACACCCCGCAATCGCACCCGCCACCTCGCAGGGCTCTGTCTACGAGGAATTTGTGATGGTTTGACTTTAGAAGCTGTCACTGCCCTTTTTGGAGGGGAAGGAGGAAGGACGGGATCCAGCTGTTCCAGAGAAACCTAAATAACGGCCATGTGGAAGGTGTGTGGAAACAGAGACAGAGTTTTTAAGAAATGATGGCACACAGGAGGATACAGCCCTCCAGTCAGTGGGCGCAGGCTGCTTCTCTTTTTTTGCTGGAGTCCAAAAACAAAAAAAACCTATTATCTAACTAGCCATGAGATTCAAACTGGGGCAAATAGGAGTTTGATTTCTTTTCAGATAAAAGAGATGTTACAAATGAGAATTTTATCTTGCATGGAGGCGTGACAAAGTATGAGACAGAATCCTTCTTGATTACAATCTTCCATCATTTTGATTTTATAATTACTGAATGGAATCAATCAGCTTTCAATTGTTACCTTGGCGAAAGATTAAAACATCATTACTTGTCATACATATTTCACACTTTAGCAAATTTTAATAAACTGAATGCATGAGAAATGGCCGTATTATCTTTCATGGCACTGGGATGCTAATGACATTTCTATTGATTTTAATTCACATTTGTTGGTCAAAATTACTCGGATTCAGGCAAGGCATGGACTCCCATAATCAACACTAACAAATGAAGACTGCTGAACACTGAAACGGCTAAAATGGAATCATTAATCAGAAATATCATAAAATAATTGCCAATGAGCTAGGGAGGCCTTATCTTTCTAATGATCATCTTTTATGGCGTATTGATCCGTTTATAATTTGTACATGGTGGTGATTTCTCCGCCGGACACCAAGCGGGAAGCGCAGCAGGTGCTGCAGCAGAGGTGGCCCGGCGGGTGCCTCGCGGGAGCACGGCTCCATGTCCGCGCACCCGGCCCCGGGGATGTTCCCCCATTTTGGTGATCCTGCAGAAGGCAGCGAAAGCCTCCGGGCCATCTCGGGGCACATGGCCACAGCAGTCGCCTCCCACGGTCAGCTCCTGCGGTCAGTCTAGCAGCACCCGGACCATGGCTCCCCTGGGGGCTGGGGACTGTCCTCGAGCACAGAGAGACGCGGCTGTCCGAGGTGCGGGCACCCTAAGGGACATCCCTCTCCCAGGTAGCATCCGCTACCTGCCGCGCTGGCTCCAGACCCACCAGCGCCAGCAGAAAGCCTGACACCCTCATGGAAAATTTACACGTTGGAGTTAACCCATAGCAAAGGGGAGTTCCCTTGAGCCTCCCTGCCCACACCCCGGGGTTACCAACTCACCTGGCAGCTCCAGGCTGTGAGGGGGAGATCAAGCTATTCACATGCTTTGTTCAACACAGCAGTTAGACCCAATATATCCCTCAGCAGCAATGCTGCATGGTTTCTTTTCAGCACAGTCCTGTGCTCACATTATGCTTGGTTTGCCAGGTACTTTTACTGTCTTTCAGCCTTTGAGAGCATCCCACATGCCCGGTGACATTAAAGGTGCTTCACCTTTGTTTGGCACCGTCCCTGATTATCTCTGTCCTCGCTCCACCTTGCAGCGACTGCAGGGGAGTCACTGTGACTTGGGAAATTCCCTTGCACAAAACCTCGGCTCACGCTGGCATCCTCAGCATCCTTATGTCTCTATGCCTCTGTACAGCCGCTGCCTTCGGCCACCACTGTCCTGCAGGACCAATGTGGGCACTAGGTCTCATGGCAAGAGCTCCACCAGCATTCGGCAATGGCACGTCTCTCATGGACAAAGAGATAGGGAGCAAGTTTGGGACGTCTTTGGGAAAAGAGCAACTGAAATCAGCCTTAATCTCAAGCTATTCTGCTACTGTGCTATCTATGTAGAGCTAAAGGCTCCATCTCTTCGAGCATGGGGAGAAAAAGTCTCTAGCAGGTTACTCCAGGGTGACACAGCATGACCTGTCACAGTTTCAGAGAGTTTCTGTCAGACCTTTCTCCTGCTTTGCTCCACACTGGGGCTTATGTGACAAGCTCCTGCTCAGTCTAGATCTGGATCTGAATTTTCCTGAAGGTTGGGGCTGTGCAGATCCCAGCTGGGAGAGATGACTCAGTACTGCAAGGCTACTGCCGAGCTCGTCTCCACTGGGTAAATCAGAGTAACTCTGCTGCTGTTGACTGCCCTCCATGCACAGTGGGCACAGGGCAGAGCACACTCACATGCTCCACCATGGTACCTGTTATACCTATAATGTGCTATCTCATTTTTTTATTATTATTATTTTATATATAATTTTTGTAGTGAGATCATGAGTTCCTAAATTCTCTTGTATTTTCCTAGGTGTTTGCATACATCTAACAATCCTGATTTTGGTGGAAAGTTCTAGACGCTTTTTCAATGCAAATTACAGAACAACCTGTTTCTCTTACCACGTACACTGTCATTAAACCAACAGTCTAACTTATCCACTAGCCTAAATAACCGCACCAATTAAGAAAATCAGAGATACTCACTGCTCAATACTTCTGAAAATCAAGCCAAACTGAGACACCAACAGATTCAGAAATTTAACCTGAAGGATCTGGTTTTGAAAATCTAATCCAGCTAGCACTTCTTTGCTGAATCATATTTTGTTGTCTGAACTGACACTGGTGCTTTCTCTTTCCATTTCTTAGCAAGCTTAATAGCAAGATGATGTAATTGAATTACTCAGACTTCATTACTATTATCAATACATTACAGAACATTTACTAATATACTCTGAAATGTTATAAATAATTAAAACTTAAATACATTTGTTGAATTAATACCACACATTTTGTGATACACTTTTTTCTCCTTCTCCTATGGTCCAGTACTGGGATGCTATTAGCCCACAGGCCTGCAAGCTTTTAAAAATCAGCTTATCCCTAAGCCCTTGAGAAGTGCCATTAACACCAATGGAACTAGACACAGTTTTAAAGCACAGGCAGAAATGTTTGCAAGATCAAGATTTAGCTTTCTCATCAGCTACTGACTTCCTTTAGCTCCTCTTTCAGTCAGTGGAGTAGGTAGGTTCCTCATCTCGCAGGGCCACCCAAAAATACTGTCTCACATCTTTGTTGTTTTAATGCCTGTATCCACTGATAAGTACAATCCACTGGTTTACAGCAGAATCTTGCCAGTCGCGGAGCCCATTGGCAAAGGTCTAACTTAGCTGAATTACCGCCTGATCCTTACCATTACCACCAGAAACCTTCATCATCCTTCTCCTCAGCATCACCAAACATTAACATGGGTGGTTTTATGTCTAATAGCAGTAGTATATGTCATGTCTTTAACGTATGAAGTGTAAAACTGTGTGTAGTAGCACCCTTAAATAGATTGTGATCCTCCTGGCAGTGTGGTGGTCTTTGTTTCAGAGGCCTCCAGCATGGCAGTATGGAGGTAGTGTTACATCTCTTTAGTAAATGTTATGATCTGAGATCCAACTTTCCCAGGAGCAAAAGAGGCATATCTCCTGTGGCAACCCTCGGAAACCATGCCCCATCCCATTACGCACTGTATGCACACATATAACAATTAGACAGTCTCTGCCCTAAAAATTGCTAACTCATTTGCAATGCATCATACAGTAGCAGATGAAAAAAAAGGACTATACTTTTCATTCACTGCAAATAATTTAACTACATAAAGAAAATGAGATATATGTACTTAGAAAATAAAATGTGGTGTGTTCTGTGGTATATTCCTGCTGGAAACAAAGGACAAGTTCCCTGTGCTCCCTCCATTTATAGTCATTCTCAGTTACTGTGGGAATCTGGCTCCTCCAAGAATTGTGCTCTGTGCACAGGCAAGTGAGCTAAGCCAGGGTTTGAGTCACTTGCACAATGTACGGTACTGAAATCCAAAGATCCCTGGATGAACTGAGGGGATCTCTTCAGCGTTCAGCAGGGATGAGTAGATGTTTATGGCCAGTGAGGACAGCAAACATAAGAGAAAGCTGCACAACACTGCACCAACTGAGAATTTGACTCTGAAGTGTTTAAAAACATACCAGGAGTGCCTCTCCTTGGGTCCTGCTGCAGGCTTGAGTACTGCATTTCAAGGCTGTTCATATCTGCCTTTCCTGATACTCTTCCTCCTTCTGTAGGATATATCTGCTAGTTTAACTAAGGCATTCTCATAAGCAGCCAATACTTATTTTAAGATCTAACTCTACTACAGGTAAAATACAAATATCAGACAGAAAGACTGAACTGAGCTTGAAGCCATAATCAAAGGTACCACTGAAACAGTCAGGGCTCTGGGGCATACTGGCCAGCAATGCCAAGAAATAGTGAACATGGATTGTAAATATTGACCTTATCCCGCTCCAAAAGGATAAAAACTTGCTTCCCTTGTCCACCCTAACTTCTTGAGAATCGGAGACACAGCAACCTCAGCTGCCTCAGCAGTAGCACACACTGCACTGCTCTTTCTCACTCCTTAATGCTTAAAAATCCCCTGTTCTTGCCTTTGCCTTCAGTTTGAGGCCCCAGCTAAACTCTCCCAAACAACTTGCTCACATCCATAAAATCAAGAAATTCTAGCCTCTGAATTTCCTTGGCAACTAGTAAGCAGCCAGCAAAACTTTCTCTGGTCTCAGCCTACAGGATCTTGCACCCTCCCCCGGAGGACGTGGCACGGGAACACAAAGCTGCAGCAGCTCAGCAGGCAGCCAGAGCGTCTCCCTCCTGATCCTCGCAGCCCTGGAGCAATCCGGCCGTCCTTCACGTCCAAAGGCACGAGAAGAGACACCAAGTTTTATCTTGTTGATGATTTGTTGATTAATGGCTTCCTAACAACCTAGGTCACCTACTGCGTGTCTGTTATGACTGATGTAACATGCTGTGGTAATAATCTCAGATCAGAAGGATCCCAAAAACGAGCCTCTAGGACAGAATTCTCCATTCCTATTCCCACGTATTGGCCATTTGTAAAGCTTCAACAAGCCTCAAAGTGCACCTTGAAATGCCAAATTTAAACATAGGTGCCTGACTTGCAAAGTAAAATAAACGTAGAAGAGTTTACTTGCTATACATTTCGGTCTTCAGAGGCCTTTTGTGGTATCACTGTTTAAAAAATCAATAAAATTATGGCAGTGACACAAAACCAATAAAGCAGATAAATTTAGAGTTGAGGAATCACTCTTACACTACATCAGTCCCTAAGAGAATAAAATGTGTTGCTAAACTCAAGCCTCATTAAGATGTCGTGTACTCTGCCTGCTCTCCTGTCCATGGTCACTGGCTACCAGGGCTGCTCCACTCCGATCAGTTCTTTAATGCTGTGTTCATAGCGGGTGAAATATTGGCTTTAAGTCAGTGTGAGCTTTTCCATGTACTTCAGCAGGGCCAGGATTTTGCACTTAATGGTGGCCGTAGCTTGGCTGGGAGTCCACTGGGTGCTGCACCACCGCTCGATCTCTGCCCTTCCTATCCCCACAGCCCAGTCAGCAGCAAGAAATCTCTGCCTTTCCCTGAGCCCATGGCTCATATGTGGGTACATCTATGCACAGGGATACGTATATGTACGTATGTACATCTCCCACTCAAAGGAAGGAATGATGGAAGTACATACAGCTAAACTAGAGATTTTGGAGGTGTATGGCTGGGGGCCTCAGGGCTGGGGGCAGCCAAGGGCAAATCCGACTCTCTCTCCTAACTTGTTGATTTTGCCTTTCTCTGTTATAACCATAATACATTCTTAACATCTTTATGGATGTATGTGAAAGTGTCAGTTCTGTTGTTGTTATGTATTGCTAAAGAAGCTATAAATGCCTTATGACTCAAGGATCTCCAGCCAGAACAGAAGAGCTTAAAAATGGAACAAAATTGCCATCCATAATTTAAATGGGCAGCATTCCCATTGAAAAATGCTTTTCAATTTAAACTCTATTAACAGGAAATTAGGAGATCTCCCATCACAGTGTTATTGTTTATTTTAAAATGAAAACTAAGAACATAAAAATACTATCAGCACAAATGTTTGATAGACCCAGAAATAAATTAAACCATTTTATTATGTTTTTTTTTAACCCCCAATGTTTATCTTATGGTCTCTGGCAATTCAAACGTATGCAGAAAAAGAACTATTAAGGAGGTAGTGCAAATTAAACTTAGGGCCAAATCCTTGTTGCTCTGAAGTCAATGACAGAACTGCCATCAATTTCCATATGATCAAGGCTTAAACTAGTGCATTTGGATTAAGGGTAGAGCTATCACAAAGGGCCTGATCCTTGACTCTTTGCACAACCAAACTTCCACTGGAGTCAGGAGGTGATCACCATAACCATCATATGTAAAACAAAAATTTTCGACTTGCTGCCTAGATTCACTTCTAAAAAATGTATATAGATACAGATATGATGTATATATATTTTAGGGATAAACACATACCTATGTGTGTAGCTGTGGCTCTGGCTGTGTGTACGTATGTGTGTCTGCGTAAGTATCCGTTTGCACAGCCAAGGTGGTGTGAAGAGATGGAAATATAAATGAGAAGTTGGCTCTGGGAGTACAGCCCCTGTTAAATAGTTCAGTATAGGTGGGTGTGCAATACAGGTGTGTTCAGTAAAGCAGGTAACTCAATATTCCAACATACGGAATCAGCATTTTTATGTGCGGAGCAGCCAGCAGTCAGAGGCATAGTCCCAAAGTGTCCAAAACTACCTGATCTAGAACTGACCACATCCCATGCCTTTTCTTCCAAGAAAAATCCCAAAAGTTCCTCATTTCAGTCCGACCAGAAACATAATAATACCAATCTTTCCCCTAATACTTGGATTCTTCTGTGGTAATATCTAAAGACAACATGTCTAAAGAGATGCAAAAAGGAGAGCAAAAAGGCTAACTAGAATTTTTCAAACCTCGAGGAAAATACAAAATGTAATTGCATTCACAATTAAAATGTTCCCTGTCACTGAAATACAGCCAAGAAAGCTCTCAGGTTTCTTTAGTTTGACTATTATCTTTGATTTTCATATGAACTGCATAGGCTCAGTCATTCCTTGGCCTAGGTTTCATCAAAGTTTGCTTTTCCCATACTGTGTTTTTAGCAAAGAATTTCCACATGTTTACAGTAAAGAAACGTGACTTCTTGCTGTATGAGGCTGCTTGTTTTTCTAGCTCATATCCCTTGTCATATGCCCTGAAGGCTTGGCCTCCGTAAACCAATGAAATTCTGAAGAGCATAAATAAAACCTGATACTAAGTAACAGTGTCAAAACACTTAGGCAAATGGGACAATGCCCTTCAGTGAGCTACATGTTATAGGAGCACTCCTAAAGAAAAAAACAAGGCAATAAGATGATGTTAAGCCTCCCGTGATTTTGAGAGCAAAACGTGCTTCATCTCCAGACCGCCGCGGGCTGTATCAGAGCAGCCCCAGCTCACGCCAGGGCCTGGGTGTCCTTTGGGCGAGTGGCTCCAAGCCCAGCTCCCAGTGACGCTTGACATGGCAACGTGGTGCCAAGTAGCCTACTCTCAATTTGCTCCAACTCCTTTCCACCTGTGAGCCCTCACTAGCAGCAAAAGGCAGAAATGACCCTAAACAGTCTGGTTATAGCACCCTGCTCGGCGCGGACCTGAAACCAGCACGTCAGCGGGCGCTCGTTGCCCTGATCTTGGTTTTGCAACACGGGAAGGGTGAAAGAAACAAAGGATTTGGAAAAATGGGCAGATGTTCGCCTCCCCGGCAATCAATGTGCCCACCATGCCATGGGTCAGATCTAGTGACTGTGGGCCCGTGACAGCCTGCCCGGCCTGACATTTGCCAGGGCCCCTGCGTGCTGCCCACCACGGAAGGGCTTTCTCCGGCTCGGGGATGCCGCAGCCGCTGGAGAGGCTTGACTCCAGCGCAGCGCGCTTGGAGGATCTCACCTGGTGCCTAGAGCAGCTGCTCCGGGCTCCTTACAGTGGCTGAGTCCACGTGCACAGAGCTGCTCATGAATCCCCTACCCGCCAAAGAGAGTGATGCCAACATCCACACTTTCATTAAAAAGAGAGAGAGGGAGGAATAACACTATGCGCAGCTGAACTACTGAAGTCTGGTTTCCTGCGGCTTTGACTCTCAAGTTTGGACTTTCCAATTAGGCACAAACTCCAAGTGAAGCTTTCTTTTATGAGGAACATTCAAAATAACACTTTCTCATGTAGATTTTCTGCAGGGTTTAATAAGGGGTGAATCCAGACAGCTGCCTTTCCCTCAAAGGAGCCCCTCATAATATCTCTCCTCTCTATCCAGGCATTCATTTTCATGAAATTTTTAAGAAATTAATGCTTCTACATCTCTGACTGAAATTAACCTAAAAGGGTAGGTGAGAGGGGCAAAAATACTGGCATAGATACACACCACGTGGCTACAACAGCCTTCTTTTTGTGGGAAAAAGGGCAAAAAATGATGAGTTTTAGCCATTACAGCAGTAATGCTAAACTTCCCAACAGAAATACATACAAGGAAATGCATGTCACTTGATTGGTGCTGCAGAAGATATCAAGCTGTAAGACACGTATTAATTGCCCCAGTCGAATCCACAAGCCCTCCCCACGAAGCCCGGCTGCAGAGACACGCCAGCGCGGCGTGCCTGGTGCCAGAGCCGAAACTGCTCGCTGGCAGCTCAGGGCGGTGCTGGCTGAAGCCTGCCGCCCCCTCACAGCCCCTGGCAGCTTTGGCCTCCCTGGGGCTGCCCCTCCGTGGCTGCCCGTTTCCGAGGGTCAGCACGGCTCGTCGGTGAGGGCGCACCATGCCCCAGCCACACCGGGGAGGCTGCGGCCGCTGCCAGGTGGAAGCCAGTTTGGTACCAGCTTCAGTCCAGACGCATTAGGCATGTCTACACGGCAGAGGTGAGGCAGGAGTAGGCCTGCTTTGCCTTCCTGGCAGGACGAGAGTCAGGTCCACCCGGGAAAGCATGTGGCCTCAGTAGCCGGGTGTTGGGCTGAGCTAACAATCTTCCTAGAGAGCAGAATACATCTGCTCTGGTTGAACATCTCTCCACAGCATGCTCAGGCTGAGCTGCTTCAAGTCCCACCATTTCTGAGTGCAGGCAGAGCTAGCTCAGCTCCATCCAGCCTGCCCTGTGGTTGTATTTTAGTGGCTGTAAGAACCCAGCTCTCCATGTCATGGCCTATTTGAGTGCTTCCAGCTGCTCCAGACAGGAGAAAAATGAGCCTCAGTAATAAGTTCCTCTAGAAGGACTGAGACATGACATCTCTCTCAGCCTTTAATCCCAGTAATTGTTTATCAGGAGACAGAGAGCAGCTTGATTGTCTCAGGTTTGGACTAACTACTTAGTCCAGTGTTTTTTCCTGAACGCTGGTAATCCCGTTCTTTCACATCCCATCTGTCTTTACATTCACTACCAAATCCAGACCTGGCACAATAGGCCACTCTTTATTTCCGTGGGCCTGTGCTTGTGGATGCCAGTGTCAAACCTCATCCTTCGTCGTCTGTGCTCGTGCAGAGCTACCGCTGGGCTGCTGCCGTCTGAGCGCACACAAAGCCACCGTTCATGCAGGAGCACCCGCTCTGGGTGAGCTCAGCGACCCTGGGCTCTTCCAAAAACCTTGACTAAATCCTTCCTCCTTTTCTTCGCTGAATCCACCTACTGAAAGAAAGGCCACTTCAAAGGGAGACTCTCACCCTGCCTGACATCATGGCATGCTGAGATAATTCAGGGTAGTCGTGATAAATGTTCTGACTACTGGCATCAAGAAACAAACAACGGGCTCACAGCAACAAAAGATTAAATGTGTTTCCACAGTTATCTGGGGAATTGTCTTGCTGTCCGTGTCCTTCCTTGCTATTTTTTACAGCCTGCAACAAACAGAAAACCTTAGATGGTTGTGTGAAACAGAGCTGTAGTGCTTCAGCCCCACAAAAGGCAGGGAAGCTCGGCTGTGGGAGGGTTTTCGCTTGTCAGGTAAGGGCATGTTACTAGCCTCTGCACCACTCGTATTGGTACACTTGAGAGCGACGCAGTGCTGCTTACAAGGGCTAATCCTCGCTGCTGGGAGGGTAACGCTGCACCACTGGCTTGGTGGAGGGAGGCTGTGCTCAGTCAGGAAAGAACAAGCCTAGGTGGCAAAAGGGAAAAGGATTTGCGGTGAGGGAAAATGTAGCCTGCCAAGTCAAAATGCAGTGAAAGCCTTGATCCCAGCCACTGTCTGTGCCAAAGAGCCTGGTACTCTGTAGCCCAGCCATGAAAACACTAAGCCTTGCCAAAGAGCAAGTAGGAGCAGATGGAGCAAGCTGTGGAGTACAAAAACATGAGCTCAGAGATGTAGGCAGGACCAGATTATGCAAGAAAAAGTAGTAGTTTGTCAGAGTACCTCCATCTTGATTCAACTGTTTCTTTCCTTTGCCATCCCCTGGTGCATTTCTTCCTTTGGTTTCCATTTCCATTGCTTCTTCAGCAAGGACATACTACTTCGGTTCCTTTCCTGCCGTAACACCTGTACAGACTACCTCTTTTGATCCATAGCAACTGCATGCATTTGCTTAAACCAGCTGCCCACCCTCCACTCCACTCCGCTTCAATGCCATGAAACCTCAGAGGCTAAATAAGCTGTAAGTAGTTGTGCCAATGACTTTCCTTGGAGCCAGACCTAAACCCATACCCCAAGGCCGCTTTGGGGAACCCACTCTCTCTCCTATATTGAACGCATCCAGGGCCATTCTCTGACACTGAGACGAGCTGCAATAGCAGAGCGTACAGCATATTCTCCTTCCCACTGCAAAGGGTGCCTGTGGGATGACTGCCTAACAGGAATAGTCCTGGCCTGTGCTGCCTCCAGACCATGCCCAGAAACTGGTCGGAAGGTGATAACTGGCCTGGGCCACATGTGCCAGGAGCCAGTCTCATCATTTCACAACACAGACACTTGAGTTCTGTGCCCAGGAGTGGTCACTGCTTGATTTACTAGCTAGATTCATTGCTGCTGGTTGTGTATGTTTCTGTTAGCCTGTTTTCTTAAGGAGTGCCTGCAGGTAATTTCACTGGCTTTGTGCTGATCCCCTCCTAAGATATTTTTACTTGTTGGCCAGTCTTAGCTACTGACAGAGCAGTAAAGGTCTTAGAGATATTCACTTCCTAGAGTTTTGTGAAAATATGCAGCTAGGCAGAGGAGAGAGACCCAGATTAGTGTCCCACTAGGGAAAAGTCTTTTAAGTCTTAAGAGTCTTAATGAGTTTGACTAAACTACTATAGAATAGAAAATCCACATGGATTAAGACCACCATAAATGCCTCAACAGCAGGAAAAGTTTCATTCAGGCTTAATTAATGATTCAGTGGCTGGAAAATCATTCTAGACATCCTACATATCATGAATAATTATTTCTTTTTGACAATAAAATGTTCCCCTGTTCTTAGTACCTTTTTATTTCTCTTCCTGCTTCTCCTCACCTTACCTGCTTTCAAAAGGATATTTCTTAAATTCAAAAATGTGTTTTATTCAATCCCATATTCCAACACGGGCAAAAATGTATCCTCAGCATAAGTCCTCATTCTCTGGGGACCAGACCCTATTAGACATCTTGTCAAAACAGGACATGAGGAATACCAGTATGGATGTTAACAAGTAGTAGTATGGGAAAAGAAAACTGATATGTCCCAGGACAGCATAAAAGAAAACACCTGCCTATTCAAGCAGTACATATACATTCACGTAATAGCTCAACAATGGTCAGAAATCCTCCATTCCGCATCCTGATAAAGTGGAATGGCTGTCCCCCAGAGGCCTGCAGAAGAGGAGATGAATGTGTAATGTGAATTCTGCCTTCAATTTATGGCTTAATTTTAAAATAACTGGAAATAAAACATGAAGAGGAATATCACCCACAGAGAGTGGTCTGAACTCTGCTTTCTATCACTTTCCTACAGCTTCCATTTATCTCTGTCAGCACAGAGAGCTTTCTGAATATGCCTGTGCTATGAGCTGAGCGTGGAGCCAGGCTTGCTCTCATGGCTGGACTTGCCCACTATCCACTTTTTTAAAGCTTCGAATCCATACATCTGCAGCCCTCCACAGCCAGGTGCTTGAACACCTGAACATGGGTCCAAGCGCTGTACACAACTCACGCCAGCACCAGGCCAGATACAGTGAGATACAGTCTGCCAGAATATAGTCCAAATACAGATTTTTTTCTAAGCCCAGCATGAGCCTGGGCAGTATCTGTGGGGGTGAAGCAAGTAGGTCACAGGGCTTAAACCTTCTGCCCAGACTTGCCTTAAATTCACAATGTCTCCATCATCTTCCTGTGCCTGCATTAGCAGCTCTCTTCAATTTTCCACCAGTGTTAGAAACCAGAAGTGGGCTGGTGTAGACTGACCATCAGTGGTTTTGTCTCCATACCATCCAGAAGGTTGGAAAGGACAATGTTTTTATCACTGATGTTTACGTGATTGTGATTCCACAATCGCTGCCTTCAGTCGCACTCTCCAGAGAGGTTTCTGTGGCTCAGCTCCTCAACAGCATGTGTTCCTCGTTACTTAGAACTGTCACAGGGGAAGGAAGATGACATAAAATAAGACCTAACTGAAGCTGCTGCTTTAGGATGGAAAGCTAGCATCATACATTTGTCTCTACTTGCAATGGCCATGCTTCATGGGTTTCCTAAAGCAGAATTTACTTTGTCAGCAAAAAAGAACATGTGTTAATTTACATCCTTAGGAAAGAAAGCAGTGAATCATTTCTAATGGTTCAGGTGTTCTATTCTTAGCACCTAATTAATCTAGACTGGAAAGCTGCAAAAAAAATCTCTGAAATAATTTCAAGCATTTATTTCAGGTTTATTATTAAGTAAAATCATAATGAATGAGAAATTGACCTTGTGGTTAAACCACTGGCCTAGGACTGAGGTTCAGTCACTGACTTGGCTCCCTGTGTAACCACATCACTTTGTTGATTTTTGTTGTATGCGTTCTCTCCGCTAAACCTTTTAGCAAACCACACGTGTGATCCTGGGAGATGCTCAGCTTCTGCATTCCCTGCTGGCATCAAGGGCCAAATCTTGAATCAGCTCATGTACACATGAAGAAGTGATCAGACCTTCCCAAGTCGGTAGGATTTTAACCATGAAGGAAAGTCTCCTCAGCTGTAGAAATGATTAAGAGCAGTTCAGCCCTATCAGTCTCACTGTCAGATACAGGCTGGAAACCCTAGACGAGCCAGGTGTGACTGTTGCATTTCCTGCGTCCCCGCACAAGGGACTCTGACCAAGGGAAAAAATGACAGCTCCAGGTTGTCCCCTGCCAACACAGCCATGTGACAGCTACACAAGCAGAGATGCCCGACAGGAATGGGGGTGCACTGAGAAACACACATTGCTGTATCAAAAACGGAGGGTAGGAGAGCCTGTAGGGAACAGCAAGTCTCTACGTACAGACACCACATTTGGTGCCTAAGGCTCTTCTTACACGCTTGTCTCCCCTCTGCAGCAGGGACCCAAGGGCATGGAGCAAGGCAGGCAGAACGAGGCAGGGGAGGCAGCGCTGGAGCCAAGCAGGGCACCGCTGCTCGGTGCCCTCCGCCGCAGAGGCAGGAGCGGAAAGAAAACCGTTGCTACAGACCTGCATTTACAAGATCGAGTAACAAAAGCTGCTTATATCCAAACAAAAGTTTTCTGATAATGCAAAATTAAACTGACAGGAAACAACACACATGTTAAAATACAGAATGACAGATGCTTTTGTTTTATGTAAATTTGAATAGGCACTATATTCTGTGACCAATTCGATAAGAAACTGAACTCTCATACGAGCTCAGCAAGCCTGTGCATGTTTTCTCTACTCTTTTATTTTTCTGCTACATTGACCTCAACTAGTAATTTCCCAGTAAAAACACAATAGACGGTTTATGTCTCATTACAGGAAATCATGAAAGCCTCTAAAGTGACCCCGATTTTCAGGAGCTTTCTTAATTTTCCATCAACCCTTCTCCCTTCTCACACCTGCTACATAGTTAATATTGGTGCCTTATAATAGGAAAACATCATTTTTAAGGCACAGTAAGGTCTTCTGGCGAAGTGATTTCTTTTCTATGAATTATTTCAACAGAAGCCTTTTTTTTTCTTTCTCTTTTATCATTTTAATTTTGCCAGTTTACATAGAGATTCTTCTGATATATAGCAGTGGAAGAAGAGGAGATCCATAGCAGTCCAAGTCACTACTATGTTTTTTAGAGACTGCTCCCCTTCTTTGATCACTTCTGCAGATAGCAATACTGAAATTGTATTGCAAATTGCTATGGATCATTTTATTGCCATGACTGAACTGAAATCCACAGACCACCGATGTCTGCATGCTTCCCTGAAACGCTGCTTTCTGCTCGGTTGTTTTTTACTGTCCAAAAAATGAAAGAGCAAGGGTTGCAGTAGAATCAGAAGGATGAAGTACAGAAGCCAAATCTTAGCAAAGTCTTTGTCCTCTCATGCTGAATCAGAAAGAAAAGACATTTTCTGCCATTCCAATTATTTAGTTAATCCCAGTGAGCTTTTCCTGGAATAGATATCTATGTGGCCATTACTCAATAAATACAAAGCTATTAAGATATTTTCTAAACAAAACTCTTAATGAAAGCACAACTTGGAATAAATGCCCATCTACCGCACAGCTCTGTCAGAGCTCCCCCACCTGGACGCTCACACCCGCCGGAGCTTCATCCACACCGGCCTCGGACCACGAGTGCGGTCTGAACAACCACTTTCCTGTTTCGGTGGCCTGGGCACAGACACACGCACAAACCGTTTTGTTCATCCCAGAGGGAAAACACTCACTCTTTCGTGACAGAGCAAAAACCCAAATTACAAATGACTCTGCAACTCTTCACTGGGCACAAAATTAAGTACTCTTGGTTTTGGAGGGGAAGGAATTTTTGTTATCATCAGCCAGAGTGTAGTCTTGAAATAGCAAAAAAATAAAATAAAAATCAATATGCCACTTAGAAACTGACACAGTTCCATTTCTGCTTCAGTTGCCCCAAGATCTCATTTAGTGAAAAGAATGAAAAACATATTTTCCCAAACTTCTCTCAACCTTTCTCTTCTAAGTTTTCCTCAGTCTAACTAGGTTGCAACAGCCATTAGTTTTGTTGTTTCATGGGATGTCTCTTAGGCATAAGTTCTCTGTCTCTTACTATGTCACATTTTCATTAAGGGATAAACCGGATACCCCAAACCTGAGGGCCACTGCTGACACTCCAAGTATGTTTTTCCCAGGGCTCTATTCTTTTAGATACTTTGATTTTATAATGCAACTCCTATAATGCATGTGATATTTCAGCAAACAGAAACCCAGGCTTTGCAAGCCTTCTCAAAAAAAAAAAATCAAAATACTATTTTAAGTAGCATACTATATATTCAAGACTAAAGTAATAGATGTTTAGACATATTTTAATGACTTGATTTTCTCAGCATTTCTGCATGCTTTTTAGGCTTAAATCAGAGACCTTTCAAAAGCCCAAGAACTCCATGTCCTCATGCATGTGGCTTCTTTTTTCAGTCACAAAGTCCCTGGGTCTGTGTCTATTCTTTCTGAGCCACTAGTTGCTCTCTCTTTCAGCTGGCCGTGCAGATAAGCCACACTCCTACCCTGTTCTGGCTAACAGTATTTATTTTCACCATTCCCTTGAAGGATCCTAACCAATTTCACCAGGTGTTTTTTCCTCTCCATTTTTGTCTGTTTTTTAGTTACTCCCCTCTTGCCTTTGCAGAAGGGTAGTAGCCATCTTTGTGCAGTGGTGTTCCACTGGAATGTTTGAGCATCTAAGTTTAAAAGCCCTCACATTGACCTTGCTGGGGTATAATAATGTCTATTTTCACACCTAATGGAGAAATATTTTCACGCATAGAGTTTATGGGCTGACACAAAGATGCCTCTCAGCCAAACCAAATATCCATGCACAAGACTGACAAGCCAGGCATGGATTTCCAGTATGTCAGGATCACAGGACAGGTCCACATACAGGTAAGGTCACATCCCAGGTATGTTTCTGCACGCACAGGATCGTAAAGCAGGAGCAGCCAACGTAGCAGAAAAACTTGTCCCTCAGGAGGGCTCCTTGGAGCCAGGGTGCTGCCAGGGTGCACAGCCTTGGCAGGGGTGCCCTGCTACCCCTCCAGCCCCAGGGCCCTGGCACCACCAGCAGCCAAGGGGAAGCTGCCAGACACGAGTGCTTGAGACACGTGCTGCGGCAGAGCCGGGGGGGCGGGGGGGACCTGTGTGAACCTTGAGTCTAGCACAACACAGGGCTTGCACATGATGTTAGCAAGCAGGAGCCACAGGCAAGCTGCTCATGGGTTGCACCCTGCCCCACCACGCCACGTATTCCCATCCTTAAAAAGTGACATGAATCCATTCCTGCATCCCCTTGTCTTTGCAATGCTGTCATTTAACTCACCCATCTATTGTATTGGAGGATTGTGTGGGTTTTTCTCCCAGTTTTGGTCCCAGAAAACTCTCCCCTGTGCCTCTCTAGTCTTTTTCTCTTTCTTTCCCCATCCGCATGGCTCTGATCCAGCAGGTCGACTCTTCCTTTCTGCCAACTCCCTCAGCACTTTGTTTTCCTGCTCAGCTCCTGGACCACTCACCCATTCCTGCCAAGAGTCCAAAGCTTTTTCAGGTTGATAGCATTCTCCCCTGAGCTGTTTGCCAACATCTCCCTCTTCTGGACATAGTGCATATGGCATGTATGCAAGTATCTTTTTCTTGCCTACAAACGTATTGATGTCTTCTGTTCTGATTTATGGACTTCAGGGGATGTCAGGACCTGTAGTTTAAACTTTTAAGGGCTTTTCAAAAAGTAGCTGAAATGACAGAGCCTGCATTTCCTCAAATAGGCTGCCATCTGCACTGGCAACAAGTTACAGGTCTGCAAGTCGTGTGTGTGTGCGTGCGTGCGTGTGTTTTTCTGTACAGTGCAATCCTGAAGTTTTAATTTTCCAGCAGCAATATTCCTCTGTGCTCTCATCCCTTCACCTCTTGCTAGTTAAAGGCTACTCTACATTATTACTTGGAAGAAATCTAAGATGCAACTGGCCATTGCTGAGACTCATTCAATACATGATGCCAGCAGGAGCAGACTTAAAAGTAGGCAAGGCCAGTAGCTACAGTCCCTCTTCTTCTCACAGTCACTTCCCTGAGAGATACGTGATCCATATCCCTTTCACCGCGCCATTCATTCCCTATTCCACCCTTCGTTCACTTACCAATTGATTTCTATGATCTCTTTTCCCTGCCTCAGTACTGAACTAAGGACCAAAATCATGCATCGGATTGTCCCAAGATGAGCAAGCTTAATACATGGCTGGAACAAAGCTGTTGACTCACAGTTTGGGTATTTCCAACCTGCTGCCTCAATTTCCCCACTAGTTTATACTGGATATTTTTGTTCCCCGTGTTCTTATGTATCATCTCTATAAACTGTTACACACTTTGTGTTTCACTCACGATGTCCCTCTGTTTTATCTGTGGGTGAAGCGATCTCTGTGTGGAGACTGCATTGTTATGCTGGAGGTTGAGTCAAACTCACTGGGCATCACAGACATTTCATTCTGGATAAATATAAAAACTCAGTGCTGTGGAGAACTTCCCACCTTCCTGGCCATTGTCAGAAAATCCTGAGAAGTGGCTGAAGAAACAGCCGTATAATGGTTTCACAAGCAAAAACAAGTTTGAGTACCTGAGTTCAACTAAGGTTATGCTGATTCCTGTATGAACAGCAGGGGCATCAAGGGAGGGAGGCTAATTGTAGACACTACCATAGCTGGGAGAGAAAAGAACTGGTTATTCAAAAAAACGAATGTGCCCAGGCAACTTGCAAGGCACATGTGCAAACACTTCTCCTTCAGCCATGGAACTACCAGATGCGACATCCGTGGAAGTAGTTTCCAGTTCAACTGATAGGTCTTACATAGAAAATTCTGATCTCAGCATATTGTGTAATTAGAAATTCATCTAACAAGCTAGGAGTACATCAGACTATGCTGAAGTGCAAGGAAAAATGAAGAGATAACCAATGAAGAATACGTCGCAATGATCCTCAGAAAAGGTAGAAAAAGAGTATTTTTGGTGGATGTGCTTAGAGGCTTGGAGCTGTGAGCAGAGAAATTCTCCTCTGTTGCTTGATTCTTGGAAAGGTCAAGAGAATAAGGCTTTGTACATCCCACATAAGTAAACAGGACTGCAGCAAAGAAATACATGTCCACAGCAAATCTCTCCTTCTAATGGAAACAACTGGCAAGCCTCTATATATTGACTAACTTGTTCAGATGGAGAGAAGTGATAATATATTGCATCAGATTGTTGCTATGTTTTCCATCAGGTTCCTGTTAGCACAGTGTCCTTCAAAAATAAGAGGTATTGGTATATATCATTTTATTAGTGAGCACAGCTGTAATATAGTTCCAATGTCAAATGGTACAATACAGTCACATTTTCAGGGCACTGGGAATTCTTAAACCTGCTGAGCCCTGGGAGATTCTTACTTTACTGCATCATACAGCATATGAAAATATGATAGAGCAGGCAACATTTATCATGGCTACGTTTAAGGACAAACACGCTTTCTTTAAAGGACATCAAAAGGAAAAGCAAAAATCTAAGTAAGGATTGTGAAAGCAAAAATCACAACAAATCTCAGCAAATCTCTGTACGAAATATGTGCCTCATTTTATCATTTTTAAATCCAAGTTTCATTCTTGGTCTGTATGCTTGCGCACAAGAAGTCTGATTTCTTTCTTCACTTTAGTGTTTGTCAGGTATAAAGCATCATATATAAGAAAAATGCATCAGCTGTCTTTGAATCTGAAGCTGAGATTTTAGAGGCTGAATTGTCAAGAATTGGGAATGATGATCTTGACTTTTAAATTGCAGTTCCCTTCAGAGTCACCTGGGTGGCCCTACAGTACAACTTACCGTAAGGCAAAGAACATGTATTTTCACAGCAAGATAATAGGAACTTGACTTTCAGAGCTCAATTCAGTCTTGTAAACATTGGGACTATGCTTAATCCAGTGCCACTTGAAATACCCTATGTATCCAAGACATACTCATGGAAATGGCAGATATAACATAGGACCTATGGGAGACATACGTCTTGCTGGACCTGTAGTTGAAGCCCAACCAAGATGCTTTAGGGAGGGCTGATGGCACATGGCAGATGCCTCTGTACAGGCAGCTGAATCCCACCCAGAAAGACCACGGCGCAAAAAACAGTCTAATCCTTCATCTGGTCTAAGGCTGACACTTCCATCATTACTGCAAGAATGACTATTAATTGTTGTCTGCTATTTTAAACTCACCTAATATTATTTAAACTGTACTGCTGGAGACAGACTATTTCTAGCAGTCCATTGCGATACTTGAAAAAATGAGCTAGATAGATGATGAAAACTTTTTGATCAATATGTTTAAATTAAATGGCTAATCTTGTAAACAAAGGAAAGGAGAACTCTTGATCTAGTGTTTAGCTTCATGTATCTGTACTTTTATCAGATTAATCATTCTAGAAATTCTTCTCATTGCTACTAGCAGTACTTCTTGGAAGCGTTTCCTCTTTGATATTTAAAATCTATTTAGGGCGTTAACTCTCAGATTCAAAGACAGTTTCTCCATCAACACCTTTTTTCCTCATGTACACTGAGCGCTGCAGACAACCGAGGCAAAGATCTGTGGCTCCTGCTCACTTCTGCTCCCCGACAATCTGTACCCAGAACATGGGGCAGCGAGGAGAGAAACCAGAGGAGAAATAAAGAGCTCCCCTTCACTACAGACCAAAAATCATCCTTTCTTCCAAACTAAAGCAAAATGTTTTGCTCGAGTTATACTGTTTCTATCAGTGAGTGACTTGTGCTTTTACTCGGTTCACACAAGCTGCAGTAAGGCTGGTTCTAGGAGTAAAAAATGAAGAATCTTGTAAGAACCTTTGCAGTTGCCAAGCTCCCAAGAAGCGGGGACCGAGCCCGCTAGAGAGCAGCGCAGGAGCTCACCCTTTGGTGGGTAATACCATCCTGGCCGACTGTCAGAGCAGGACGTGCCAGTGGGGCCGCCTGCTCCGGCAGCCGTCCGCAGCGCCCGTGGAGGTGGCTGCATGCCCCAAGCGCGAGCACGCAGCACCGGGTGCCCCAGCACGGGCTGTCTGTGGCATCGTCGACCAGTCGGTGGAGCAGGCTGATGGCCACACACGAGGGAGCGATTTAATTCGGCATTTTGGTATTTAATCCTAAAGCACGGGGCTGCAGTAGCTGCATGACAAGCAATAGGAAGCCCCAGAGGCAAAAAAGCACTTGCACACATAAAAGCGGACCAGAAGGCACGAGGCCATCGGCAGTACAGGGCAGCCCAACTCCGCCAGGCCGGGGCGGCGGGGCCCTGCTCTGGGCAGCGCGGGGGCAGGTTTCCGCCACGGGACGAGTGGGGGGCGACGCCGCGGGCCCTCCCACGCGCCCCCGCCGTTCACCGCCCGCAGGCGCCGCGCTGCGCGTCGGGACAACGCCTGGGGACGCTCTGCCGTGACGGGACGAGCCCCAAAACGGAGCTGCAGCCGGAGCTGGTCTCCGCGCATGGCGGCGGGGACCCCCACGAGGGGCCGAGGCGCGGCGAGGCGAGGCGAGGCGCGGCGAGGCGCGGCGCGGCCCGGCGCGGCCCGGCCCGGCCCTTCGCCCCTCCCGCCCGGCTGCTGGGGGTCGCCGAAGGAGACGCCGCTCGGGCGACCCCATCGGGCCGCCGGGGGGGGGGGGGAAGCGCCATCCCGCCTCCCCCCTCCCGCGCGCGGCAGTGAGCGGTTCCGGCGGCTGCGGACGTGGCGCGCCCCGCGTGCCCGCCCCTTCCGCTCCGGGCGCCTGCGCGCGTGCGCCCGGCGGCGGGGTGCGCGCGCGCGCGGCGGAGGGCGGGCGGCTCCCCTCACCCGCCCCCCGCGCCTGCCTGGCGGAGGAGGATGAGGCGCCCCCGCGGCGGGGGAGGGGGCCGAGGCGGCTCCTGAGGGTCCCCCCGCGTCCCTCCCCGCTGCCGCGTCATGGAGGAGAAGTACAGCGGCCAGGCCTTGGCCGCCGGCGGCGTGCTGGGGCCCGTGGATGTGCCCAGCGCCCGGTAACGGCCGCGGCGGGAGGGGGCCTCGGGGCGGCCTCGCGCGGGGGGGGAGTGGGGAGGTCGCCGTCCCGGTGCCGGTCCCGTCCTCGTCCTCCCCCGCCGTGGGCGCTGCCCCTGGCCGTGCCGGGGGTGCCGGGAGCGGGGCGGCCTTCTCCGCCTGAGTCGCTGGGGCCTCTGGCGCCGGGAGCCGGTGTTTGCGGAGGGGCCGGGGGTGCCCTCGCTGCGCCGTGCGCCCCATCAGTGGGGCTCCGCGCTCCCCTTCCCTAGGGCGGGCGGTTAAGTGGGCGCGGTGGCTCGAAACGCCTCTCGTCTTCTCTCCTGCAGGCTGACCCGGTACATCGTGTTGCTGTGCTTCTCCAAGTTTCTAAAGGCCTTGGGGCTGTTTGAATCCTATGATCTTCTGAAAGTGGTCCACCTTGTACAGTTCATCTTTATAGTGAAACTGGGGTGAGTGTGCTTACGGCAAAGCCTTGTATACTCTAGTTTCAGCGTGTTTTTTCTGTGTAATTTTTTGTCCATGTCAAGCTCATACTTTGCATTGCATTTTGTTTAGATTAATTGAAGGGGAAAAGGCATAGTGGTGGATCCAGTAATGTTCTGATCGTAATGTTTTTGCTTCTTAAACATACTCACTGTAATTTCAGAAACTTTGAAGTCTGTGCTACTTTAAAATGGATGATGCTGTGACAGTTCTGAGCATAGAAAATTCAACTGCTTCCAAATTTTCTTATGACAAGTATAGAAGACAAGCTTTCTTCTTTATCGCTTACATTTCTGTAGTGTCTGTGTGCTTCAACTGCCATCTTTCCCTGATTGGGAACTAAAGTCTAGAAACTGGTAGCAAGTGTTACAGCATCAGCCTTTGCCAGCAGGCAGCCACAGTCTTGCTTCATGTTCAGCTGATATGTTGTAGAAGACCATTTCTGTAATAAACCTGGCAGAGTTGTCTACCACATTCTTACCTATTATTTAAATTTTTGTTTACATTTCTGTGCTTCTCACTTGAGTGTTCCCAAACACTGTAGCTTCTCTCCCCTTTGCTTGTTCTTGATCACAGTGGAGAAAGGAGTATATTCTTTCATACTATTTCTAACAAGATTGTGTATTCAGTGTTCCATATATGGAGAAGCTTTTGGGTATATGTACCTCGCTAATAAAAATTTAATATTAGTATTGTAACTGTATTTCTCAAAACTTTTCTGTCTGAGGAGATCAGTTATTTTGGTCTTTATAAATCATGGAAAAACTTCTCATTAGCTATTCTCTAAAGAACTTTTGTGTAGAATTGACCAGAACTGAATTTCACCTGCATGAACTCTTTTGTTGATACCAGATATAAGTAAAGCAGTAGAGAGAATGCAAATAGTGAGTGTGGTCACTGTTGTTTTTTAGTGGAAACTGAGTCTGATGTGAGAAGGGAGAAACTTAGTTATTTAGAGTTGATCAGAGAAAATGTTCTCCTTTTAACAGGTCTGCGTTTTTTATGGTTTTGTTTCAAAAACCATTTTCTTCTGGAAAAGTGGTAACAAAGCGTCAGGTGAGTTGGCATATATGTAATAGTAATTTACATCTTTGTAGATATTTTTGACAACATGACTTACCAGAAATTGCCCAAAAAGTGGGAAGAAGGTTATTTGATTTGGAAAACATGGCTGCAATTTCCAGAAACATTTAACTGATCTGCATTTTTAGTTTTTTCAGCTGTCATGCGAATAGTTGAGAGTACGGTGAAAAGGTTGGTCTCTGACTCCACGCAAGCATCTGCTTTGAGAATGGGATTTTTAAAAAGAACTTCTTCTGTCTGTTTAGCTGATTCTGACGATTCCAGAATGGCAAGTCCTGGACTGTCAGAATGCAGAAGTGCTGAAGTTGCGCCTCCTTCGTGAGAGTGCTTTTTCCATGCTGCATTGTGTTGAGGGTCCAGCCTGTTTGCTCTTCAGACTTGTGTTGAGTTTCCAGTCTGCAGAGAGATCAGAGATGGGCTCAAATTGGACCCTGCTATTTGAAAGAAATAATCTTTCTCTTCTTTCACCTCTTCCCTGTTCATCTTGTTTATATGCAATTGTGTGTGCAAAAACTTCATACACGCGCAATATTTGCTCTTATCAGTGTATGCTACATGGACAGAATCTGAAGGATAGCCTCAGAAACCTTCCAAATGTAACTGCTTTTATGATTAGATGTTTTGGTAGAATTTTAAAGCGTGAATAGAAATAAATCACATCTTTGATTTGTATTCAGAAAAATCTGTCCGTTTAGGCTTTCTGTTTTGCTAAAAAGCCTTAAATTCTAGATTTTGGAGGTGTGATATTTGTTGTAGGCACTTTGTCATCTTTAATGTATTTCCAAAAATGAACTGTTTAAAGACTTGCATTTAAAGTTTACCAAGTCCCAGTTGAATTACACATTACTTCCTGAAGAAAGAATTAAACATATCATAAATATTTGTAGACTTAAGATCTTAGTCTCTTTATCTTGGATGTTTTAGCTAGCATTGTGTGTCTATCAGATGTATACGATATATTACAAAATAAACAGTTTTTGATAGGTAAATGATCACAGTTCTTCAGCCTGTATCTAAAAGCCTGGGGATTGTTTATTTGTTTTTTGAAGAGCTCTCAAACTGTACTATAGAATCTAGTAGGGAAGAAGTAAAAAACTCCGATTTTTATTTTGTCCAAACGAGCTTTAACTGCTTGCAAAGGAGGCAAGAAGGGGGTAATCATACTCCACATTTTGCATGCTTTGCAGAGCATATTTTCCTCTCTAGTTCTGGAGCCACTGTGCTAGAAGAATTAACAATGGGGTTTATTTTGAAACTGTGGAGGAAATGATAATGAAATATCTTTCTTTTGTAGTGGATCAAAATTTTGAAGCATGCTGTTGTGGGATGTATCATTTCACTCTTGTGGTTTTTTGGCCTTACTCTTTGTGGACCACTGAGGTAAATGTGTACAGTAAATAATGCTTTATCTTTTTAAGCTAATTTTTGTGACCTCTCCGTGTGTTGCATGTTGTTTTTCGTTTTCTATCTGTCAGCCCGTGATGCCAGACGCTTGCTTTTTTGAATTTTAAAATGACATTTGTGCTTTTTCCTGTAAATTCTGTTGTGCTTGGAAAGAGCTACATAGAAATGTCTCATAATTCTCCTTATCCTTTCTTTGACAAGATGCCAGTGACACTCTTCATAGTGCTTAAATTGTTGATATGACTGATACAGTAAGATTACTGCCTATTGTGCTGACTGTGGTTTTCATTGTTTCCCTAGTCTTATCTCTGTAATCACACTTGTTTACTTAACTGTTGAAATCCATGGCTTGGCAGCTACCAATAGCAGTTTGTATTACTCTGTCAGGTGACTAAATTCATTTCCTCATTTGTTGCAAGGCCCTGTTTTAGTCTCCGATTTTATGCCTGTGCTGTGTTGCAATTTGGTAGCAGTAGTGCATATGATCACTTGTGGTATTTGTTAGCAGTACTGATGAATTTCATCATAACAATAAAAAAAAATGTTAGACTGCCAAAATGAAGGTTAACAGTTTAGAAAAGTGAGAGTGAAAGGAGAGCCTTAAATGATGCATTTTGTCAAATCGAAACTTTCTTTTGCGCAGGAGAAGGCATGCCTAAGTATAAGAAGATTTCTTAAATAAGTACTGTAGTGTCTTTCTGATTGCTGACAGTCTTACAAACAGAACCACTGACATGGTCCCTATTAGGCTGTATTGCTATACTGAAGAGAACAGCAGAAGCATTTGGTAGACTTGACAGAGACTTACTTTTGTGTTCTGCTCTGGAAAGCTGTCAATACAGCTTGTCAGTTGGTCCTTGCTACCTGAAGGAGACAGCATGCAAGTCTCAATTTCAATTCAAATTCAATTTCAATTCTCAATTTCAGCCATTAAGAGGCTCTGGGGGTGCATAAACTACTGGACCATCAACAGCTCAATAAGCAGGATGTAATATAGCAGAGCAGGGCTGCTTTTTTGGGGAGCCAGAAAGTACAAACTTTAGTTTACATAAGGTATTGTCATGGGAATATTAATTTCACCTTGAGCAAGTTAGTATCTTGTTGCGCTACAAAAAGATTACAATTTGAAGTAATCCATAAATGAATAATTGTAATTTGTTACTTCAGCTAGGAAATTCTTTGTTTTGTGGCATGTCTAGCTGTCACCAGCTAGATCTGTTTCTGGTGAAGGCTTTGGATTTGCAGTTATCCTTTCGAATTTTTTAAACTTGCTGTAAAAATTGTAGGTTAAATCTCTGATCTCCATTCCACTGAGTTTTAGCTGAAATAATATATATGAAGCTTGTGCAGCAATTGCCTTGTAAATGAGCTAAGTGCTTATGTCTGTTGTCTTTTCTTTATTTTTTGTATAGGACATTGTTGCTGTTTGAGCACAGTGATGTGGTTGTGCTATCACTCCTTGGTGTTCTGTTCACAAGTTCAGGTGGAGGACCAGCAAAGGTATTTAAATATATTCTGAAAAAAGTAAAAGCCATTGTATGCTAGAAGTACAAGTATCTCTTCTTTACCCAGAACAAACAGTATTTCAGATCTATGTTTGTGAAATATAATAATAAATAAATAAATAAAAACCCTGCAATTCTTAGTTTTGATAGTGGTGCAATTATAAGATGTACTACTTGAAATAAGAAAGATGGCATACACTGAGGGAGAAAGAGTAGGTGAAGTTGTTTAAGATCCATGACAGACATGTGAGAAGTCTTTTTGTTTGTAGGCAGAAAAAAACCTTGAATGTGGTTTCTCACTTCAGCATTCTTCGTACAGGGATTTTGGGTTCAAATTGACAAAAGGATTGTGTGTACCTGAAGTGGTCTTGGCCTTGAGGCACTGAAGTCCGGGAATAAAGCCTCCAGATTCTTGCCTAGACTCCTCAGTATTCTGTAGCTTTCCACATACATACACTTTTTTTTCTGCCAAGGAGTTCTCTGATTAAGTTCTGCATGGGCCTGTGTCTGCTGAATTATTGGCCCCAATCTTGCACTTAATCAGAGATCTATACATGAAACATCCTTTACCTGTTCATTACATTACATTACATGTTCAGTTTCATGGGTATTGTCTAATTCTGCCTAATGAGTCCTGCAGGTAATGAGCTCATCCCAGCACCTAGCAGTCATGGCCACTTTCACTCAAAAATAGTCATAGTTGAAGGAAACTACCTTATATCACATACCAGAGACTAAGGTATTGCTGTGTAAGAGGCAGTCTGCCTTTTGTGCTGCCTCAGGCTATTTCAAAGTCTGTGTTGTAACTTCTGTTGGAATGCCCTGACCACTTGTAAACTGGGCTTAGAATGGAGTGAGTGGCACACCTCTCTGCTCTTTCTGACACTTTACCAAAAAATTTTCAATGTTCAGGGCCTCCAACATAAAACTATCTCGAAGATAAACTTTCTCCAACCAGACGCTTAAATGATAAATGTAGAACTTTGCAGAGGTTCTTTGTGAATCTGTATGTTAGAAGCTTACACTTGGTAGCTGAGCTGCATGCCTAGTAAGGCCAAACCAAGGGAATGATAACCCCATCTTCTGAATGTTTAAGCTTTGTGAAATCAGCTAAAATCTAAAGAAAAGTCAGCTGACTTTCTGAAACAAGAATGTGGTAGCCAAATTTGACTTCAGAAATTATCATAACAATAGTTTTTAGCTGTGGATCTATGTTTCATGAAGATGGTAAATACAAAAAGTGTAATGTTCTAAGTCAGGGTGATGAAAGCAGAGGATGCTGGGCTCCCTCTGTCCCTTTCACAGGACAGCACTGAAGAACTCTGCTTCCTTGGAGCATTTGCACAGTGCTCTAGCTGTTGCCTCCCGTTGGACAAAATTTGACACTTGGTCCACTTTTAAGCTACGACTTGTTTATAGCCCCTTGATACCACCAAGTATTAAACCATCATGCTGAAGCAACTGTGTGTTCTGGCGGAAGTACACCATGAAGAAAGAAACAGTCAGGCTTGATATTCATAACATACAGTCTCCTAGCTTGTTGCAGTGGTGGTTTGCCCCAGCTTACCTGGCATGTCTGAAGACCTAAATTAGTATAAAATTATATTGTCAAGGTCACTTTTTCAAAAAATGTTTTTTCTTTTTTGGTTGAATAAGAGAAACGATATGCTTACATTGACCAGGAAGGGGGGAACACTTCCCGGAATCTTTAACATTTATCAATTACAGCATGTCATAAAAATGTTTTTTTTTTTTCTAGACAAGAGGTGCTGCGTTTTTCATCATAGCTGTCATCTGCCTATTGCTTTTTGATAATGATGATCTCATGGCTAAAATAGCAGAACATCGTATCCTTTCTTGTTATGCGTGGGGAGAATAAAAATCTTAACTGACAATGCCTGTCAGAAGCATTGTGTTTGAGTATAGGAGCAGAGAGAACAGAATGCTAAGTTGAATGTGCCAAATTAAATGTGCATATATTTTTCTTGATAGGAATCCTCACTTACAAGACTGCTACAGTACAAGATTTTACTTTTATATGTAAAAACGCTGATATTTATAGTCAATTGAATGGCATTGATTACTTTGGTGATAAAATCTGTAACTGTATTCTGAGTTAAATTGTAGTTATGGATCCCTTTCCTGTTTGCTCATATCAGATCACTTAGGATTGCTAGAAGCTTTCTTGATCAGCTTTCCTCTTGGAGAAATTCTAGAAATAGTGGCTATTGCTTAAGAGTTTTCAATAAATGGTTGGCTGGCCTGGCTGACAATCTTTTCAGGATATCCAGAAAGATAGTTTTGTACTCTTACTAATATGGTAGTTGTCTCAGTTCAGCTGCTAGGCTGAAAAGCAATGTGAAATACCCTGCAATAGCTTCAGCAACGATGGAGTCTAAGCTGCAAATGAAAGCTGATAAACATGGTTCCTAAGCCAATGCATAAATTGGAAGTTTTTCAGAAGTAAGTTTCCAAGAAGTCATCTCATCTTAATTAGGTGTATTGGAAAAAAGTGGTACATCTAAGGATGGACAGTAACAACAAAGCCCATAGCTGATAGCAAGGTGAGGGTCAACTTTCTCAAGAATGAAAAGAGCATGGAATTACAGAGGCAAATGGTATATTCAGAAATAACTTTGATTAATCAACTGAGTTTTCAGTGAGTAAATTCATTGTTAAAGTGCCCTCTAGTTGATTTGTGAAAAGCTATCATTACTTCAATATTTGCTGGATTGTGCTTGTTAATTAGTCTAACTTTCTAAAGTTTCAATATTTATAAACTCAAAAGAAATGATCAAATTTTAGACACTTCACTGTTATAATGCTTTTAGTGAAAATGAATCTAGCTTTTAATGCTATTGAGTTTATTCTGTTATGTTGCCTGAATTAAAGCATTAAGCCATGTATCGTGACTACCTTGTATGCACTATTTAAAGAGACTCTGCCTTAATATTTTAAAATACTTATTTTTTTCAAATACTTTTAACTACTTATCTTTTGTGGAAACATTTTCTTCCTTTCTGAACTTTAGGGATCTACCAAACTTCAAAGCTCAGTTTGCTTTCTTTTGCTTTCTGTGGTCTTTTGCTACCTCTATGTGTTCTTTGGTTTAAAAAAAAAATCAAAATAAAATTCTTCCTTAATTTTTTTTATTTAGCTGAAGGGCACCATGACAGTGCTCTTACCCATGTTCTGTATACAATCATTGCTTTCCTGGGTGTTGCAGATCACAAGGTAAATAACTTCTTGTTTTTTAGTTGGCTGGTATTTATCTAAGTTTTATTGGTAGGAATTTCAGTAGCTCAGAGTGGGGAGTTAAGCCAAACCTGAATCAAAAACAGCAAGAAAATTCGACGTACGTTCCCCTGCCTCTGCCCCCTTCCCAGCTGGAACAGAACCAGCACTGTGATTTTTTTACGTCCTTGTTGAATAAGAGCCAATTAGATTTCAGCTGAACACAAACTAGGAATGAACTGAAACATGCAGCAAGCCAAACCATACAATATACAATGTTTTGTTGCTGCTTCTTTATTCTTCCCCAGCCTTTCCTTTAGGTTAGGGGCCTGTATTTGAAGACAAAGATTCTGATACTTCTGTGTCTCAATAGTATAATCCTATTATAATTGGTGGGATGAGTAACTGTGTATCAGAATCTTACTGTGTGGGACTGACCTGGGTGATTGAGCTTGTCTGTTAGGTTAGTCTTGTTGCTGAAGTGGGTGTATTGGGGACTGAAACGGGGCGAGGGAACCCTGAACATCTGTAGCAGCTGAGAAAGTGTTAATGTGAAAATAAATTAGATGTTTGAGTGCGAGACTGGTTAACTATGCACAGAGCACGTGTGATCTAAGAGTGATAGGAGGCTGTTTCTGTGTGTGGAGTGTCTTGTGATTCATTTATGGAACAATTTTGAATGAAAATATTGTGAAGTATTGTGAAGTATATCTGAGGGTACAAATAAAGGTAAGGGAATGAAAAGATTGTGAAAGTATTAGAAAAGGCTCAAGTGACATGACATTTTTGAGCTTAACATGGACTTTCAACACTTTTTGTAGATAGGGAAAGTGTATTTTTTTAATGTAAATACTGTGGTTTTTTGGAGTGAGGTATTCAGCTCATAAGAAATGCTAACAGAATCCCTTTCTGTTTTCAGGGAGGAGTGCTGCTTCTGGTGCTGGCGTTGTGTTGCAAGGTTGGTTTTCACATGGCTTCCCGAAAGCTCTCTGTAGATATAGGTGGAGCCAAGCGTCTACAAGCTTTGTCTCATCTTGTTTCTGTCCTTCTGTTGTGCCCATGGGTCGTCGTCCTCTCTCTTACAACAGAGGTAATACAGCAAGTACACATTAACCAACATAACTCATTTTCTGTAATGCTTCAGCTCGTGAAGAGTGACTTAAATCTTTCCTTGACAACTTTGGTGGTCTTAAAGGTGTTTTAATCTTTGCTTTTCTAATAAGCTCTGTATTTGAAATAGTTTTCTGTATTTGATGCACGTCTTTGCATGATAACTTTATTTCCTCTTTCTGGCTTCAGACGTTATATCCTGGATTCTTCTACTAACATTGTACAAGGATTAATGGCTATATAAATACAGGGCTCTTTTTTCCTGAGTATATACTGTAATTTAAAAACATATTCATTATGCCTTCCTTTTCAGGGAGAGTAAACCAATGCAAATATGATATTTCTTTTACACCTATGAAAGTATTTTAAATAAGCTACTGTAATGCTCCTTACTTATATGTGTCTTTCTATAGTTTGAATACTGGTTTTCTATGATAGAACTATTTATGTTGATGTATTGTTGAAATTATTTATAAAGAAAGTGCACTAGATTTAATGCTGCATATACAACTGATCTGATAGTGAACAATCCTGTTTGAAATACATTTTTTGTTTCAGAGTAAAGTAGAGTCCTGGTCTTCTCTCATCATGCCTTTCATAACAGTCATCTTTTTTGTTGTGATCCTGGATTTCTATGTGGAGTCTATATGCTCTGTCAAGATGGAAGCTTCCAAGTGTGCTCGATATGGATCCTTCCTCATTTTCATTAGCGCACTGCTTTTTGGCAACTTTTGGACACATCCAATAACAGACCAGCTTCGAGCTATGAACAAGCCACCACACCATGAAAGCACAGAGCACGTTCTTTCTGGAGGAGTGGTAGTGAGTGCTGTTTTCTTCATTTTATGTACGTATTATTTATCTTTTAATAAATCTGTTAAATTTGTCTGTGTTACTTGGAACCCATTCTGAAAATGTCTCTGGTCAAAATTCTTTTGAATGAGCTTTTATGGGTTTCTTTGAATACATGGACATGCAATTTTGTTCTGTTTTACTGCCTACAAAAAGGAATATAATAGATCTGTTTTTCTATTGTGGAAGTGATGATCTAATCTAACATAGCAGTAAAATCTAATGGTAAACCTCAAGATGAAGTTGATAATCACTTTGCTGCCTTAGTATTGCACATAATCTTCGAACACTTGCATTATAAAATTGCTGTGAAGCTTAGAAACAGCAACAAAAACTTCAATACGTTTCCTTGCAGCTGCCAATATCCTGTCCTCCCCCTCCAGGAAAGGGCAGAAAGGCACCCTTATTGGCTATTCTCCTGAAGGCACTCCTCTGTATAACTTCATGGGTGATGCATTGCAGCAGAGCTCTCAGTCGTTACCCCGGTTTATTAAAGAGTCACTGAAACAAATCCTTGAGGAATATGATTCTAGACAGATCTTCTACTTCTTGTGCCTAAATCTGGTAAGTGCATGCTTTCTTCCAAACCTAATCACATAGTACAGTAAGAAGAGTTGCTCTAAAGGTTCCCATGTTTGTTTGTGTTTTTAAAGTGACCGTTGATACAGCAGCCTCACTAAATGGAATCTTAAAATAGATTCTCATGCCAATCTTACTATAAGTGGCAGGACTGATTGATTTGTTGTCACAATGGGGTACTGGTTTTATGTATAACTTGTACCAGTAAGTAAATAATTGTATAATGATTAGAACAGTAGGGTCTCACTCAAGATTGAGGTATGTCAATGTTACCAGCAGATAACCTGAAACTAGTGAGGCCTTCAGGGATGGGGATAGCAAAACAGTACAGTGGAATTGAGTAATGTCATTTTCGGAATAGCCTTTTATTTCTCGCTTCTCTTTCTCTCCAGAATAGGAAAAAGATAATGCAGTAAGCAGAACTGATAGGATTTCATGGCAATTTTCCAAGAAAATAGGGGGGAAATACTTGAAGCACCTGTTATATCTTGAGGAATTACATTATGGAAACTGAAATATAGGAAAGAAGAAAGTTTAACTTCGTAGGCAGATCAGTTAATAAAGAATATTTAAAACATACAGAAAGAAATATGTATTAAATGTTTCCTCACATACCCTTCTCAAAACTAATTTGTAAGATTTAAACAGTCAACTAATGAGTTAGGAAATTTTTTCCAGAACAAGCTGTTAAAAAATAGTAACTGGAAATAACTTTAACTGCATTTTAATAAAATGGTTTTCTGAAGCCTTCCCTCTGATTCATGATCCATAGCAGAATTGATAGTTATTTGGATATAATATTTGGATTTGCTGTGAACAATGCTTGCTTTTTTGAGGACTCCAAAATCATTATCAGATAAGACAATATTGGACTTTCCTATTCAAATAAATCGGAGGAATAAATTATTGACAGCAATTAATTTGGTCAGTTGTTGGCATTCCTAAATTTTTAGTTATTTCAGCCACCCTGTTGATGTGAGATATTATTTAATATTACCTCTCTTGATAATTTGCTATTATATCTCTCTACATAGAGTGCTTAGGCTAGTCTAACAAATGAAGAGCAACTACCTTCTTTTAAGTATTTATAACTTGGCAGGATGTATACCTAAAAGTGTTTGTATTTTATAGGAGATAAAAATCTCTCATCTTTAGGGATTAGATGATTTTTTTTTTTCCTAATTCAACTGGATCTTTTTCATCATTTAATGATTTGCAGTGGCTTTTACAAAATGAGCCTGTAAGTGATGACTTCCAGGCTTCCAGGTAGCTACAATAATTACACAAGTTTTGCCTTTCCTGATTGATTGTTTCTATAGACAGTGTGACTGAAATAGATGTAGAGACAGCATTACTTTTATGCTAGTAGTAGATCCAGTCAGAGTAGATCATTGTTGCTTTGCATCGGGAGGTGCTGGTTTGTTATGATCCCTGTAAGAAAGGCACTCAGATTCTGTAAAGAATCTCATAATATGCTGTTTATTAGAGCTAACACTATAAGGAAAAAGAGGATTAGTATGGATTATCTCATGCTCCTTCACATGCTGGGAACCCTGAGTTGTAAAGCATCAATCAGGGTGCAGCATGACATGCAGATCTAGTCTTCAAAAGGATATCCCATTTTGGTCTTTTAAGCTCTTACAGGGTTATCTTAATAGAAAACAATTCTATTCATCATTTCTACTGTCAAATGAAAAGGATGTTCCCATGAGAAATTGTTTCTGCACTTTTAGATAAAGACAAGGACACACAGGTGGTGTAATCGCCAGTGCCAAGTGGGAGCTGCCTACAGGCTCCTTCATTACAAATAGCTGGCTAAGTTTATCCTGTGGCCAAGGAATATGTGCAGTACAACACAGGCCTGAAGGCTAAACTGTACGTACAGCGTGGCACAGCGCAGTGCAGGCCTGTGCCTACTCAGGTTAACTGTTAGTGGATCGCTAATTCTTCAGTGTACAATGGTTTTCTGGTTAGGTTCTCTACAATTGTGAAGTAATGGAATGCTTAAAAGTTACACTGCACAGTGCTATTTACAATCCTACATAAAAACTTTGGTCTTCTCTTGTAGAAGGTTGCTTTTTTAGGTCTAAGGCTTTGGGGGAGTTGGTTCAAAAAATGTCTCATCGAATGTCTCATTGTAGACTCAGAATATATTACCTGTTTTCTTTAGAAGAGAAACAAAATGGTTTAGAAATACTTTGAACAATACCTTTGAAAACTAGCAAGTGTCCTTTGAAAGAGCTTCATGGCAACGACCAAGATACTAAATGAAAATTTAATCTTCAGGGATAACTTCAAACCTTTTTTCATTTTAGGCATTCACTTTTGTGGAACTTTTCTATGGAGTGTGGACCAATAGCCTTGGTCTTATTTCTGATGGATTTCACATGCTTTTTGATTGTTCTGCTTTAGTGATGGGGCTTTTTGCCGCTTTAATGACAAGATGGAAAGCAACTCGCATATTTTCCTATGGGTATGTATATTAACTTTTTTAAGGACTATCTGAAAAGTTTTCTACTTACTCCTTCTCAAAATGTCCAGCTATAAAGATATGTTCAGGATGCTTAAATGATGCTTGTTTCTTGTCTTTTTCTCTTCCATTCATGGTCACGTCAATGCCCTCTTACCCCAGCCAAAAAAGTGTTCTGAAATGTTAGCACTTCGTTAGCATTAATTTCTACAAATAAAACTTTATCACTGTGAATATCATTTAGAAATTGCCTCTCTATAAATACGTGTATGTGTCAAACAAAAAATATATATTCAAAGTCAATGTTGATATGGGGACTTTGCTTCCACTGAAATTTTCAAAAATTGCATTGCTAAATTCTGTAGACATCTAGTACAGTAGTTTGAAGCCTTAAATGTGCAGTGTATATTTATTTATTTATTTATATATATATATATATATATTAAAAAGGAAGTACTTAGGTTGTTAAAGCTCTGTACTACTGGTGTAGGGGCAGTTGCAATCTAGCCACCTGACAGGCAGAAACAGATAACCCAGAAATCAATGCATGATTCTGTGTCATTGAGGGGAAAAAAAATCAAACTAATCTTTTCATAAGTTCATAATGCTGCCTTAAATGTATTATAACTTTGAAATGTGTTCAAGGTAGCTGTTCTTCCATCTGAAATGTATATATATGTTTGCTTTCAGGTATGGGCGTGTAGAAATTCTTTCTGGATTTATTAATGGGCTCTTTCTAATGGTAATTGCTTTCTTCGTCTTCATGGAATCGGTGGCCAGACTGGTAGATCCTCCAGACATAGATACAAATATGTTAACAGTAAGTTTTATCATTCTGTTTGAATGTTGTTTTGCACTTAATGGTTCGTTTATGTTCATCTTCATTTAAAAAAAAAAAAGAAAAAAAATATTTATTGCCTACTTAAGAGACCTAAACTATGCCTTGACTTTTTAGCATATAGTTCCGATTTTAAAATCCAAACCATATCTAGTTTTAAAGTATGAAAATATAGGAGTGATATAATTTAAAAGTTAAATTTATCTTTTTTTCCAAAGAGGTTACAGCTCTAATCTTCTTAGATGGCAGTGTTTCTATAGTGAAAGGTGCTAAGGAATTTATTATTCCGTTGAAGACTAAACTTAATTTTTGCTGTCATGTATGTCAATGTCAGTTGCTGCAAAAATGTTTTTGTACTTATCTGCAACTGAGATACCTCAAAAATCAGCTGGAATTCGGAAAGTTATGCTGTGTGTGCTAGTGTGACATAATCATGAAGCTGTCAGTAGCCAGACTAACTGCACATGTGTCTTGCTACCTTCCACAGCCTATTCAGGGACTCTTCACTAAAATTTTCAGGCTTCCATCCCTTTCCTCCGAAATGGGATAGTCTGTTTCCTTCACTCTAATTGCTTTAGATTGTGGAATTCTACAAGTCCTAGGTTTTCTTTCTCACACTTTCAGTTTCACTTGTTTTCTCTCCCCCAAATGAATGAATTTGTGCTGTTTTGTTCTCTTCAGTAACAGGAAAAGATTTTTATATAGGTAATACTAGACATGTGCATTGCTGGAGTCTAGGCCTGATTTTTCTTCCCTCCTTCCCCTACCATCTTCAATATTTGTTCTGTTCCCACTACTGATTTTTTTTTCCTTTGGGGCTCAGGCTGTGGAGGTGTTTTTACTGCTTCTATGTGAGTTCTGTCTGTATATCCACAGAAGGGTATAATAGCCCCTGAGCCGGACTCTCTTAACTCCTTTATTAGCTGGGATTATTCTCTTGTACTTGGCCAGCTTTTCAAGAGGGGGGTAGAAAAAATTGCAGACAGATAAAAAGTGCAACTTGGCCTATAAAGCAGTAGTTGCTATCATTCCTGTATAATCTTTTTTGCAAGTGAGTGTTAAACTACAAGCTTTGCTTTGCTCTTCTGAACAATTTTGTCTCTTTCTGGAAGTAAATAAAATCAATTACTGCTTCCTAAAAGTAAAGTTGCTACCTTCTCCTGATTTGTTGATACTAGGTTTTGCATTTTGGTGGTTGACACTGGGTGGGTTTTTTTGGGAGGATGGAGTGAATCAGATTTTTTTGAGAGAAGAAAATTCCTTCAAAACAAGCTTGCATAGGAAATTTTGCTGATGAGGAATCCACATTAAAATAATCCTTCTGTTGATGCTAAAATGCTTCCACAGTTTTTCTTGATTAACTATATAGTGTCTCTGATTACCTTGTTCTAGAAAATAAACTAGAGCATCTAGCAATATGTAATGAAGTTAAGGGCTTTTGTTTTCTGTCTCCCTCGCAGCCAGTCTCTGTTGGAGGGCTCATAGTAAACCTTGTTGGTATCTGTGCCTTTAGCCACGCGCACTCCCATGGGGCTTCTCGCGGAGGCTGTCACTCGCATGATCACAGTCATTCTCACCACGGGCATGGGCACAGCCATGGGCATGGGCATTCCCACAGTGACCACGGGCATGGCCATGGGCATTCCCATGGGTCTCCTGGAGGAGGCATGAATACCAACATGAGAGGCAAGTACAGATTGCTGAATCATAAATAACATAACCGGGGCTTCAGCAGATCTTGATTTTCACAGTCAAACTGAACTATGCATGGTTCTTAGAATCTCCCTCCAGAGGTGGTTTGACAACCTTTTGATGTAGTATACATGAATTTCTCAAACTCTTTATTCATTAATGAGTTTGGTTTGAAAAAACATAATTTGAAATGCTTTGCACAGCTTTGTCGGATTTGTGTGGTATCTTGTTAATGATTCTTAAGGACTAATAAAAAAAAATTAATTTTTACGCAATCATCGTAAACCTGATTGAAAAACCTTAAAGTCTTTGTTTCTAAGTTCCACCTAGAAATGCAAGTGCAAGATCTCTGTCTATAAAGATATTACCATACTTCTAGGTGTCATGTGACAGCTGGTTGTGAAAACACTGGGGGAAGGGATGAGAAGGAGAAGAAGGAAGGCAAACCAGTAATCTAGAATATTCTTCTATTTGTGGTTCAGAAGATAAGATGAAATATTTTTTTTCAAAGCTAAAATTGGAAACTGAGAAGGGCAATATAGAAAATCTTTTCCCCTACTACTTAGAAAATACTTACCAAGCATCTTATTTATTAAAATCTATAAAAGAATGAGGTGTTTTATGTAAGCTTCTCAGAGCTTAAGCATTTTAGCTAGTAGTCTCATATTTCATTGGTTATTTTACATCAGTTATCGTTTCATTGACTCTTCTGTTGTCTTGCATTTTTGTAAAGTCTGCTTATCCTCTTACTATTTCAACATTCTTTTATATCCTGATACTGAAGTAGCACTAATCTCACAAATAGTTAGAAGTTATTTTTCAGTGTCCTTCGAGTGTACACTAAGAATGCTACTATTAAAGCAATATAAAGGATTATTCCTAGCAGCAGCTGTTAAACAATCTATTTATAAAACTGGAGCAGGGTTGGAGTATAAATCCGAATGATATATTCACATCTGTCAACATTAACACAGCAGTAGATTTACAGTGATCTTTTTATCCTCTGTTAAGCATCAATGAATCCCGATCCCTCTATCAGGAGTTAAATGATTATGATATATATTGCAAATACCACTAACATTTAAGACTGCATTTGTATGTTTGGCTTAATCGGCAAATGCCTGACTAGATCATTGCGTGTGGAGTGAAAATGGTAATTTATACCAGTTTGTAGTCAACCATTAAGAAAGCTAACTGTTTTGTTTACTTTTGCACCAGGTTGGGCATGTATAGTTAGTATCATAAACCCCACTGTGTTTCCACTAATGAACACAGAAATACATTTTAAACTTTATTTTATACAGAAGCATTCAACTTAATCACCCAGTGTATTTTGTTTTCAGGTGTATTTCTACATGTGTTAGCAGACACTCTTGGCAGTGTTGGTGTTATCGTATCCACGATATTTATTCAGCAATTTGGATGGCTGATAGCTGATCCACTCTGCTCTCTTTTTATTGCTACGTTGATTTTTCTCAGTGTTATCCCACTGTTGAAAGATGCCTGTCAAGTACTTTTGCTGAGGATACCTCCAGAACAGGAGAAGGATCTGCATGCTGCTTTAGAAAAGGTCAGAACCAAAGTTTTAAGTGTTTTTGTATACAAACATACAAAGTTATAACTGTTAAACTCAAGTAGTTCGGTGTGACAGCTACCTTTACCTGAGACAACTTTTTATAAAATGTTGTCTAAAATCTATTTTGCAGAGATGCAACTTTTTCCCTGTGAAATATTTCATAGCAATACTCATGCACACAGAGAAGTTTAGAATATGTTCTTAAAAGTAATTGTTGGTAATTTTCTTTACAGATTCAAAAAATAGATGGAGTCATATCCTACAGAGATCCTCATTTTTGGTGTCACTCTGCGAGTGTTGTAGCAGGTACAATACATGTACAAGTGATGTCAGATGTGTTGGAACAAAGAATTGTACAGCAGGTGAGGTGAAATGGTTTTAGACCCTAATCATCTGCTACCTCTTCATTCCTTACTCTGTAACCCTATTTCTGTCACAGACTGAACTTTGAAGCGGCTGTTTGTGATTATTTCTGTAGGTATTAGTTAATGTCTTAGAGCTGGTCTCTAATGCCGTACTTCCCATTGTCTCCTATCCTGAGATTATTTACATAGATTTGTTTGCTAAGACTTCTGCCAAAACAAAAAAAAATGCATCTATTCCCTTTCTCCCCCACACCTGCATCCCCCCCTCGTCTTTGGTTCTACTAAAAGTGGCAGTACATCTGCTGAGAAAAGGGGGACTAGGTTGGTCCGGTACTGCAATGCAGGCACTAAATGGGAAATGGGGAGATCTGGATGCTAGTCATGGGTTTATTACAGGCTTATTAATGTGATCTATCTGTCCTGGGTTTCTTTTTTTCTTTCTTAAAATACAAAAGATGTTCATTTCCGTATGCAAGGTACTGAGAATTAGCAGTTATGCTGAAGTCACAAAGCCATACCCTCTGAAGCTTATCCTGACTTTCCCGAAAATTGACTCTTTATGATGATGCTTTTTTAATTTATAGTATTTCAGACCCAGAATACTGTAAATCATTATATGTAAAATGTAGTACTAATGTTAACCATGCTAACTGTAATACCTAGGTTACAGCAATTCTTAAAGATGCTGGAGTAAACAACCTAACGGTTCAAGTGGAGAAGGAAGCCTATTTTCAACACATGTCCGGCCTCAGTACAGGATTTCAGGATGTCCTTGCAATGACTCAGCAGTTGGAATCCATGAAATACTACAAAGATGGTACTTACATCATGTGATAAGAAACTGTTCAATAGAGAGGATGTAAACAGTGAAGCTGTAGGATTCCATATTTGTATTTTTTGTCACAGGAACTTGCACATACATGTACAGAAACAAATGTACTATATATATGAATTTTTTAAACATAATATCTTTATTAAAATTGGATCAAGATGCTTTTATAAAAGAAGTAAGATGGACTAGAATATTTGCTGTATATGCGGAAATAATGGGAATCTTAAGTACTGTACTTGGTGTTTATTAAACAGAAATTTTGCGACTTGTGGATGAGCACAGATATATTCCATACTTTCTCATAAGTATGGAACATCATAATTATAATTTCCTTTGCCATGGGAAATGGAAATAATTTAGGTTGCGATAGAAACAGAATCAAGTGAAAACTTTTTTTTCATTCAAATGTAGCTAGATGACTTTGAATTAAAAAAACCTTTACATGTTTATTATGGGGAGTAAAAAATAAACAATATGAAGCTTTTTTGCAGACTTTGTTTTATAGGAATAGAAATACACAGTTTTTATATTACATCTGCATATAAAACTGGTTTCTAAACTTGAATTCACTGCATCAAAGCAAATGGATGTTACCATTCTAATTTATCTCAAACTATTTTTTAAGGATAAAAATCGACCACTTATATTAACAGTGAGTAATGGGAAGAAATAAGAATGGCAGATGCTTTTCTTTTCTTGTACTGTTTTTGTTTGTGTTTCCTGGACAGACTTAGTCAAAAAAAAAAAACACTGTGTAAAATAACTATTTTGTACTTTTTGTATGGCTAACTGAAAATGCAATAGTTTAAAGCATAAAGTAATTCACCAGTAAGCATCCACTTTCATTGATCCAGCTAAACTTTACCTCTTCAAGACAGAATATTCTGTCACTTGCATGTGTTTTTTCCCCTATAGAATAGCTAATTGGATGGACTTAGTATTTACAGATTTTTTTGTGATAATTAAGTATTCTGTGACTTTCAATTGTGCCAAAATCTGTTTTACTTTGGAAGTTAATAGATCTAGGAGAGTAACTGGAGAGCAGCTGAGTGACCTGGCAGTGAAATCTTTACTATTTGCAGCTTGCTCGTTACTAAAATGCTGTTCAGTTTGTTAGAGAATTTTTCTCTTGACTTATTCAATATCCGCTATCAGCTGAAGCAGCTGAATGACTGGCTAGGGAAAAAGAAAAGAAACTTGCCATTCTGGATAGATAACAGGCATCCCTGATCTGGGTTTAAAAAAAAAATAAAAAGCTCAAACTGTGCCATAATACAGCTGCACATCTACTGTACTTAATTTTGCCTTTGTGTACTACCTAAGGAAATACTCCAGATTTAGAATGCTAAACTATGTAAGCAGTCTGGAACTTGGCAAGTTATTGCAGCAAATTGTAAATTGAAACTTCTTTTTTGAAAAGAGAAAAGGAGCATTTGAGAAAGAATTATGTATGTTGGGATCTAAATACTTGCAGAGAAGACGATCTCTATCTTTAGGGAGAACCTGTTAACTGGACAAAAACAACATGTCTTCAGAGGTAGTTATCCTTACATCTGTTAATCTGTCTTCCTTTGCTCATCTGTTGTTCTACCTGTTTGAAAACCTGTAAGTATTTTCCTTGTAATTCAGCAATCAATTCAGTGGCTAGCAAGAATGAGTACCTTCCATCATTTCATGTATCATAGTAGTCTTACTCTGTCATATTTTCTTGTTCCATTATTCAGGATAGATACCTGAATTGATGCTAGTGAAGTTCAGCATAGAGTGATACAGGAATTACCTTATCAGATTATATTAAGCAGAGATGCATTTCGAAATGTCCTTTAGCAATTCTGCTTCTCTTGTGATGACTGTTTATGCAAACTGTAGAATTTCTTATGTATCTGTTAACTTTTCATTCCCTTCTCTTCTCCTAGTGCTGTATTAAAATTTCTGCAGTGCAGGACTGACTGACTTAAAGGAGAAGAAAAAAAAAAAAACAGATTGACTGTGGTCAAAAGCTTCTAAAAGTTGCATTGCTTTCAGGTGACTTGTATATTCTGAATTGATCACTGTAAGTCCCTTTTTAGCACCTTATTTCTCAAGCTGGCACTGCAGAACCAGCAAAATATCTCAGCAGTAGCAGTATGAGAACTAGAAAGCATATTGCTTGGCCTGCTGATGTTAACACATAATCAGCTTGTACAGTGTACCTGCTGTAGGAGGTTACCCTGGGAAAAGAAAATTATTTGCAGTGGAAACTAATGGCTTTTGCAGCAGTTTGCTTGCCTGCCCACCTCCAGAAGGCTCAAGTCAGTTGGATAACAGTGCTGCAATTATAAGAAGAATGATCTTTCAGTTTATTGTTTGGAAAAAAAAAATTTTATTAAAGCTTTGGTTAATATTTATTTTTGCCACTCATGTTTGAGGTGGTTCAACCAGAGCTGGCAATATCTTACCCAACTGAGTATTAACCCAATCTTGGTAGGTAAATAAAAAGGGTAGTGATTTTTCTTTTCAAATCAATTTAGCTTAACATAATTGAAAACCCTTAATACCTGTCGCAGTTTTCTCTAAGCAAATGTGGATTTTCCAGTTGAGCCCCAAGCAACAGGACCGAGAACAAATGAGGGTAGCTGGGCGCGTGTTAGAGGATCGTATTTTCTCAGTGAGGATCAGCTATGACGTGGTTACCTGCCGTGGAAGTGCTAGCCTGCGTCTCAGCACGTGTTCAGCACTTTTCATGTTTTACCCAACACATGCACAATGTTGTCCAGATGAACTTGGCAGGAACAGACAACTGCAGTAAACATAGTCTTCCATATGTTAATTTAACAAAAGCTGTTATCTGACTTCAGGCTTCCCCACATGATCTATTAGAACTAATGCTGTAAGGGCGATTTTTCAAGTATAGGCCAATTGAAATATTTTAATAACTACTTCAGTGTGGAAGTTCCTATTCTAGTCATTTGATCTGTATGCAGACAGTTGCAATGAAACACTTCTGTTTTAAATCAGTTTCATCTTTGGAACTGCAGCTATGAATTGTACATTTGGCAGCAAGCAATATGTGTATATAAAATGAGAAAAAAATAAATTTATTTTTCAAGAATGTTTTAATTTTATGTAGTGCATCTTGACTTCCCTGGATGAAAAACTTAATTGGGATGTACGTAGGGAGAAGTTTAAAAAATGCTTGTGAATTCACAGCTCTGCCTTTCCTCACAAGCTGTTTTTGCAGGAGCTGGTTTTAGGCAGAGAGCCTGCAGGCAGCCTTGCGCCTCTCCTGCTGCCTCCCGCCCGAACCGCGGTGGTCGCAGGGGCAAACAGCCCCAAAGTCATTTCCGCAGCGCGTCCTAGCGGGACCGCACCTCCGCGGGGCCGGGGCCCCTCAGGGCCGCCGCGGCCCCGCCCGCCACGTGCGCCGCGGCCCCGCCCCCTTTTCGAACGCTCGGAGGAGCTACGTCCCGGTCGCCGCGGTAACGCATTCGGGCGGGCGCGGGCAGGACCAATGGGGCGGCAGCGGGCAGCCAATGAGCGGCGCCGCGTGCGAGATTTAAACGTGCGGCGACGCAGCCCGGCTCCGTTCCCCTCGGCTCCGCTCCGGCTCCCGCTCCGCTCCCGTCGGCTCCGCTCGGCGTCGCGGCCATGGCGCTCAGGGTCACCCGGGTAGGTGCGGCGGCCCGGCCCGGCCCGGCCTTCCCCCGCTGGGGAGCGGGCCCCAAGCGGCGCAGCTCAGCCGCCGATCGCTCTACGCTGTGGAGCGGGCTGCGGCCCAGCCGCCTCCTGCGGGGTGTCCCTGGTCCCCGGCCCCGTCGCCTCGCGGGGCAGGTGGGCTGCGGCCGTGCAGCCCTCCCGGCTCGCCCCTTTCCCCGCTCGTCTCCCTCGCTAAAGGCGGGGTGCAGCCTTCCCCGATCTCTTCCCCCCCAACCCTCCCGCCTGGTTTGGGGGGGGGGGAGGTGCAGCTGCGCAATCCCCCCGCTCGTTCCCCTTTCCTGTTGGGGGGGGGGGGTGCAGCCGCGCAACTCCCCTGGATCTCTTCCTTCCCCCCCCCCCCCAGCCCTGCCGCTCGGGGGACGCAGCCGCTCAGCCCCCCGGGCCCCGCTGACCGCCCTCTCCCCGCAGCACACGCGGACGGCGGCCGACGCCACGGCGAAGAGTAGCGCGCCCGCCGCCAAGCGCGGGGCCCCGGCGGCTGCCAAGGCGGGGCTGCGCCCCCGCACCGCCCTGGGCGACATCGGTAATCGCGTCGCCGAGCCGCAGCCGCGGGCCGCCCTCAAGAAGCCGCCGCCCGCCGCCGCCGAGAAGGTGGCGCCCCGCAGGGCCCCGCGGGCGGCGCCCAAGGAGGAGCCGCCGCAGCCCGAGCCGCAGCCGCCGCCCGAGCCTGAGCCGGCCAAGGTACCGCCCCGAGCCCCGCCGGGAGCAGCCCCGGCCCCGGCGCCGCCGCCTCGGCGGGCCGTGCGGCCGGTGGCTCCCCGCGGCTGACCCCAAACCTCCTTGTAGCTGGAGTCACCGTCTCCAACGCCCATGGAGACGTCCGGGTGCGCCCCGTCGGAGGAGATGCTGTGCCAGGCCTTTTCCGATGTCTTGCTTGAAGTGAAGGATGTCGATGTGGAAGATGGCACTGACCCCAACCTCTGCAGTGAATATGTTAAGGATATCTACAACTATCTGAGAGACCTTGAGGTTGGTGGGAGTAGTTCAGAGCCACAGGGAGATCCACTGACAATGAACCTGTCATTACAGGGGTGACTTGCCACTCCTTTCACTTATGGTGTTTCAGGAAGCAAGAATAAGCAATTCCTTAACTTAAAATTCCACAGTAAAACTTACCAACCTGATAACACTGGTTGTTAGACCAGTTGGCTAGTAGTACTAGTACCATGCACTTTCCAGCCAATATCTAATAAACTAAGAACCCTCACACTCTGTCCCAGGCTTATGTAGTATGCTTATACTGAACTCCTTGAGAAGCCTTGCCTTAAGATGAAATAGCTCAAATCTCTGCAATGTCTAGCCTCTAACTAGCTGGATCTCCTATTAACCCTATTTCTTCCACACAGGAAAAACAAGCTGTCAGACCCAAATACCTGGCAGGCCAGGAAATCACTGGGAATATGCGAGCTATACTAATAGACTGGCTTGTGCAAGTACAGATGAAGTTCAGACTCCTGCAGGAGACAATGTACATGACAGTTGCTATCATTGATCGCTTCTTGCAGGTGAGTGTCTCCTGCCTTGTGTCAAAGGATACTTTTCCTCTAAGGTAAAGCACAATGAGCACTGGTAACATCATACACATGGCTGGACTTGTTAACCCCAACAAAAAAATAGCTGACCAGCAAAGGGCTTTATGTCTTGAACTGCACACATGGTATAGCTGTCTCAACCAGAAACAGTGACCTGACACATCAAAGCTCTTTCTCTCCCTGACTTGGTCTCAACAGCTTGTCCATAACCCTGCAGAGGCTAATAGAGGTAACGAAATGATGTACAGTTACTCTGTATACACTAGTGCATAGTAGAACCTTATGCTGGCTACCTTGAAAAGCTGTGTTCTGACCCAAGTCACTGTCTCTACTCATTCAGTCTCACACAAGTCTCTACTGCTTTCTACTACAGGACAATACTGTGTCCAAGAAGACATTGCAGCTGGTTGGTGTCACAGCTATGTTCATTGCCAGCAAGTATGAAGAAATGTATCCCCCTGAAATTGGGGATTTTGCCTTTGTAACGGATCACACTTATACAAAGTCCCAGATTCGCCAGATGGAGATGAAGATCCTCCAAGCCCTGGACTTTGGTCTGGGTCGCCCTCTGCCTCTACACTTCCTAAGGAGGGCTTCAAAGATTGCAGAGGTAACACTGATAGTAACACCACAGTCCTCAGCATTATCTTGAAGATGAAATATTTGGCTGTTGCAGCTTGTTAGAACTATAAAACTTTGGTTTGAGTATTGTAACAACTTAACAACTGAACAAACAGTTCAGGCTGAAACCTGTCTCCTTGTAGAAAGTGGTCTTGTTTGTCTGCTTTTTCTCACCTGAGCCTAACACAGCCAAACCAGAGTTAAAATGCCTGTCTGGTACTAGCAGAGGATTGTCAGACTGCTGCCAAAGGGAACAGCCCTAAGCTATGAGCTGCTCAACACTACTCAAAATGGCTCAGCGATTAAGCCACTTAAATTTCCAGCCCATAGCTTGAAAAATGTTTGCTAAGGAAGCATTTCTTCCTGCCCGATGAAACAAAGGCAACTGAGATAGCTATGCTTGACATGATGTTTTTGACTTGGAGACAACACTCAACTCAGACTTATTCCAGGTGGACTTGGAACAGCACACTCTGGCCAAGTACCTGATGGAGTTGTCCATGGTGGACTATGAAATGGTCCACTTTCCTCCTTCTAAAACTGCGGCTGCTGCTTCCTGTTTGGCTCTAAAAGTTCTTGATGGAGGCGAGTGGGTAAGTTGTGCGTGTCAGATACCACTTCCTAGTTTGGCACTTGGTGTACTCATGTACCAGCATAAAATGCCACTCTAGGCCAAGTGTGTTCTTGTCTCCCCTTGCCCATAACAGGGGGGCAGAAGTCAGGCAGTAACTTTCCTATCAGACTGCAGCTGTCCAAGCCCAATAGAAGACTACGAATCCAACAAGCTCAGATTATTCTATAGCATTGTCTAATAATGTCCTTTTCTTTCAGACACCAACTCTACAGCACTACATGACATACACTGAGAGTGACCTTCTTCCAGTCATGCAACATATGGCAAAGAACATAATCCTAGTGAATCGGGGCCTTACCAAGCACATGGTAAGTTTCTCATGGTAAAGATGGGGAGTGGACTTGGTTAAGTGCCAATATGTGGTTCTGTGACTTGAGCCACTGATGCTTGCCAAGGTGGTATAAGCCAGCACAAGTTTACCAAAACAAACTGGTTCTGGATACTGGAATTCACTTGGCCTGGCTACCAAGCCTCAGAGTAACTGAAGGCTGCCAGTGGAGTAGCATGTTCATGAGCAGGCTAAACTTAATTTCTCTCTCTTTGCAGACAATCAAGAATAAATATGCCAGCAGCAAAAATGCCAAGATAAGCACTATTGCACAGCTGAACTCTGCTGTCATACAGAATCTAGCCAAACCTCTGGCCAAAGCGCTGTAACTCTACGTGAACTTGGGCAGGATGTTGGCACCATGTGCCACTGTGTACATAGTATATCTTATTTGTGTGTCAAAGCTTTTAATAAAGCATCTTGTTGCCTTTTACTCTAGCTTATCTGTGTGCTTTGTGGTGGTCCTTTTCCCCCTGCAGCTGCTGGCAGCTCTGGAGTGAGCCCTTGTGGGCCTGCTGCTACCCAGGGCTCTGTTTGTGCAGCAGTGCTAGGATGTGCTCTAACAGCTGGGGCAGGTGTAGCTGCTGCTAGATTAGTCAAGTTCTAAGTATGACAATGGCTATAGCCACAGCTCCACCTTGCTGTGGCTACTTAAGTAAAATACTGGGCAGAGACTTTGTGCAGAGACTTGTATTAGCAAGTAGTAATTCCTGTCTGCCATGGTCCCTGTTTGGTTTGTTATTGCGAGTTCCTGCAGCTTCCTGCTTCGCTTCTGTCCTTGAGAATATGCCTGGGCGTCGCAGCCTGGCTGGTTTGTGGTGCCTCCTGCGGGCCGAGCGGGGAGGGCGCCGCTAGCAGCAAGTGTGACAGATAACGGTCCTCCCACGGGGGGCGCTGGGAGCACCCTGCTTTCACTCTGAGCTTAAAGGCAGGAACGGCCCTGAAGCCAAGCCGCTGCTCCCCCTCGCTGCCGGCTGGGAGCGAGGCCAGGCGGCTCCCGCTAACGGCCTTCGGCCTGTAATGGCCGCTCCCTCGGCCACTGTCGCCCTGGGTCGCCTGCCGGCGGAGCGCCGAAAGGCCGATGCGCAGAAAGAGGCCCAGGATTGGTAGCGAACACTTCGGCGGCTCGGGAACCCCGCCCTCCCAGGCAGAAGCAATCGCCGGCCGAGCTCGCGGATAGGCGCGCGCGGGCCGTTTGAAGGCTCGGCCATGGAGCCGCCGCAGCGGGAGCCGGGCGTGGCGGCGGCGGGCGCCGAGGAGGGGCCGGTGGCCAAGCTGGACGTCCTGATGCTGCTCCGGTCGGTGCTGCGGGGCCGGGGGCTGCAGGGGGTGGCCTGCGGGGCACCGGTGCCTGGGCGGGCCGCGGAGCCGCTGGGTAACGGCCGGGGCCGGGGCCGCCCTCCAGCGCCGTCGCTCTGGGTTTGACCGTTGTCGCTTTCCCTCCGCTGCAGCCTGAGGGAACAGATGAAGCAGCAGCTCATGGAGTGTAGCACCACGGTTCATGCTAGTAAGCCTGTCCCTTTCCCTAACTCTCTCCAGCAGCCCGGTGTGCTTTCCCTTAATGTGGCATGTTGCAGTAATAAGGAGCGTGATGTAACTCATAGTTGTGTATTTAAAATTATCTTTTTTAATTTATCAAAAGCAGTGGTTGTAATATTGAATTTTTTTCATGGACTAAGCACCTAACTGCACTCTTTTGATAGCTCTTATAGACTTGTTTGAACCCTTACAAAGCTGTCACATAAGTATTCCCTATCACCCTCATCCCTTCTTGTCTTGGATTTTTGCTTTAGACCCCTCTAACACTCTGACAATACTTAAGTTGTAGTAGTGGCTTTCAGGAATCTGATCAACTGGGGTTTCAGTTTTACAATACAAAATGTTTGGCAGCAATACTAATTTAACGTATTTTTTCTTGTTCCTGTTCTGTTTTTATTATGTATCTTCTCCTCCACTGAACCAGCCAGTTGCATGCAGACAGTGCTGTGAACCTGATCTGGGATGTCTGAAAAGTACTAAATAAAAATATTTTAAAGCTTGATTATTTCTCTGATACAGTTGATTGACAGTGCAGCCCTACTAATAGCAAAAGAGATGGTGAGATGTGGAGTAATAGCAAAAGAGATGGTGAGATGTGGAGCTAAGGATAAGAAATACCTTGTTAATATAGCCATCAAACTGCTTATCCTTTATATTCTGTAAACTGGATTTAAAAATTTTCTGTTGTGCTATTTTAGTAATGTTCTTGTTTCGCAGGTGAAGAAAGTTATCCTGACCATGTCGTAGAAGAAAAGCTAATCAAGACGTAAGTCAACTGATGATTTCAAACTTTTGACATAGTTTAAAATAAAGAAGAGAAGAGTTGGGCACTGAGCTGCATGTTCTCTTTCTACTCCTTTTTAATGAAAACTCTGGATTAACTATCAATAATTTGCAAGAGTCTGATGAAAACAGAGGATATGAAAAGAGAATGTGGGGAGGAAATATTTTATTCAACCCCTAATATAGTCCTGTATCTGATGTGGTTTCTAAATTTGTAATCCTTCTAAGTGTTTCTAAGTTAGAATTAACTAACATAATTCCATGTGCCAAAGTACTCCTGAATCAAATAATTTGTAATTTACAGGCAAAATTCTTATTTCAGGCAGGGAGAAAGCAAGTTATAATCTACAAGAGTGAGACTGCTTTTACATTTTTCTTGTTCTTTTCACACTGTTGTTTTTGTTTCAGTACCATAGAAGATTTGGAAAGAGAGATGGAGGAAGTAAAAGTCTCTTTCCAAAACAAGACATTGGTGTTGCACAGGCATGTATTTTTTTCCTGTTTATTTGGGGGATTTTCTGTTTGTTTGCTTATTTACATATGTGTGCATGATGGATGTACACGTAATTCTGATTAAATAAAGATTTCAAAATGATGCAGTGTGTGTTACAAACATGAAAGACTTCAGTAACATTGAACCAGTAGGAATGAAGATGGAGATACCATATAGAACAACAAGAAACACAAGTTGAAATACGTGAGCCCCAAAGGTCCTGCAAAACTGTGAAAGGCTGACCATATACATGGTCTATGCAACTATAGACATAGTTGTTAGTTGTATTTTACAAATGCCCATGAAAAGGTAGAGATGGTAGGCATTATGTATCCTGTGTTATGTGACTGTTCATTTGAATTCCCACCTTTGTCCAGCTTCCCTTTTGCAGACTCTGAGATTATTGACATCTGAGGTGTGTTTGGCAAGTGAGAAATGCATTGTCACTCTTACAAAGAATCACTAATACGTTCTTCTTATCCTGAGAGTTAAGAAAGCCCCAATATTTAAGCAGTGTGATATTTAAAGTTCATGGGTACTTTTATGTATATTTCCAATGTGAAAATGGGCATAAATAGAATGTTTGCAATCTCTCTTTCAATATTTATCTAAATTCCCTTTTCTTAGTTTCTCATCAGTTCTCATCAACTCTCTTTTCCCCACGCTATGCAGGATCCAGCTTATGGATGCCCTGAGAAACAAAGTGAAACAAAATGATGATGACTCACGGTAAAGTGTTTTGGGGGAAAGGATGGCCAAAAAGAAAGGAAAGGAATTGACACAGTTAAATGAAACACATTTCGTCATTACTTCATTGTATCATTTAAAAACAAACTTTCTCCTTCTAATTTTGACTGGATGATACACAGTCCACCTTCTGGCTAGAATCAGCATGATCAAACCTCTTATACCTGGAGTGGTTTTATATCTGGGCTCTGAGCTAACCAACCTTTGATTACAGAGACATTTAGATTTGTTTCACATAAGCCAGCTCAACTCTAGAAGCACCAGAAGTTGTTTATACACCAGCTCCATGATCTTGGCTGCACTTGTTGTGGAATGCAATTGATTTTTCTTTTCTCCTTTGTGTTTTTATATTTAAGTTGGGCTGCAAGAACATGTATTTGATGTTATATGAGTTTTTGCCTTCTTTGGGTTCTGTCCTTAGATTCATGTTGATTATCTTGATGTTTGAATGTTGACTGTATACGGGGCCTTGCCTCTGCTTTGTTGCCTTCATTAATTAATCACTTAGGAACTTAATATCTTTGAAAAAGAACTGAAGGTTTCAAACTTGTTTGAAATTACCTGTTCATCTCTTACCCAATATGAATGGATGCATGCATACGAAGCGTAATACGAGAAATTTCATTTCTGTAGGAAACATAGCCAAAAGCACTCTGTCTCCATGATGTCTCTGGCACTGGCCAGAATTCAGGAATTCCAGGCACTAGACTTTCTGAGATGGCTTGGCTACCTTGATGTCTCCCAAGCTCTATGCTTTCACTGTGCAGTGTTAGACAAACCTAACTGAAAGACTGAGATGGACATAAGGAGAATATTTAGCCTCTAAAGCTATACTTGGTATGCTAAATCTGAAAAAGAAAGGGCATAGTTTTTCAAAAGTGAAAAAAAAAATATGCTTTATTTTGATGTTAGAGGAGAATATTTTTATATATAATGTAAATAACTTTAGTTAAAATATTTATGTTGTTTTCATATATTAACAGTCTTAAGGTGTGAAAATTTCTGTTTCCTTCCTTAGACTGATCTTGGAAACTATGAAACACATAATAATGCTCAGCACAGCAATACTTGAATCTCAGCAGGTAAGTGTCAGTTACACCCTCTCTTGCAGTTGCACAGGTCTGCTTTTTTCTGCCAGGGTGCAATTTGAAAGTAACAGGAACGCAAAAGTCATTTGAAATTAAATATGTGGCCCAAAGCACACAGTTACTACTGGTGTTAAAATTACTGAAATTATTACTTAAAGTGAGTATGCAAAAGGTCTGCTTCCAGAGCTGCTCTTAACTGCTTTTGTGTATTAAATTAGCATGTATCAATATTAATTGGAGACAGAATCTACAGGTTTTTTTTCTTGCAGCAAGCACGCGAGATGGAAGAGAAACTGAATGACATCAAAAGGAAAAGACTCTGTAAGTGTGCTGATTAAATTTACTCTGTTTTATATTTGAAGGTACAGATTGCATTTTTGAAGGTGCTACTTGTAGCAATATTAATTAACATATGAAGTCACCATGAAACTCTGAATACAGTTATAAAACTTCTGAAAAGAGGAGTATGAAGTATGTTAAAAAAAAAAAAAAAAAGCTGGCATGCTGCCTACATGCAGGTGAGACTGATGTGTTAGAACAGAGATGCAAGAAGATACTTGAAAAGAATGTGGTTTAGTTGCATTATTTAGTGTAAACTCCCCAGTTTATTACGCCTTACTTACTTAGGATTTTTTAGAGTATGTTTATATTAAATCAGTCCTACAACACCTAAAGGATTTTTTGTCAGACTGCACCTTTGTGAAATGTTTGAAGACTGAGGGGGTACTTACCTACAAAGAACTTCAGTAATAATGTATATCTTGGTATTCAGAATGCTGGTTAGAGTAGGTCAAGAGTTGAATTTAGATTTTTTTTAAATTTGCTATTCAGAACTTAATATGGTAAATATATTTTTGAACAGTGTAAATATTTGCTTCTACTGTGGCATGATTAGGTCTGCTAGCAGTTTTAACCGCTATTTATTTAATTGTGTTTGCTTCATCTATAGAAAGTGGTGTACATGTTGAGAGTAATATACAAATGTAATCAAATACATGTCTTCAAAAGAAAAATGAGCACCTTAATATCTTCAGAAATAAAGGAAGGAATGCTAAGTCATGAGGGGCAGCATTCTTTCAGTCTATGAATTGTCCCTTAATGGTTTTACTCAGTTTAGTTTTTAGTATGGTTTCCTAAGAAAACTAGAAATATTCCCTCACGTTGTACATGTCCCTTGTATGACTTTGGAACTTGGTTTGGATCAAATTTGAAAATGAGGAAAAAGGTCTTAAACTTCTTCAACTATAGAAGTTGTGACAACTGGAGACAAGGTGCAGGACAGATGTTCAAATTAGTGTCCATGTCTGATAGAAATGCAGGCAGTACACACAGTACTTTCTGTTTTGCCAGCAGCCCGGGAACCAGGGACACAAGATGCCACAGCACATGTTGGTTTTGTGTGGAAAGGATATCTTGAGGTACACTGGAGGGAAGGAATGGGGTGAGAAGCTAGGATTATTGCGATGGAAGTGCCTTCGATGTCTGTGGGAAACAGGGTTTCTTTAGTTCCACTGCACGCACAACTACTTGTTAATGCTTCATTTTCCTAATAATGGAATAGTACTAAAACAAGCTGGAGGAAACAAACTACTACAAATTCATACCACAATGAAGAAACAAAAGAAGGAACTAGCAAGTATGGAAGTGGGTGAAATGCTGGAGAAGATACGTAACAACTTTCAAAAAGAAAAAGAGATGACTACATTAATTCAAAATATATTCCAGGTAATGAGTCATAACTTTCAGAAGCAAGTTTATAGTTTTGTGTCCCAATGAAGGTAACATACTGTATAGTAAATGTAACTTCAAACAAAATTAAGATATACTGTGAGCTTTCAAAAAGCAATGATGGTAATGAAAAAACTGCTACATGCAGATATTGCTTTAAAGACCGAACATAAGGAATTGCCCCAAACTGTTGTTTGGAATAATTATTTATAGAACTTAGAAATGGTCTTGATCTCTCTTTATTTCTTTTTTCCATCTAAGATACAATAATGATGCATCTTCTAGGAGAATGACTGTCCCATCTCCCCAAACCAGTTTCCCAATCTCTTGCTTATTTTTCCTAAGCACGTCTTAATCCCATGATGCCAACGTGCCAGGCTGCCCCTTGTGAATCTGCTCCTTCTGACCACAAGCGCTTCTCTTGTTCAGTGTCAAACACTGCAGCACTGTGTAGGCCTTGGTCTGCCAGCCAAATACTTTCAGCGATGTAGCCTTCATCCCCTTGGTTATTCACCTATCAGATGCTGCTGACTAGTCTGTATCCATGCAGCTGGCTGGCAGGTGATCTGGTGTTTGGGGTCACACATCATGAGGTTTTCTTCCTCACTTTTTGGGATATGGAGGAGGGGAGGAAGGGTCTGCAGCATCCTGTGCTTGGAGGGGTCCCACTAAAGCTCATATACCCTGTACTGCAGTCTGGTACTCCACCTCTCACTGTGTGGTATGTCCTAGCTTCCTTCACCCGACCCTACAGATTAGTCACTTAGTAAGTACAAATGTGAATTGCAGTAAATTGCAGTTGCAGTGCTTGTGATTTTGTCCACAAATGGCTTATGAAATCCCAGTTAAGAACACACACGGTTTATTAAACAAAACATAGACTGGGGAAAGACAGAGCTTATTTGAGGGCTTTGGGTAGGAGACCAGATATAACCATTCTGTAAATTTGTATGATCCGAAGAATTTCAAAGGACGGAAAAAGAGCCACACGTTTCTGTGTTGCATGCTATGTTTAGTAGTAGTTTGCAATGGAAAATAATGTCACATCTCACAATGAGAATAAGAAGTTAAACATTTCAGTGGGTTTTGGATTAAATTCCTGGAATTATCTTCTATTTTTGTATTTTTGAAATCTTCTGAGCTATAAGAAGTAGAACAAATCTTTGGTTAAATTTAATAATTCCCATTTTTAGTCCAGAACAGCAGGGTGAGAATATTAGAAACTGTTGTCTTCTGTTTGAGGCAAATTTTATGTTTAAAAAAAAAAAAGTTCTCAACACCTATGTTTCAAATGGGGATGGTGTGCCAGCACTACAAGGAAGTTCAAAACAGCACTTTCCTTTTTTTTTTTTTTTTGCCTATATGTTGACAATAGGATCTAAACTAATACTTCCCCTTCTCTCTGTCACCCTACTGCCCATTTCAAACACTGCTGTGAATTTCAAGGGCTTATAATGTAAAGATTAAAAAACAGATGGCTTCTGAGAGATTTCAGTAAGAATAGTTCTTTTTAAAGGCATCTATTTTTTAACTAATAATCTTTCTTTTTGTAGAATATCATAATTGGAAGCAGAGTTAACTGGGCAGAAGATCCATCTTTAAAGGCAGTTGTTCTACAGCTTGAAAAAAATGTGTCTTTTCTCTGAGTAAGGAGAAATGGTGTTAAATTTTATACATTATATGTAACCAACATAGTAAATTTGATACTGCCTAACACGTGTTATGAAAACACATTTTAAGATTTTGAAAATACAACCTTTTCTGGAAGTGCTTCCTCTCTTTAGAGCTTCAGAATGTGGCCACACAACTCTTTGAAGTGAAATTTAACTGTTGGTATATAACAAATGTTAGAACACTTAATGTAGCTGATGAAACTAGTTGAAGAATCACCTCCTGGCTGCTCTATCCAAGAGCTCACTTCCCTCTGAAATGCAGCGATGACCCAGTAAAGAAGAATAATCTATGTATTACAAGCTTTTATGTAGAAGTGGGCTTGAACCAAGGCTGTACCGTTTATCCGCTGCCCAGCTCCCGCACCCACGTGGGAGAAGCACCTCGCAGAGCTCTTTCTTTCTGGCCAGGAGGCCCGGGGGAGAAGGCCGTAGAGCTGAGGCAGGCAGCATCGCCCAGCTCAGCCCCACCGAATGCTCGAATGGGAAAACTTAGTTACGTCAGTATCTGTTTGGGACTTTTTTTTTTTTCTTAAAGCATTATGAATAATTTTTAACTCAGAAGTTTATACGCTTAGCTGCAACCCTCGCTTGTGACCATACTATATGATGGTCATCAAGACATCCAGGAAGAGATACAAACTGTCTTTCCTGTCCCACATGGCAAAATACGTCAAGCCTAGAGAAAACGTACGTAAAATGGAAGATGGCGCTTATTGCTGTTAAAATTAAGCAACTGAGCAATATTTTAAATGTATTTATACGTCGACATTCCAATTTTTACTTCATGGTAGAAGAAAATTGACAGGGTAAATCATATTTTGTGTAATGTTTTGGATTAAAATATTGTTACTTTTTGTTTTAGTGTCAATGCCTGATTTTAGAAGGTGACTCTGGCATGCCTTTATCAAATTCAAATAAATCACCGACCTGCGCTAAGCAGTTATTTAGCCCTAACCCGCTCCCTTCGTGTTTCATTCACCCCGGGCCCGTCGGCGGCTCCCCTGCCTCGGCAAGGAGAACGGACTCTCGGCGCTAAGGCCGCGCCGGGACGCGCCTCTGCCGCGGCTCCCGCAGCTACAGCCCCGGCCCGCCACCGGAAGCCCGCCCCCCGGGAGCCCCGCCCCGGGGCGTGGCCCGGCGCTGCCCCCGAGGCGGGCGGCGGGGCGCGGGCGCCGCGGCGGTCGGGGGTCACCATGGGCAGCAAGATGGCGGCTGCCACCAGGGTCGTTCAGGTAACGGCACTCGGCGCGCGGCGAGGCGCGGCCGCGGCCGCGGCGCCCCGGGAACCGGGAACCGGCGCGGGCCGCGGGCCTCGCGCGGGGCCGCCGGGGCCTGAGGCGGCCGGGGCTGCCGGCACCGCTGGGGCGGTCGGTGCCCTTGGCTGGGGCGGGGGCTCGCGGCGGCCGCTTCACGCCCGGCGGCGCCGCTAGCCGCCCGCAGCCCCCCCGCCCGCCGGAGGCGGAGGGAGCCCCCGCCGGAGCGCAGCCGGGGCTTGCGCAGCGGGGCGCGGGGGCCGGGTAGCGGCGGGCCGGGCTGGGCCGGGCCGCTGCCCGGCGGTGGCCGCTCCCGGGGAGGACGAGGACGAGGACGAGGACGAGGACGAGGAGGAGGTGCGGTACCGGGGCGTTAGCTACTGCGCTCGGCCTTTCACTAGGGAACACCCCAGCTCTGCGCTTTAAGTCGTTTTAATTAAAAAAACAATGCAATTTGTTCTGTTCCTTTTCCATCGGGCACGCTTGCTTTCGTCGTCAAGTGATCAGCATCTGTACAGCGTGTCCTGGTGTTAAATGCGGTTTTTCCTCTACTCTTCCTGTTCAGTCTGTGTCAATATGCGACCCGCTGCCTGATTCTCTGCTGGTACCAAATGATGCTGCAGGGAAGCCTGCAAGCTGCACCTTTGTGCCATCGAGCAGGAGGGGAGGGTGCTCAGCAGCATCTTAAGTCACCCCTCTTCTCCTGAAGGTGAGGGTGAGGCAGGGAGTCTTTGAAAAGAAATGTGTCAAAAATAAGTAGCTCTGAATACCAATTTTTTTTATTTATAGCTTTTTCTTAATCGACTTATTCAGTCCTTTCTAGGCAGCTGAACAAACATACAAAAGCTGAACACAGTTAACAGCTCTACAGTTCTAGTGCTAAAACTTTGTAACTCCATTTATGCTACTGTGATAGCTACTTCTATGCAATCTATGATTGCTGTGAGAAAAGTAAAGGAGCCCTTATCCCTCTCCTGGCCCACCAGGATGAAGGAATAGCTTTAAAGGTGAAATTTCTCCTTGGGTAAACCTAAAACAGAAGTAAATAATAAGTAATAACAAAGCAGCACTATAGATGTGGTCAATTAATATGTTTTCCATTTTATTATTGTGAAATTAATGTTTGTCTAGAAATGTATTTTTCTCTTACTGTGTTCTCCTACTACCTTGTCTTGTTCTAGGTAGTCAAGCCACATACTCCCTTAATTAAGTTCCCAGACAGAAAAAGTATCCCCAAACCTAAAAGTAAGTATTTCATCTATAGATACAGCTTGCACCACTTTTCTTTACATTGTTTTATGTAAGAAACAGGACACATTTTTTCCAACTTCAATTAAATATTCGACTGATTCTGGGCAATATTTCTAGAACATAGCTTTAGTTTGGAGACTGCTCTTTGATGCTTCCATTTCAGACTTTACAACTGTGGGGGAAAAAACATAGTGTATTCATGTCTTGGTCGAGGCAGATTCCTGAAGATCCCAGTATTGTTTTCCTACTTTTGATTTCGAGGCAGATTCCTGAAGATCCCAGTATTGTTTTCCTACTTTTGATTTATACACGAGATCCTGTTTTTGCAAATACTGATATCCTCTTGAAATATTTCTGGCAAAGTCACCACGAGAAGCAACCTTGGGTATTCAGTGAGGTTTGCAGAAATAATGTTGGATTTTGTTCGGTCCTTCTTTTCCTAATTGGAGTGTGCAATGCTTGTGGCATTTAATATCCTGATTATAGATGGGAGGGCCATCCCACTGTGCATTTTAGGAAATGTTTTCTGGTGCTATTAGTTAATACTGAGGAAAAAAGTAATTTCATTGTGATCTTTGACACATCAATTTTTATACCTATAGCTACGTTGATATTTACAGGATCCCAGGGGGTTATATTTAGATAAAAGTTATATGAGCTGCATGTTGTTTTAATATTCCTTTTGAGTCAATAAAGCATTTGAAACTAAAATAACAGATGTCTTATAAAGCTCTGTTGTATTAGTCTCACTTTTTAGAAGTGGTGGCTGGTTCTGACTCATTCTTTTTTTGGCTCTTTACCTATGAGATCTTTTTTTCTAATGCTGAAATCAAAATTTTTCTGCACCTTAAGGATATCTTGTGAGCAGAAAGCTTGCTTAGTCAGCTGAAGATCTGCTGTTTCTACTGATGCTCAAACACTAAGGATGTATAAAAATATTTGGATTTTAGATTTCAGAAACCTTCAGACTTCTCTTCATTTTACAAAAGAATTTGAAGAGTGAATATTCTGTAAAGAATGATTGGAAGCAACTTCAGTTATGCACTTGTATTTTTGGTTATTTTTAATAAAAAAAAATTGTTCAGTACATGGATAACTGTACCACATATTTGCTAGAGTACTTATCACACGTGATTTAACTCTAAGTTTAGTTTATCTCTTAACATCGTGATGTACCTGCAGTGCACATCAACTGCCACTTCTGACTGATCGATGGATTTTTCAGGAATGGCTCTTTGTGAAAATCGTTGGTCAGAATTCTGTACGTTGTGCCTTAGTTAAGTCAGTTGCACCACCTTTCCTGCCAGTTTAAAAAACATGTTGCTTACCTCTTGTTCATCTCTGCATCAGAAGTTTTCTGTGAATATCTCTTTTAAGAATGTTAGATCTTTCTACCTTGATTGGGTTCTGTTCTTTCAAAAGTAAATTGCAGTCTACCTCACTTTGCTTGAACATTGTAGCAGTAACAGTATTTCAGTGCACCAGACTGTTGTTTCCACATAGCCAGAGCTCTGCAGATCAGCACTGTACTTCTAAGGACTTGGGTGTTTGAAAGGCCAGCCAAACTCTTTTATTGTATTACTGCAACATAGTGGTCTCAAATGGGGAAGGGAAAACAGTAGTAGAGACTATCTGACGTTAAGCAACAGCAGTGTAAGGTGTGGTACTTCTGAGTCTCGACTTCTCGTAGGTGTGATTGGCTACTGCTTCTATTTCAGCTACACTTCAGATGGTAAAACACGATAGAGGAAAATCTTATGCAAAGCTCTAGACATTCTTGTGGCATATAAAACAAACTCAGAGAAACTGTTTTTCATGTCTTTCATATACGAGGAGCGTTATTTCTTCTCTAGGAGGAAAACACAAATAATCTATCATCACTAGCTAAAGCTATTAATCAGCTGTGTTGTTAGAAAGTCGACAAACAACTATTTCTTCTGTTTTTATTTTCTGCTCCCTTTGCTTCCTGCTCTAATTTCAATTCAGTGGCTTTGCCCCACTTCTGATTCTGATCCTCTTCATAGTTTGTCTTCCTCCTCACTGTTTGGGACATTCCTCTCTGTTCCTGGACCACCTGATCAACACACAACTTTCAGATATAGTCTTCTCACTGAGAATTTTTGCGTATGCCTTTCACTGGTGACTTGTGTGAATGTTTGATCGTGTTGCTGCAACTATTTGACATCCCTATCCTGCCATTGACTCAGACTTGGTATGGCTGAAATGGACTCCTCTCTCTTCCTTCTCTGTTATCCCTGATCTTGGGGTGACAGACAGGAAATGTGCCATTTAACTCCTCGCATTCTTTGAGTCATCCAGGACTGCTTAACCTTGTTGCTGCTTATTTTATAATTATATAGTCCTTTTGTCCCAACTGTTCAGATGTTGCCTTTGTTTTTCTCATTTCTCAGCTGCACTGGCGCTTCCCGTGGAAGTATTCTGCTTTGTCAGGTATTTAAACCTTCTGTCCAGAGGCCTGAGTGCTTTTTAAATAAACATGTTGCTGTAAGACTCGGTCCTGCCTGGTGCAATAACTATGCTTTGCCATTATAAGGTCAACCGTGCTGGGACGGACCTAAGGTCCAAGATTCTTTCAGTGCTGGCTCTGATCACTGACCTTTTGTCATCTGTTCTCTGATCCTCAAACTCAAGATGACTGCGTCTAATGTGAATTCCTTATACCTAGCTCCTGGTCCACAACTGTAAAGTGTTTCATGCTCTCCTTTGTCTCTTCATTTCATTAACAGTTTGATTGCTGATGCCCGCTATGCGGTATTCATTCTGCACATTAATAAATGTAATTTGACATGCTGCAATTTATAGTATTAAAAATGGGTGCAACACTGAATTGCATCTTGTGGTATTTCATAGTTGTGAGCTTTATCTTTCTGTAGGCATCTGCTGCTTTTTCATCTGTCTGTCTTTACAATCACAGAAACAAAACCAAATATCATCTTAGTGGAGACATGTCTCTACATAAACCCCCCCACACCTTGATGGTACTATATGCTTTTTCTGCAAGTACAGTTTCCTGGTGAAAAAGTCTTTGTTAGTGTATATACCAGTTTATCTTCTGTCACCACATCGGTATTTCTGACACTCAGATATGCTTTCTTCTACTTTCATAATGTTTTCACTGTGCTCTTGCTATATATAATAACAATAAAAATAGGTTGTGGAAAGTAGAGGATCTTAATTCTTTTAAGTATTTTCGTATGGAAGAAAAATCAATCTTCAGTAACTGGTAACTTTTATTGGCTGCTCATGTAATTAATTTTACAGTCTTAGTATATTTCTGTAAATGGTTTTGCAATCTGGGTTTCAGTACAGGAATCCCTACAAGCAAGTGTGCCATCACACCATGCTTCAAAAGCACAGGAGTCTGTAGGAGGCAGATCATCGGCCTTTCAAAATATTTCACCTGTTAGTAGGGTACAAGGTACACCAGACACTTCTGAATTAGCAAGAACCTTACCTCAGAAATACAGGAGGAAACTTATGTCAGAGGAAGAAATTGAATACATTCAAGTAAGTTTATTGGTGCATATGTCTATATTTACTTATCTTATTTCTACAGGTTCTTTAAAGTTTCAGATATGGTATTACGTTTTAATTCTTGGTAACTGGGTACTTGAAGCTTTCACACCTTTGATGCACAGTAGTCAAATACATATTCTTGATATGCAAGGTCTCTTGCCAACTCTCTACCAACTCTCACTAATTGGTAGCTGGTGGTATCGCTGAGTAGAGAGATATGGACTTAATACACACATGCAGAAAGTTAGTTAATCATAGCCTACATTAATGAGAGAGTCACTGTTTTATTACAGCTGTTTAATGTGTAATATGAGTATGTTGGACAGGAGCGCAGAAGTCTGTTCATAGACTGAAAAATGTTATTACTAGATGATTAAAGTCCAAAATATTTTTCAAACTCATTTCTGTAGGTTATTAGTAAGTCAACTCATATTTCTATTAGTGGAAACATTTTATTAAATTTGATTTAAATTTTTTCTGCAATATTTGCAATTACGGCATTGTACATGAAAGGCAAGAAAAACCTACTCTGTCCTCTAACAAGATTTTAATCACCATGTTACTCAAAATGAGAGCATGCACAAGAACTGGGGAGATGGGTCTGAGTTTGAAGTAAAAAGACACAGTTTAGTTAAGTGAGTAGGACATCTGAAGTATAATCGTGTCAATAGACAAAATCAGTTTTCCTGCATACACTTGGGTAGGGTATTATAATAAGAAATAAAATGAATTATTTTCTGTAGTAGTACACTTCTAGACTTCCAGCCTCAGTTTTCTGTGAGGTAAATCCTAGCAGTTTTGTTGGCAAAATAATGAATTGAGTACCTTTTTAATTTCTCATAAAGATTTTAATGGCTGACCTTGCTTTTGTTTTTGCTTTGTACCTTGGAATCTGGGTAGCAAAAATAATTCTAAAACTCCTGTTCACTACTGCTGTGTTTATCAGACCTTTCTAAAAGTTATACTTCCCCAGAGTAGGGGAATTGGAACCAGCTACAATTATTGTTTGCAGGTGTTTATCTTTTTGTATTCTCCCTGAAATGGAAGAGCTATTACTGATTGATACTAATACTTTGAGAGTCTGTGCATGTTCTTTTATAGATTAAAAATCAATGTCTCTATTATCTGTAACAATGCAAAAGAATATTTGCTCAATTTACCTTTCTTTTTGTAGAATATATTCAACTGTCTACTTTATTTTACAGCGCGGAGGTCCCGAATAAGTACCAGAGATCGTTTATTCACCACTGTTGAAGAATGAAGTATTGTATTCACAATAAAAGCGTTTCGCTAACGTTATAAATGATTATATATTAATAGCTTTAATAACGACCCTGTATGAAGGGTGGAAGGCTGCCACTTAATACACTCTTGTGATTGAGAGAGATTTTCTTTTGATGGCTAACTAGCAATTGAATATACTTGATGTCTACACCATTAAAATATTTTTCTAATTAGCCATTCTACAAACTTGGCAATAAAACTGTCTTGAGTTGCTTTTTCTACTTAAGAAGATTCAGATGTCTCTTCAGTAATAATATCACAGGCAGGAGAAAGTTAGTATTTTCAAATAATATTAAGACTTCACGGTTGTTCTTTATAGCTATGCAACTTCTGTCCGGGAGTGCGATCCAGTGGGCAGTGGTGTAGCAGCTGCTTTCCCTGAGCAGCAGCTCTGACATTGGGAACAAAGTAAAAATAGGTTGCCCTTGGTCTACTTAAATCATTAGCTTTTTCAAGGAAGTCATCTGGATTTGATTAGAGTTCCAAGTACATAATGTACCTGATCTCTAGACTTGATGTTTAAGAAAACAACACTATGTCGTCTTTAGCTATTGGCTTTCGTGTGGCAGAAGAAGAGCAGGACTGTGAGGCTGGACAGCCTGCGCACCGCATGCGGTGCAGCCTGCCGCCTTAGCAAGTCGTGCGCGTTTCGGTCCAAATTACAAGTCGGGGCCGTAAGGCGTGGCAGTTAAGAGAAGTCGCATGTTCCGCTCGTGGACGTGTCGCAGCCTCTCCCCCCGTCCCCGGTGCCCTGACGGGTCGGGCACTGCGGGGCGCCTCCTGGGCGGCCGCGGCCCGCTCTTCCCCGGCCTCCTCGTGAGCCAGACCTGCCTGACAGAGTCGCTCCTCCCCCCCGCCCCAACAGCCGCGTCCCGGCGCGGCTCTCGCGAGAGGCCCCTGCTCTCGCGAGAGGCGGCGCGGGGCCGGCGGCGACGCCGCGGTTGCCATGGGCGGGGCCGGGGCGGGGCTCCCCGCCGGGCCGGAAGCGGCGCGCGGCCCGGCGCTGGCGGACGTGCGGCGCCGCGGCAGGGGTCTCGGCCCCGCCTCCCCCCCCCCCCCCCGCGCGGCGGCGATGGACGCGCGGGCGCGCGCCAAGCGCTACGAGAAGCTCGACTTCCTGGGGGAGGGGCAGGTGAGTGGCGGCGGCGGCAAAGCGGCAAAGCGGCCGTTGCGCGGGGGCCCCCGCGGCGGCGCCCCTCAGCCCGGCGGCTGCCCGCCTGGGGGGGCTGCCGCTGCGCCGTCCCTCGCCCCGCGGAGGCACTGGCGGGGCCCGGCGGCGAGGCGCGGGGTGTGGGGGAGAGGGAGGCAGTGCTGGGGTGCGAGCTGGCCTCGTGCGGCGAAGGCTGCCCCTTCCCTCCACCCCCCAGGCCGGCCGCGGGGGGTCACGGCCTCCCCGTGGGGGCGCCGGGGTGGGGCCGCCCCTGCGCGGCGGTCTCCGAGCTGGTGACAAGGCCGCACGTGGCGCTTGCGGTCGGTCCTGCTGCTGCGGTCGTGCGAGCAAGGCCCTCTCTCTTCCCCCTTAGTTCGCTACTGTCTATAAAGCGAAGGATAAGAACACCAACCAGATCGTGGCTATTAAAAAGGTGAGTGTCGGAATATCTTCCCGTTATGTGGTCGAGTGTCGGTTTGCCCTTGCCTGCTTAATGGTTTCTTGGATGGATCGAATGGGTAACGGGAGAGGTTGAATTTTTAACTGGAAAGCATTTTGATTAAATGGTCCAAATCAGTTGCCTTTAATACTTCTTTTTCTGAGAAGAAATAGTAGCTTCAATTATATTACATTTCTGAGTTTCTTAAGGGTTATAGTCTGCAACTTGAAATTTATTTTTTGGGTAAATGGTATATCTTTTACAGAAACACACACTCTCAAACTTCAGGTGTTATTAGTCCTTGATAATGACTTGCTTTTTCAATTCTTCCTCTTGCTGTCCCTTATTTGTTTCAATCTAGCTTTGTTACTTCTGAATAAACTCTTTGGAACTGATGGTAGGGAAGATACTGACAAAAGCAATCTTAAGTCTGCAGCTTAACTGTTGGAATACAATGATGAAAATGTGTTTATGTTGTTGTAAGTTGTTTCACTTCATACTATCCGAAGACATTACAGTAAGTTTTTGTGTTGAAGTCTAGACTGTCAATTACTTTGACCTGCTTTTTCCCTGGGAAGAAGCTTGTCAGTGGTGTAATTTAGCTTTGTGACTATAAACCATTGTATTCTGCCAGTTTGTATTTATGTCTCTTTTCAGCCATCATGAATGTTTTTAAACTTGCATGAAAACTAATGCTGTGAAATCAATTCTTTGTATAAATAAATAAATCTAGTTGGTTAAGCACTTTGTGGTACTAAAACTCATTTTGTCTTAGAGGAGTAACATTAAGGAATTTATCTACCATTGGGGCCCATAAATAATATGAAACATATTTCTCTTTAGATTAAACTTGGACATAGATCAGAAGCTAAAGATGGTAAGTTTTTAACAAATTAATACTGCATAACTTGTGTCTTGTTTGCTTTGTTTCTGTAAATTCATGGGTTAATTTTCCACACCATAACTTGGCTGAGAAAAAAAAAGCTCAACTCTTTTAGTGTTAGGCTTAATTCCCTGTCTTGTTGTTTTCCCACAATATCATAATCAAGGTTTGCTTCCCGACCTAGAGGGACAAAAAAAGCAGCAGAAGTATGTGCCTGCATAGTATGTGTCTAAATGTGAAGGCTTAACTGGCTAACTCCTCAGCTTTACACTTTATTCATGTTTGTATTTCTCTAGAGTAGTGCAAAATAATTATTTCATTGATACACAGCCAAAATCACAGCTAAATCAGCTAATTTGCATCACTGAGTTTAGAATACCTTTTTGCATTGGTGTGTTTATGCGTATGACAGGTGAGAACATTTATTTCTGTTTTCAGGTGTTTCACTTACGTTCCATTTTTTTGTGATTTATGCTGAGACAAAAGTTAATAAAAAGATCTTAAACTCTTGACTGTGTGTAGATTTGTTTGTTGTTTTGTGTTGAAAATCAGGTTCATAGAGCAGTTTCGTTTTGATCGTGTGTTCTGACCACCCACATGCTTTTAGGCAAGGATATAGTAAGTAAAACCCACTACTCTTGGTCTTCTGTCACCGCCTGTGCGGTGTGATAGAGCTTTGAAGGACAACACCCTGGACACATGCAGGGATCCTGCATCAGGTTGCCTGCTTTCCAGTGAAACGTCTTGGCTCTCGGCTCTTGCGTTCCATCCTCGGGGAAGAATTCTTAAAAAGAAACTGAGTGCCAATCCTAGAATCTCCCAGATGGCCTAACTGCCACAGAGCTATGATCCATTCAGTCTGCAGTGGACTGATGCCCTTTGGGGACAGTTATTACTTCTGGCCTATAGAACATTCAGCAATAGTTCAAAGATGTTTTTAAAACAGTGACCTGGATCATGTCTGGTTTCCCTGTGTTATCTGGTAGCACACATGGCATCTTTCTTGCTGAATCTTGGGGCTTGCCCACCTGAAAGCAAACATCATCTGCTTGATTCTAAAATAGGCAATTAAAATAGGCAAAGCAGGAGTGTAGAGTAATCCACATAGCTTTGCCCAAAACCGTGGTACAGTCTGATGTGTTAAATCCAGAGTTTGGGAGAATAGGTCTGCTGTTGTTCAGCTCATGCATAGCTGAAACTCTTCTTGGACAACATACTACAGTAGCGCTAGTTTGCCAGTCATGTTTGTAGGAGCCACACATACTACCATCTTTGAAGAAGGAATTGTTACCTTGCAGTAATCATGATTTGATGCAGCGCAGTGTGACTGCCAAAATGTACCTCCCAGTCTCCACTTTATAAAATCCAGCTGTTGTAGGAGTCAAGCTAGGGTGAGCAGGTTTAGGTTGCTATATTTCTATGCCACAACACAGGAGCGTGGTGTACCTTATTAATGCTATTTTTAAAAAAAAGGGTACTTTTATGAGTCTTGTCATTTTGCATCCCTCTGGAAATGAAACACTTTGAGGAACTGATATTTGCAAGACGTGCCTTTTCTTTAAAACAAAAATAAGCTTACTATAACCTGAAAATTAAAGGCAGTTTTTCTAAACTTGTGCTAAAACTTTCCCTTTTTGCCGAAAGGGGGCATATGTAGCTTCATAATATAAATCTGACTACTGTGGTGTCGAACCAACTTGCTGTGGAAAAAGTATACCTCCACTGCAGCAATGTACTCGACAAGTCACAAACTGAAATCAGTTTTTGAGCAGAGAGGAAGCAGATTTTAATAGCAAGTCACAGAATAAGAAGTTTCTTGGTTGGAGTTTAATACAAAGTTTTAAATTTTGTTTCATCTTTGTCATCTTTCTTTTAATGTAGGAATCAACAGAACAGCCCTCAGAGAGATAAAGTTGTTGCAGGAGCTAAGCCATCCAAATATTATTGGTGTAAGTAAAATGAATGCTACTTCTAGAATTGGTCCTTGCATACTGTTCATGCAGTTTCACACTGAAATTTAGAATTCATTGGGTCATAACAATGCTGCTTAATTTTTTTTTGCTGTTTTCTCAAGTCCATGAAGGGCAGTAAAACAATTGTTACTGCAAAGCACCAATTTCAGTAATAAAGACGGGCATTTTTCTTTTGAAATCCTTTTACTTTTTACTAAGTGAAAGATAATGATGGAGAGAATTGTGGATGTTTAGATCACCAGATTTTTGCATCTCTCTGATAGACATGCAAATGAGTGCAGTGCCGCATATACCTGCTGGTTTGCTTCATGTGGCTCTGGTAACTGCTAAAAGCAGGCTTTCATAAGCAATGGAAAAGTGGGGTTCATGTGGCTTACTGAGTTTTAATGCTGATACTTAAAATCTCTGTGGGCAGGAGGAGTACCTGTGTCCTTTCAACTGCATTTTAGTTTGACTTACAGGTACAAATACTTATCTGGAGCTGAAAATATTTTAGAATTTGCTAATGTAGATAATTTGAGGCTTTTGTTCTAAGTGTTAGACCAAATAAGAATTTGTCCAGATATTTTATGTAACTCTTCAGCCTGGGGACACAGTGCTTTTCTGGATTGTAGACTTGCTTTCAAAGTGGTTGCTTTAGCTGTCTAAATTAGAGATTCTGCAGAGAAGGACAACTGAAGTGGCAAAGGGATAGAGCAGCTCCTTTAGGAAAAGACTGGAATGCCTTATTCTGGAGAGGAGAAGGCTGGGGGTAGGGGAAGTCTACAAAACTGTGGTGGTAGGTAGGGTAGGTGCAGAAGTGTTATTTGCAAAATCTCACAGTGTTAGAAATAAGGGACATTCATTGACGCTAGTAGTTTTTAAAACAAGGAGGTTTTTTGTTTTGTTTTTTAACTACTTTATGCAGCATGTAATAAACTTCTCAAATTTATTGCCACAGGCAGTTGTAGAAGCAGATAGCATCAGCAGGTTCAAAAAGGAATTAGACAAATGCATGATCAGCAGGTCTGTAAGCAGGTACTAAAGGCAATAGGCAAGTGTGTACATTCTTAGCAGCCCTGATGCGATGGTTGTGGATGTTGGAGTATAAGGAGCATGATTCGCAAAATGTGGCCAAGTCCCTATGTATGCTAACTTGCACAGCATCTCCTGTTGCCATGGTTTCTGCAGAGGGAGAGCATGAATACCAGCCCCTGCTATTATAAACTGCACAAACAAGTATTTTGCATTTGAGTAAGTCATGTGGGCCATCGTGCTGAGAGTCTAAGGTATGAACCTCACCATGGAGGATCTATCTTCCAGATCTTAGAAGTAGAATACCAGGCTAGATGGTTTGTTGGCCTTCCTCAGCATCACAGTTGTGTTATCTTAAATTAAAAATTGATTCTGCCTTTACACTGCTTAAGAAAGGATTATTTGGATATTCCTCAAGGAGCTTTATTTATCCTTGAAAGGTTGTTACAAAGATGAAAACATGCCTAAGAGTATCTTTGAAAGGTAGCTGGCAAGCCCAGTACTTAGAATTTCTACCGACTGCATATTTGCAGAGAACACATATGCAAAGCTGAATCCACGAGAAAACTTAGTCTGCTTTAAAGAAGAGAGTAGGAAGCTGGTAGAGTAGATGCCCTCAGATAGAGGGCAAGGCGTGCATTAGAATATCTGTTTTAGTTAACATGGTAAAGGTATTCCTGTTCTAAAGTTTCTAATTCCAAGTTTAAAAAAAAAATCCCAAATGGAAGGAAGGGCAATCGTAAAATGTTATTATCATACATAATGGGATTTTTTTTGGAGACTGAGTTAAGCTAAACTGAGTAAAAAATTTCACGTTGCAAGTGGAGATACTGAAACACAATACAATTTCTCGAGGGTTATATAAAAGAAAAAATCAGTTGAGACAAAGCTGAGGTATCAGATTGCCGTGCTGTCCTCTAATTATCGGTTCTTCCCCATAGGTAGCCGTGTCCTTGTCCCTGCTCCTCTTCCCTCACCCACCCCAGCAACCTGAAAATCTACACGCAGATTAAAATGGTGCTGAGTTTTAGAAAACTGGAAGTATTAGAGTGTATGGTCCATCATGATGTATGTTATTTTCCAGCTTCTAGATGCATTTGGACACAAATCAAATATTAGTTTGGTGTTTGATTTTATGGAAACAGATCTAGAGGTAAGATTGCATCTCTTGCATCTTTTCAGATATCTATTATTTCAGTGTCTTCAAATGTTTTTTGAAAATAGTTGAGGCATCTTACTTTGACAGGCTTATATTTGCCCACATTAGAGGAGTGACTTTCGTTATGTAAGTTGAGTAAGATCGTGCCTTAAAAATAGTTTGACAGTTTTCATAAGTTCTCAGCTGATAATGCTTTTACTTTTAAATACCTGGTGTCAACATGATTTTCTCAAAAAACAGATTATGCTGTCTTCACGATGTTAGTTCTTTGGGACTCCAGTTGTAACACAGAACCTCAGTCATAGACCAGGATCTGAAGGTGCAATTTCTAAGCATACTAGGACAAAACATGTTCATCAAAGTGTGATATCAAAGTATACTGAATGGTGAGCTGATGCTAAAATCACACATGACTGAACATTCTTCTAAATGTAACAAAAGTAGGTATTTGAATGTCTGAATTCTACTGATGTTTCATTCTTAAGGATCTTAAGGTAGTTTGTCTTTGCAGAAATCTTTGTATTGGATATTTTGATACAAGGTTTTTCATTCTGGAAGACGTTCCTAGATGACGTTTCATGTCAGATCTGTATCTGTGCAATATTATCCATACTCTGGACTGAAATAAAAGTAGTTGTTTAGCTAACTCATTATGCATATGATATTATATGATAATTATAAAATATATGATATTATATGATAATATGCATTGAGCACTGGGGCTAACGTATAAAATATTAAAAGAAAATGTTGACAAGATCACTGAAACCAGAGGAAGGCAAAACTGAAAAGACTAGATCAGAAAACAAGTTTTTGCTAATAAAAGCTACATTACTTAGTAGACTTGCAAAAGGATTAATTCTGTTTGATTCATAACTATGCAACATGTGGAACTAAAGAAAATACAGTTACAAAGAGGAATGAAGTGCTTTGTACTACATAATGCTGTGTTATGCAGAGCACTTATTTGCATTGTGATATCACTGAAAGCCACCATTTGCAACCACAGCCCCTTGTGACTGGCAGCATACATGAAACTCTTTGTATAGTCTCAAGTAGCTGTTTTGTAAATCTCAAAGAACTTAAAGCTTGAGAAAGGCTACTATGCAACTGCAAAATAATATTAACAAGAGAGTCTTGGAGCGGTGTACAGAATACTTTAAAATAGGATGTTTACATAGAATTTTAATGTCAAAATCAAAGAATGTTGACAATTTAAATAGCTTTATTATAAAATATAGTACCGTGAGCTATTCCATGCTATATTTGTAGGTTGTCTTGGAATAGACGAGGGAACCATTGTATTTGCAGAGATCAGATGCTTAGGCTATACAAGGAAAGAAGGAAGAAGTGGGAACATAAATTTGACAGTAAACTTGAAGAAACTGTCCTTTTTAAGTATATAGCCTTGTTGTGAAAGCTTGGGTAGTAGCCTGGAATTGAACTGAAATTATAAACTTGTGTTTCTCTCCCATTCTCTCGATTGCCAGTTACGCAAGGTTCACATAGGCTATCTGGACTCCCCATTTCAATTTCTGATCTTCAGAATAGATCCATTTTTCTGAAGAAATGGTGAGAATAGAGAATACGTGGTTTCCAATTCAAGCTTTTACTTAAAGGATAAAATAACTTGAACCAAAAGAAGTGGAGTGAGATAATTTTGCACAATAACCTTGATTATCAATCTAATACTTTACAGGTTATTATAAAGGATACTAGTATTGTGTTGACACAGTCTCACATCAAAGCATATATGCTCATGACACTTCAAGGATTAGAATATTTACATCAGCACTGGATTCTGCACAGGGTAAGCATGCGCTAAACTGAGAGCCTTTATGCCTCTAACAAAATTGTGGCATTCGATAGAATTTGGGTCTAAAATGTCACATAGCTGGTTTTGAAGCTCATAGGGTTTTTTTCCTCTTTCTTCAATCTGTAAGCTCCAGTGCTAGCTGTTATGGAGAGACAGTAGCAATACCAGAAACTTTAACAGTTATTGATGGAGTTATCATTTAGACATATATTTGTATAAAGGATCTAAAAGTAGATGACTTTGATTAGTGCTGTTACTGTGTTAGACTGTACTAGCTCCGTGATTTGTACTACAGTTATTTGAAGTTACCAAGGTCTTTTTATTGTTCATTTGGCAACTATGCAGTAATACAGAACTGTTCTTCCTCCAGCAAAGCTAAAACCAGTCTGAAGGCAGCTTTTTTTAATTTTTGCAGTTTAAATATTCAGGTGCGGGTGTCTGACTGATTTTTTTTTTTTTTTTTCTGGTATGTTTAAATACTTGATTTAATTTCTCACCCCTCCCCCCAAATGTTGATTTATGATAGAATCAGAAGCCTGCCTTTTGGAATACTGTTATTGCAAACCTGCTGGGGGGTTCGTTATTTGTCTGTTTTTATCAATAGTAAAATAATTCATTCTTTGCGTTCTATACTGACAGGATCTAAAACCCAATAATTTGTTGTTAGATGAAAATGGGGTTTTAAAATTGGCTGACTTTGGCTTGGCAAAGTCTTTTGGAAGTCCAAATAGAGTCTATACACACCAGGTAGTAACAAGGTAAGAAGTATTCTACTTTGATTCATAGGTATTGATTGCGAAGCTGTTTTGTATTGCCTCTTGAAACATGTCTTGTTAAATGAACATGTGCAATTTTGATGTCTAGCTCATATGATGATGCCATAGTGGTGAGAGCCTCATAATGGACAACACAAGAAAGCACTGTTTGGCAAAGTCGTAAGAACTAGTAGAATATATATCTGTGGGGTTGTTGTGTGGTATGTTTTTCTCTTGAAACATAGAAATAGTATGTAGCTGCCTATAGGCCTAACTTTCAGAGCAAGGCAACTTACTTTCTATTAATTGTGAGACTAGAATCTTGTTTATATGTTAGTCACATACTTAATATAAGACAGGGCACCTCAGGAAAAGCTTGAGCTCATTAAAATATTTTTATTAATGTTATTTATGGCATGTTTGTTTAAGGAACATACTCTTCTAAAAAGCAGAGGAGTGTAAAATATGCAAGAGAGATGCTTTTGCCTGCTGTAATGCTAATGCTATTCAGACAAAATTGGGGTATTTTTTTACACCTTTATCCAAACAGGTGGAAATGAAAAAGTGGTTTCAAATGCAGTAGGCATCAGATCTTTGCGTTAAACTTCATTGTTCTTAAGCAGTGGAAACAGCTGCTCTAAATACCTGTTGTCAAGATTCATTTTTACACAAAACTAATTTCTACCCTTAGGTATGTTGGTGTTGAGATTTTTTGAAGGCTGGAAGGAATTTTTTTTTAACTCAGATTTTGTTTCTGAAACACCTCTTTTAAAAAAAAATGTTTGTAACATGCAACTTTGTTAAATGTTTCTGCTTTATCAAACAACTGAACTGCAGATGTGCAGTCAGCTCAGCTGAAACTATAGTTGATTTGTGGTTACACTTGATCCGTTGGTAAAGAAAGCACAATTTTGTTCAATCTTTCTTAAACAAAACACTTTGTAGGGTTGAATACAGGTCTTCAGTTTCAGTGTCTGAAAAATGCACAGGCCAGGAGCAGTGTCTGTTTTGTAGTTCTGGCATTGCTGCAGCATACAGTGCTTGACATCATTAAAAAAAGGTCACTTTTCCTAAGATGATTTTTCTTTTCAGGTGGTACCGAGCTCCAGAACTATTGTTTGGTGCTAGAATGTATGGTGTAGGTGTTGATATGTGGGCTGTTGGTTGTATTTTAGCTGAATTGCTCCTCCGGGTAAGTCTTTAAATGCAAGCATTTGTATTTGCTCTTCTTCAGGGTAATACAGTTCTTACATGCGGTCTTCAGTAGCAGCAAAAGGAACTTAGGCTACTTCCTAGGAAAGGAAGAAGAGGGGGGGAAATTTTCCTAAAACTTGCTAACTGTAAGGAGAATTAAGTTCTGGAGTAGACTGAGGTTCCCCAACTGTTGCAGTCAGTGGAAGCCTTTAAGAATAGCTAGGCAAACAATTGCAACATGCTGTCAAAGTCCTGCCTTGGGGAAGGTCAGCAGAGTAGACAGCTCATCCAGTCCTCTGAGTGTTATCCTTCCACATAGCTTCCCATCAACTTACATTTGTCACCTTCCTAGAAATCTGACATCATAGGTGCGTGCACACTCTATTGCTTATACATTGTTCCCAATAACTGGGAATAATTATCACCAGTACATGAACTGTGGGTGATTTTTAATGAGTGGAGCATGGGCTGATGCTCTGCCTGTGCTTACCTGGAAATACTAGAATAAAGCTGAAGGCTAACATCAAGTTTCTATTACAATGTCATTCCCAAGTAAGGTCAACAGACATAATAGTCCTTAAGTACATTTTACTGAAGTAAGCCATTTATTACATAGCTCTTTGGAGAGGAGATGAAAATATGAGGTGGGGAGTGGAGGACAGGTGTATGGACATAGCTAAAAGGATAAGATAGCCTACAGGATAGTACATAGTACATCTTCAAGGAATAAACAGATTCTGCTTGATTTCTGCCCGGTACTTTAAATGTTTGTGTGGCTATGTGGTGAACCAGACTGGGAAACTGGTCTGGCTGACAATATCTTGAAATATGTCTTTTTCCTTACTTGATTTATCACACAAACATGCATGCTTGTACAGTTCACTCGATAGTTCAGAAATGGAAATGTACAGGGACTGTTTAAGCAACACTAGTGATGTGTATACAAAGTATGGCATTAGACCTTCTACAGTTGAGTAAGCTCAAGGAAAGTCAGTAAAGCAAATGAGAAATAGCTGCATTCTGTGGAATTCTTTGGTTTCTTACAAAGCAGAAAATGTACTACAGTTCACAGCCTCATTGGGGAGCTTTACAAAAGCATTTCATGTTCAAATGGCTTTTATTGAATCAAAATCTAATCACAGTGCCTGTTAGGGATGCTCATTATGCTCTTCCTATGCTAATCTGTTAAATACTGCCTCTAATTCTTCCTAATGTCACTTCTGTTCAAAGTCTCTTTTATTTTGCATTATGTGCCTGATGCACAAACTACAATTTAAACTGGACACATATCCCCTTTTTCTGCCATCTGCCTAGTTTAAACTAGGCATGACACTGGTCATTCATTTTCTCATGTAATGGGTCAGTACCCTAACTCATGTTTTCATCTCATCTCATCAGTCTAACTGATACTTTTATAATCCAGTCACAATTCACTTTTAGTGTTTCAAATATAAAACCTAACTTCAGGTTGCAGATGTCAGAAAGGTCACTGTGACTGACAGAGCTTAAATTGACAACTCTGCATGCTTAAATTCTTCGCTCTACCATGTTTAGTCATTCCACATTAACATTAACATTGTGGTTATTTAATCTTATATTTAGTTCTATTAAGTCAGTGATATCAAACCTGGTTGCAAGAAGCTTGCAGAATCTATCAGACATTGCTGCCAAGCACCGAACATTTGGTGCACCTCTTTTGGGGAAGCTCGTATACAAAGATGTTTTGATTATAGTACAATTTTGAGTGGGAATTCAAAGTTGCTCTCCAGAATTGAACTTCACAAGTTAATCCACTCAGAAATGCTGTTGCCTTCTTCCAGGTTCCTTTTTTGCCAGGGGACTCTGATCTTGATCAGCTGACAAGGATATTTGAAACCCTGGGCACTCCAACAGAAGAACAGTGGCCTGTGAGTCCCTTAGTTCAACAGATTAATTTAATTTTAAAACCTGAAATAGAGATATCTCAAGTAAAACTAATGTCAAAGGGCATATCAGGATATTTGAATAAGTTTTCAGAAGGCAGATGCCTGATCTCACAAAGTAGAGGACAAGCAGCTGAGATTTATAGTTTCTCTTAGGCAAATCTATGATCGATATGGCAGTGTTATCAGCACCGGGTAACAATAACAAAACTTCTCGGTTTCCCTTCTGCATGTTTCTGTGGTTTCCCATGGCTAAATGTGTGAAGTAGTAGTGGTTGCTTAATGTTCTTCACATGCTTGATGAATTTGTCTGCTTTAATTTGACAGGCTTTAATAATTTTCAAAATGGAAACAATTCTATGTTGTTGTGCCAGGATTCTCAAAGAAATGCATGAAGCTTTTTTTGTTTGACCTGTCCACATTCTTGGGAGAGGGAGGGCCAAGATATAGGTGGGAAAAGGAGAGAATGCTACTACAACAAAGGTGATGCATGGATTTGCAAATTAATTTTAGAATCTATTTCAAAAATTGAAACCTTTATATTCTAGACTATAAAAGATTACACATTTTTTACCTTAGGGTTAATATTTTATTTTGCTTGTGGTCATGACTGAATTGTGATCACTACAGGTTTAAAATACATACTAATGTTTGGATGGAGACATCCAAATAGAATGAAGAGAATGGGAGTGATTTGATAACCAAGTGGGGGGGGGGGGGAAAGTATGTGATTCATCTGTTGTTAACTGCTTGGCATATTTTCCTTTCTCACCCCCCCCCCCCCCATCACAAATAAAAAGTTCAACAGTTCTAGGTTTCAAAAGTAGCTGAAAACACTCATGATGCTAATTGGGGGGGGGGGTCTTTTTCTCCATTAACTTGGAGAAAATGCAAATTGGCTTTTGTGTGGATTTTGTCTTTTTCTTCTACCACATGAGCTAGCAAGAGAAAAGCTAAAGCTAGTGTTACTTCGTTTGTTCACACCCACTCTAAAGTTGTTTCATGCTTCCTTTCTTTATTAGCAATTTTTCCTTTTGTATTGGTCAATAGTGAAGCAAGGGAAGGACAGATTGCTTAGAGAAGGAAGGTGTAAAAGAACTGTAACAATTACAGAAATGTCTTTAACTTGCTATTCCTACTTGATTTACAGTTACCAAGTATTAGCAGGGTGCTTCGAAAGATAATTTGCTTCTGCTGTGAAAACAGCCATGCAAAGTGACTTCCTGTGAAAAACTGCAACTCTTTCTTAATGTGAAAAATGTACATCCCATATTTATCTTTGTAGGGAATGACTAATCTTCCAGATTATGTCACGTTTAAGTCCTTCCCTGGAATGCCACTTCAACATATCTTCAGTGCAGCTGGTGATGATTTGCTTGATCTTCTGCAAGGCTTATTCACATTTAATCCTTGTGCTAGGGTTACAGCTACTCAGGTATAGTAGACTTGCATTATGTCCTAACATTCATTAACCTACTGTTAATATCAGATAAATGTGTTTTGAAGCTAGTAAGCCAGTTTAGAAATGAAATATCATATAACTCTGTCTGCGAAATACTGGAAATATTTCAGGTGTTTTAGAGAGAGAACTCTGAAAGGCATGAACAATGCTGACCAAAAATCTCCATTCCTAGTGTAGTCCAAAGGTAGGAAACTAAAAAGTGTATGGGTCATGCTCTTCTGACAGCTTTAAAGCTTTAAGCTTAAGACTTAACCTAGCATATTTTACTCCCTGTTCTTAAGATTTTTGTCATCCTTAATTCATCCAGCCTTCTTTTCAGTTTCATTTAAGCTGTTTTAATCCCTTTTCTACATGAAATTTGTGGTGATTTAAACCAGCCTTCTGATCTGAATATCCATTTCTATTATACTCAAGTAAAACTGATTCCAATTTCTCTACTTGTTGGTGAGGAGAAATGAAAGCATCTGAACTAAAAATCTTGCAGAATGTTTCAGTTCTAGTTCAGAATATGTGAGGAAGATGCAGCAATTGACTGTTTCAGAGCTATAGTTCTGTCATCTTCCACTGTTGCAGAAGCATGCAAAAAGCAGAGCTGCCACATTAAAGGCAATGCTCCCTCACTGCTTGTTAGATGAAGCAGGTTTCAGTCCTGAGGATTAGTGTGTGCGTTAGGAATCTTTTTACTAAAAGAATTTTTAGGAGTATATTCAGGGTTTTCTGGTAAGAACTTTCAATATAAGTTTCCAAGTTTTGGTAATGCCTTCTATACTAGTTCATATGTATGAAGTCATTTTACAGGCCATATTGTAGGGTGGTTACTTGAATATTGAATATACATGATTATTGTAGTGTTTTAATTGATAATACCACAGCTTAAGGCAGGAAAGAGCTTGCATTTTAATGTATTTGCTTGATTTATAGCTGGCATTGAATATGATGTAACTGGCATAAGCCAGAGCAGTGATTTCCTAAGGGGCTACTTAGCCTCTTTTCCTTAACTATGGTTTATGGAAGCTGTGGAATTGCTAAAATTTAAAATAGTATATGTAATTCCACTTCAGGAAATTAACCCCACTTACTTGTGTTTGCCTTCTACTCTACTTCAGACTAGATTTTTCTTACTGTTTACACTGTAGAAACAGCACAGTTGAAGAAATGTTAGGGGAAGACCCATCTTGCAAGCTAACAAGACAGATGGTGTTCTGGTCCTGGAAGACTTTGGATATATTCTTTAGGATCTTTTAATCTTTCTTTTTTCCATATTTTTCTCCTTTATCCTCTTATCTTATCTGTCTATTCAGAATGTAAGCTCTTCAGAGCTGGAAATGTACTGTTTGTGCAAGACATCCAGCAATTGAGTCTAGAGCTTTGCTGAGATGTCTGAGCACTAGTTGGAAAAAGATAATAGTACATAATTATCTCTTGCTTTCCAAATCAGGCCAAGTGCTATGGTAGTCATGAAATCTTGAATTGCCACAAGGCTTTCTTCAGATGTAAAAGTACCTAAGTAGTTCTGAAGTCACTACAAGTGCTTTATTTCATGTTAACTCCTTTATGTATGGTGGTCTGATGCGTTATACTAATTACTTGATTATCTTTCTTCCATTATCATTAAGGCATTGAAGCAGAAGTATTTTAGCAACCGACCAGGACCTACTCCAGGAAGTCAGCTTCCAAGACCCAACTGTCCTGCAGAAGCTCTAAAGGAGCAACAAAATGCACTTTTAAATTTAAAAAGGAAAAGAACAGAAGGAATAGATCAAGGTAACATCTTAATGTTTCACTCGTTTTAAAGTAGTAGCTACCAATTGAGTAAGAATGTGGTACTTCCAGTGTTTCAGGAAAATAACTGTCTGAATTGACTGCATCCTTGGGCCACAGCACCAGTAGAAACCCTTTAATGACTTAAAATTTATGATAAATATTATAGGCTGAGAATGACTTTTTTGTGTTTCAACAGATTTGGTACAAAAAAGGAACTTTTATGGAGCTTAGGAAACTTTGTTAAGAGAAGTATCTAATTTCTTTAATTTCTCTAATGGAGTGTGGTAGTACAGAGTAAATTATAGGCTATTATTAAGTCCTTCAAGTTTTTCTATGAGAGATCTTGCTGAGGTGGAAATAGCTTAACTTTACATCCCTTAAGCAAAAAAAAAATAAAGGGGGAGATGTAATTCTTTTTTTTTTTTTGAATGAAGGATTGGAGAAGGTAAATAGATTTCAGAAGTGAGATTCCTGCTATCTTTCTTAGACTGAGCAAGTTAATTGTTTAGGCAGCTCTGAGTAAGGTATATCTAGGCATGTTTCTCTGGCCCTTTTTAAAAGGGAAGCCTATTCCCCAGCTTTTACTTCTATATGGAGCTTCCAGCCTTCCCCAAATGGTAGCACATGCTCCATATGTTCATGGTAAGAAAAGATTTGAGGACTTAAGACCTGTATTTGACACTAAATTAGTCATACCCTCTAGCAGAGAGGCAAACATTTGTTTTTAAGCCTGGGGTTAGGTGTCTTGGCAGCAGGGATATGCCAGACAGCAGCCGTCAGGTTAGCATCAGCTTTTTGTTATTGCCAGTATGAGACTCTGCTTTGATACAGGAGTGAGAATATTTTGGAATGTAGATGCTTCTGTGAAAATGCGTTTCTCCTTGAATTCAGAGAGACAGCAAAAATATTAGCACTTAACTTACTGTTTAGTCCTGCCTTGACCTTTATTAGTATGTCTCAAATGACAAGTAGAATAAATTAGCTCAGTAGCTTAACTTTTCATTGAGATGAAAATTTTTAATCAGTTGATTGTTTGCATGCTCTTTGACCTCAGTAGTATGGGTCAGCTGACATGTGGTAGCTTGTTAAGTTATCATAGTTTAGGAAACAAGTTTAAGCTCTTTAGCTCATTTTGCAACACTATAAGAGAGTCTGATTGGTGTTTTGGAGTCTATGCCCTAAAACATGCTTGTTAACAAAAGGATAAGAAAGAGGAGGAAATGATTCCCCAAGTTCTGAGATTTACCACTTGAAGTTCTGGGTTTCACAACAAGCAGAGGTTCCAGACCTGTATTGGAATTGGAACCCTAATTGGTTGGATGTCTTCCCAAGAGTCTCATTTTCAACAAGGGGAAATCAGACTTGTGTGTTAAATGCCAGGAGTTTTGAGTTTGGATATAAGTAAGGCATTTAGGAAGTCAGCATTACTTCTTGAGACCTTTGAGTTTCAGTATAAAAAGCAGTATCATTTCCTTTAAGTGCTGCTTCAAGCACATAAAAAAATCCATTATGTTCTGTTATTGCCTTAGCTAGGCTGACAGAATCTGAGGGTCTCAAAGGACACTAAAGGAGAGAGCCAATGTTACACCTAGCAAATCTGCTACCTAGACTTTATTTAAATTTCTTACATGGCATTATTATCTAAAGTTAAAATCCAAAATACTTTGGTTTGGAAGAGCAATTCTACAGTCTTTTTTCAAACAGAATTTGAACTACAGGTTCTTTTTGATAATTTGCTATTGAAATGTGGGAGAAAATGTTTCAAAGAAGAAAAATTCATCCCCAGAAATTCTATGGCTGGCAGAGAATCTTCACAGTACCTGCTCTTTCCCTCAGCTCTACTGAGGTAGGGCTCTGGAACTTAGCAGAATGGCTTGAAGTGTTACTGCTGTGTGCCCTCTTGTAAAACCTTGGCAACAGGGACTGGCCACCAGGAGAGAGAATTTATGCAGTCCCTATGAGTGCTGCTTTTTCACAAGATCAAAATCCTGTAGCCTCTGGAGTATGTTGCACACACTTAAATCTCCAGAGGCTGCACCTTTCAAAAACCAGCCTGAGGTAATAGTGTTTACGGTCAGGGGAAGAGTTAACTAGATGGATGACTGCCTGTGAAAAGTATTAAGCATATATTTCTAACTATTGCTAGCACTTATTTCTGATCAGAGAGATATACAGGGACACTGATGCTATAATGACATCACTGTCTGTCTTACTTCTGGAAAACAGTGTAAAGCAGCACTCCTTGCCCAGGACACCAATTTCCAGTTCTGTTACTTTGTGTTTCTACAGAGACTTTAGTTGGTGAAACAGAATGTAAAATATATGGCATTAAACTCCTCCCTGAGTTAGAACAGGATAGGAAATCTGTGTAATCTCAGGGCTGTTCTACCTTGGCCTGAAAAGAATTCAGGTCTGAAAAAAATTCAGTCCATTCATATCTAAAGTTAAGAACTTGCATTATTTGGGCTTTCATTAAAAGTTTGTGAGTATGATTCAACTGCAGTGTATTTTAGAAGAGGCTTCTGCTTATAGGGCAGGCAAAAACAGTAGAATACTTCCATAATAAACTTCATATCCAGCCAAGAAGGCAGGTATGTTTAATTCCTACCTACATTATAAATACCATATGGAGAAACAAGATGACAAGGTGGAATAAAAGTAGAAAAGTGCTGCTGCCCTGATCATCTCTACAACTGATACTAACAAAAAGAAGGTTAAAGAATGATGCAGAGACTAAAAAGGCTATTATTCTTGGAGACAGCGTATTGCTGGGCAGTGACAGCATGTAATAAAGATCTCTAAGAGTATATGTATACTGGGAGGAGGGGAGGTTATGCCTTAGAATAGCTTAGAATAGCTTTTTCAGGTTTAAAAGTAAAATGAACTTGCTAGTTTTTTACACAAAGAAATGCTTACAGATATCCCAAGCAGTTAACATTTAAAGGTATTAGAATTTGAGACACACATGGAGTACATATGCTAATACAAGTGGGCTTTGTTTCTAGCACTCTTTCATAACTTGTTGAAAACAGCCATCATGTACTACTGTAGCAAGCAGCATTAACTGGCTTGTAGTACATGGATCTAAAGAGTAATTAATACTGAGTAGTTAGTACCAAATGAATACTAAAACCTGGAGGAGGGAACTGAACCCCTTTGCTTTGGTAACAATGTAACTTACACTTTTCAGGATTACCAAAAAAATTGGTTTTTTGATTGCTGTGGATGGTGGATGAAAATGAGTGATCAAATGACCCGAGTCCCAACCATTGAAAAATGCTGTAATAGTCACTGGATGGTTATTTTGTAATATTTGCATATGTAAAATGTGAATTCAGTACTTCATTACTGAATCCGAGGTTTCATTAACCTTACTTCTTTTTTGAATAAAAGTGTTTTTAAAGAAAAGAACAAGATTCCTTTCTCTTGATTTGCTGTCTTACTACTTTGACTCATGCTTGGAGATAGTAATTCTGTCAAAACTGCTTGCTGGCTACAGATTAATTTAGCAGAGCCTTTACACTGAATTACATGCTGTCCTGTACAGATGTCCATCCTGAGGAAACTTGCAAATACAGCCTTCTCACCTGGAGCTTAAGTGTACACGTGAACATCTGCCAGCCGATAATAGATGTTGGAAAAACTGTATCCTTATAAGGGAAAGGCAGGATGCTTTTCTGTTCCAGTTAATATGCCAGTGTAATAACAAACAAGTTTGCACATGCTCTCTCAGCAGATGTCTTAAGACTTTCCAAGTCATCTACTATATTAAAAATACGCATAGATTGTGAAGTTTTGTTCAGACTTGAGTTTTCCAGGAGAAGTGTTCTGAGAGCATATAAATACTGTTTCCTTCACAGCCTCAAGATTGCAATAAGGGATGGAGGGAGATCCAGCTGGGAAAGCTATACCAGCCCTCCTGTCAACCTGTGGCTGTTGAGCATTTCATAGTGCAGATGCTGGGCTCAGCTCTCTTGCCTGATTCCCAACCCGTGCTGCAAAGTGGCTGCTGAGTAACCAGATTTCTGCAGTGGGAAGAAACAAGCCAGTAGGTGCTGTTGATGTAGCTTAACTGCATGCCCACCCCTGTTGTGCAGTGGATCTCTGGGGCACCTGGTGAGCCATTGTCGTTTCCCGCCTGTGAGCTACTTTCAGTGTTCTGTTTTCTGATGTGGCAAGCATCTTGGCTGAAGATTGAGACTTGTAGAGGAAGAGTAACCATCTTATTGCTCCTATGTGATACTTCATTTGACTCCTACCTTGAGCCAATTTGAAGTATATTGGCCTTTGGAGGGAGAAGAGTTACTAGACACTAGATACCCTACTGTGCTGTATGTTGTTGGCAATTGAAAATTAAACTTTAATTTCCTACTAAGATCTAATAGGCTCTGTAGAAAAAGTCTTTATCAAATAACTTTGATTATAGCAGTTTTTACTGTCTGTATAATTGAACATCAGGATCCTGAGTGCAGGCTGGAGGGTTAAGAGGAGAACTGAAGTCCTATTTCTCACAGGCATATGTTCAAAAATAAGTTAATCTGAGTAGGGAAGAGAGTTAGGAGTTCTTGTAAATCTTTTTGCATTCAACTCCTCTAGGGCAGCACTCTGACTGGACTTCAAAGCCCTGAAACCTCCAGCCCATAAAAAAAAAAAAAAAGTACTTCATTTTCCAGTGAGTATCCTAACTCTTGGGTATAACAAATACTGTTTGTAGGGCAGTGACAGTTCTAAGTATTCTATCTCTTGTGCTTCTTGCTGAACACTGACTGTATGTGCGTAGACAATACCTTTCCCAGAAGGGAAACTTTTTCTGGTGGAACAAGTAGCAATCCCCCAAGCTCCTATTGGCAAAAGTGACAGAGCAGGTAGTTCATTTGATGGATATTCAGTATTTGTGGATGTACAGAGCACAGTTACTGTGCTCTATAAGATTGGGGTTGAAGTGAGATGGCATCAGGTGTTTTGTGATGTGTGCTACTGACTTGTATGCTTCCAGCCATGTATTTACCACAGAAGAGACTTACAATTTTTCCTGTATAATAGGATAGCTTCTAAACTTCTATCCTTCAGCTCCCACATAGCAATTCATTTGACATGCTCTGCACTATACATCGGGTTGGGGGCTGGGGATGTATACAATGACTCACCTATAACTCCTGGCTTCAGTTGTGTTCATGAATGAAGCCCTCTGTGTCAGAGACTAAAACTGTCTTGCTCTCCTTATTGTTGTTGTGCATAGATAAAGCATATGTACATATAGAATAAGGAAAGATTAGAAGAAGGATAAGCACAGTATCTCTTCTTAATCTCAGGCTTTCGGATAGTTCACTTCGCTTTTGTGATTTGGGTGGCTGAAAGAACTCTGAAAGGAATATCTCAGACTTCTGGTGGCTATAGCTTAATATGCAATCAGATGCAATGAGTCATCTAAATACTGCTTGATCTGTGAATAGCTTACCTTGCAGGCTTTATTCCATGTTAATAATACTTCAGCTTTGACAGTCTGTCTTGTATCACAACAGCTCTTTGAACATACAGCTGCTGCAGTTTACTTGGTGGTTGTGATTCTGAACAGAAGCCAAGTCTTGAGCCTGCAGTGTACCTGCTTGTGCAAACTCAAGTCTGTCTTGTACACTTGTGCAAACTGGAACATAATCTAAATGCCTCCTTTCTTTGGTTGAGAAAATTTCTCTGACCTTGCCATCTTTTTGTCAGGAATCCCTTCCCTTTCCTCCTGAAAGGTTAGTACCCTTTGCAAACTCAGCAGCTCTTATGTTGAGACTTACTGATACTGGAATTTGAGTAGCTTCTATATATTGTACTGATATTGTTGCTTATACAGCTTAAGCGAAATCTTTTTTCTTCCTTCCACTGTATTGCCACTATAAATGTACCAAAACTCATTGCAAGAGCATACAATACAGAAAGAGGTAGTGATCTCTATTTTAAACAAAACTGATTTCATTTTCTCACAGAGACCAAGATTACTTGTGGTGACATGGAGAACAAGGACTTCTAGCTATCACATCCTCATCTTGCCTCCCTGGTTCTTGGTTGGTGTCAGCGCTGCGTGATCTCTGTAGCCTTTATGTTCTTCCAACAAAGAAGGCTCAGAGCCAGGTTGAGTTGTATCATACTGTTGTTGTTTGCATCTGTTGTATGGCCTTATCCATGGCGTGGTCTTGATGCTGTCAGCACTTCAGCAAGCACTGCCAGTTCTTTCTGTGAAAAGAACTGTTTTACCTGTGTTCTTTCTTGGATTTGGTGGCTGTTCTTTTTCTCATAACTTGCTGTAGATGCATCATTCTCCTAACTCCTGCTTTGCAGTTTCTTCTGGTGCACAGTTATTCACACTCCATGTGCTCCAATTTAACAGTTGTTTTCCAACGCTGCAATTTTAGTTGCCGGCATCATCTCTGAGTTTTTAACACTCATTTCCTTCTCAGAGAGAAGGGAAGGATTGTTAGAAAAAAGCTACAGTTTTAACCTGCTTTTTCTTCAAATTCCTCTGTTCCATTCATTCAGCCTTGTATTTTTATACTCAACTCAGTCAACCTTGTCTGAAGTGTATGGTATTCTCTCCAAATGGCTTTAATAAAATAATGAGATAAAGTAGGGATAGGTCTGGATCTAGGCTATCTGGCTGAGGAAGGGAAACTTTCTTGAAGAGCCAAACTGAACGTTTGAAACACTTAGCAGGCTGTGTTTTGGCATGCATCTTGCTGATACCCCATAATGTGGGAGGCTGGGGAAGAGACATGCATGGCTTCAGTCTGTTTCTGGCCCCAAAATCATGGCTTTCCTTTTAATTCTGTTTAAAGGTTCACCACAATAGCTACAGTGCTGCTTAGAAAAACTTGATGATTCTTCTCTTCCTGAAGAGCTGATGAGAATTAAATTTGTCCTTTCTATAAAACCCACCTAGGAGGAGGGCTTTAAAAGCAGCTCAGTTCTCACTAGCTTGAGTACTTCAACTCGCATTTCTCTGACAAATCTGAAACACTTGGCTAAATTTTGTTCATTTCATAATACCAACTTTTCTCTTTCAAATTGCCCTAAGTAAAGCTGAAATAAAATCTTGGTTTTGATGCTGTTGAACTGTCTTCATATCATCTCTATGTTCAATTAGTCATTTTAATTATTGTTTTCCCATTTGTGGACAAATTATTTAGAAAACTTCTATTTATCCCGTTTCAGAGACTCTTATTATTTCAAATAAAACTACTGGGGTGGGTTTCTGTCTTTTCCTTCCAAAGAATCGAATCGGCAGGCAGGTAGACTCTAGATGAGAATTTTCTAAGAGACTTGCTGTATAGCCAGTAGATAGGCCATCAGTGTTGTGACCATCTCATATAGTGCTGTCAATTCATAGAGGGCTGCAGTTCACAGCCCTACATACATTCGACCCAACATTCATTACTGTGAAAAAAACAGAAGGGTATAAAGGGAAAGGGGAAGGAGAAGGGGGCATTTCACTGTTATTAGGCAGCACATGTGGTGGAATATTGTTTATTGCCTGCTACAAGAGATTTGTGTCATGTAGGTAGTAGGGATGCTGACAGTTTCCTGAAACTGACCTTGACAACAGGATGTGAACTGTGTGGTTTGCTTTTGGGAAACCTCCAGTTTGGGACAGGCTGGTAGGCAGGTACTTTCAAAGCAGGCTTAGGCCATCCTGTGTGGATTTGCAATCCCTGAGGGAGTGTCAGTTTTCTGTAAGAAACATGTTCATTGTCAAAGTAAATTAAAAGATCGTAAACAAATGGTTGTAATCTGCCAATTCTAAAGAATTCTATTACCAAGCTGATAAAAATAAATCTGTCTTTTTCTTGCTACTTGAAACTTAGCAATACATTCAGGAGCTTCCTCTGCTATTCTCACATCAGCATCTCGGCACTGCAGAAGGGCAGTGCCACCATACTTTTTACCTTTGTATATTATGGTAGATATCTATTTTGATCTGTCAGGCATAAAATTGAAGAAGTTCAGATGCTGATTTACAAGCTTTAGTTGGTACATTTTCTTAATAAACAATGCAGATTTTAATCCACTTTGAATTAACATTGGGGTGAAAAAAGAACTAAGCAACCACTTTACTAGTATACCAAAAAGCTCTTTTTTTTCTTTTTTTCTTTAAGGATTTAGCAAATTTGCCTTGAAATATCAGGCTTTTTAATACTAAAAGCTTCAAATGCAATGATCTGTTTCAAGTCCAACAAGCCATTTAATACACTTAATTTGATCACAGTCTAACCAATTTTGACCAGTTCTTAAGTTTGTAATTTTTTTCCTTTTTTTTTTTTTTTTTTTTTAGAACTACTACCAGCTAGAAAAGATTAGTGTGAATTACAGAATACTAATAAAGATGTAGTGGAAGATACCATCATTTACCATAATGACCAACCTGATGGTCTGGAAAGGCCAGTTACGCATGCATATCTGGCTCCCCAGCTGCTGACGATCTCTGTTCCCACCCCATCTCAGAGATATATAGTTGCAGGTTGCTCTTTGTTTGCCTTTGAACCCTTTCCTTGCTTTGACAAATCATTCAGTGCTCTCTCTGCTGTGATAGTTGCTTCACATGCTTTCCTGCACTCCCCCCAACAGCCTTGAAGGTGACCTTCCAATTACAGCAGTAATAAATACTACAGATTAGGAGTCTGTGTTACTAGATCCCAAGCTGATTAATGTTTTTTTCTAAAGTTGCCAGTGGGAGATGTGGTCTCTAGCTCCTGGGGTGACTGACAGCCTGAAAGTATAAATCCTAAAAGCTTAAGCATCAAAAGACAGCACGAAATTGAGTTTGTTTTCTTTCTAAGTCTAACTGGACTCTTTACAGCTATTATTGTAATGTTTGGGTGTTTGGTTTTTTTTGTTTTTTGTTCTTTTTTAGCAGAGTGAAAACTGGAGATGCAAATAAATAAGGTGTAATAACCAAGAAATGTGAGCTAAAAGAGTAACTCGTGACACTGTGCTCTTGGCAGATACTGGAATTAGCTGTACATGGTGTGTGTGCCCCAAATGAGCAAATACCCACCACCCTTGTGCTTTGCTCACTAAGCCAGACATTAAGATACCTCTGCGGTGCTGCAACTGCTAACCATCACCTTTGCATCTAAGTGGGCTGTTCCCACTTGCTTTCCGTCAGGTCTACAGCTGGTCTGTACTATGCTGTGGAGGCTGTTCCTGGCGTGATTCCTAGATACACTGACTTTTGGAAGATTTCCAAAGGTTCTGGAAGCTGTCAGTTACCTAGGAGGATTTGGAGAGAAGTGGTCTGTAATCCCCAGGAAACTTCCCTGATTTACCAGGTGCTGGTATATACTTAAAAAAAATTAAAGGTGCTCATGAGTTTATTATGGCCTGTAGCCACCAAGACTGCAATGGCCTTGCAGTCACACAGGTAAAACTCCTAGGTGTTAAATTATTGTTACTGTCTGATCATACTCTTGCATAGGGCTCTCCTTAACTGGAATGTCTCTTCTACAGGAAGCTGCTATTCCAGCAAACATCATAGCAGTTAGGTTGTTAGCTGTGTGAGAGGTCCAGCCTGGATTTGAGCTGTGATTTCCAGAACACACACACACACACACACACACACTCCTCTTCCTTCCCATAACCACATTTTTGACTGATGTCTGATTGCTAGGTTCAAGTGCAATATCCATTTACTTAAAAAGCAGTTTCAAATCTTTTGTATTTTAATAGGCACATAAAGCATAAATTTGCATTATATGTAAGGGGCCATCCCCACATGTAATAGAATCTGTTTTTGTTTTCTTTCTGGTTGCATTTACATTTGGAAAGATTTTTTTATATTTCATTTCAACTGGAAAAACAGCCTAGTGGTATATTTCTCTTTTCATTGGAGGCAGACTTTTCTGTGCTCTTCTCTTCACCAGTTGGCACAAACTGAAATTTCTTTCTTTTAAATACTGAAAAAATCATGTAGTTACAGTATAATGGGAGCATCATTCTAAATTACTGCTGCATTTCACAAGGTGTGAACAGAGCAGCATCCTACTATTCTTAGCATAAATACACTGAGCTGGTTCACAGTATGTGAGTACTGAGGAAGCCTGTAGTCTTTGAGTGTTCTGGTAAGTTATAACTTCCCCATGCTATGCCAAAAAGCTTTCTCCTTCAGCACTCATGTCTTTTGAGTTCTCTGTAGAGGTAGTAATAACTGTTCTTTCCGCGGTGAAGGGGTAGTGGGTCTTTGCTTCTGTTACAATAAATCATGTAGAAATTAGTTTGGAAGGGGCAAAGCAGATGCATGTAAAGGTGCAGTATATGCAAATGAAACTCCGGTTGAGTTCTGAGGTTGGTGCTTTTCCTGGTGACTTGAGCAAAGCTGATGTGCCACAGCAGGTGCTGTCCGTCAGCAGTGCATATGGAACAGGACTGGGTACCTCACAGGCAGAATTTTGTAGGCTGCCTGAAGGCGAGTGGCTCAAAGTGACATGCTTCTGGGACTTCAGATACTGCCCGTAACTCCACTCTGCTTGTGTATGCTCTGAGTGAGGAATGTGTCTTGCTCCCAGGGCGCAACTGGCTTCTTACCAGCATTATTTTTTCTGGAAAGAGCCGTGTGGTTACAACTTCTAACCGAGCACTTTCCTCCCATCCTCTCCCCTCAACATCTGAACTGAGATCAGAATGGTAAGTCCATTCCTGGGTACTGCTCAGTGTGCTACTGTCCTACAGGGGCACTTCATGCCTCCCTTCATCCTCCCATACCTCCCTCAGGCTGTATGATCTTTGGGGCTGGCATATGTTTATTTTCTCCTGTCCTGATTTGTTAAATCTTTTTAAATCTATGTTTGTAAAATTCCTTCTATAAAGCAAGGCCAAAGCACCTTGCCTTTCTTTTCTGATGCCATAGATTACTATCGCTTGAAAGCCCTAAATCAGAATTAGCATTTCTTCAAAGAGACACTCTTTACCCTGCCAAGAGGAACTATTTGAGGCAGGAATTACTGGTTGGAGATTTCTGGCTAGTAAAAATAGAGATAATCTGTCTACTTGGTGGAGGTAAATCTTATTCTAAACATGGATAGTTTTACAGTGACACTTCTTGTGTGGTAATGTCTGCTCATTACATACCTATTAGCCTGCCTAATGCATGCCAGAAACACAGTGGGGAAGTTCAGGCCTCTCTGGTGATTAATTTTTCATTTGAAAACACCAGGTACATCCCGGAGCCCTGGGCTGCTCTGACTAGCTGATTGAAAAGTCCTATATAGAGCTCCACTGTTTTCTTCAATGCAGGAGCTGGATTTATTTCTGTCAGTGCTAATAGCACTGGCATTAACAGACCTGTCTGGAGCTGTGAAGTCAGTGTTGTTCCCCACCCACTAAATGCTTGTTGCTACCACACAAAGCATGAAGCTAATGTGGGAATGCAAGGAGGGGCAGTGAGATGAGTTTACACTTTGGATTAAGCACCAGATGTAAACTGCTAAATGAGCATGTATCACTGGGATGCTGCACTGAGACTGTGATGATGTAGCTTTGAATCCTCTCATTAATCTGGACAAGTGTTGGTCTCCCTTCCCAGCTCTTGTTAGCTCATCTGACTTTTCATGTCGTGTTTGGTGTGGAACGCAGCTGGGCCCCAATTGTTGGGAACATGAGGGGTGATTGAATTAGTAAAGCACTGCACTGCATGAAGGGAGTTTTCTTTTCTCACTTACAACCTCTTGATATGCTGACTTGGGGTACAGCCACTTGTATTCTTCTGCTATACCTGTAAGACACCTTTCTTAGGCTCTCCTTGCAAAAAAGTTGACTTCAACAATTTTATTTTTAAATAAAACCTCAGATTCTCCTTCATGTTTTGAGTTGATTTTACAGATGTGAAAATTAAGCAAAGCCTGACCAGCTGGCTTGCTCGTGGTTGTACAAGAAGTCTGGAACAGAAATAGGAAATGGACATAGTTTTGCTGACTTCTCATTATTCTGTGATGTTTCCGTTCCTATGTCTTAACCACATGCTTCAAGAACCTGACTAGGTTTCAAAGTTAAAAGATATCAGTGGTTTTCCACTGCCTGTTTGCTGGCCCTACTGCTTTCTCTCACATGGTTCAGTTCTTTTCCTGCCCCGTCTTTGGGTGAGGAGCTGCACATTTGTGTGCTTAGATTCCTACTCCTGGTTTTGACTTGGCCCCACCTGAGGCCATGGCTGCCGCTGCTGCTCCCCTCTGGGACCCCTGCAAGCTGGTGTCCTTTGCACCTAAATAATCTGACAGAATTAATCAGTGGTAAATACCCTGTCTCTGAGTATATGCAGATGTTAGAACACAATTAAAAATAAAGCACACACATGCTTCTTGTAAACTCTACCCTTACAGTAACTCTGGGTTCTTCAGTTCCCAGTAGAACACCAGATTATGCAGTACTGATTCATCATATTGTTGTCCGAAAAGCGGATTCATTGCCCGGTGTGCAATAAGCCAATAATTACACACTCAGGAGAGACATTTGTTTATTTATTTCAGAGTTGCGCAAGCCTGGGTGCTCAGTGGTTTCCCACAAATTGAGCACACCCCCCCAACTTTTCAAGTAGCATTTATACAAACAAATTGCCAGATTTGCGACTTTCCCTTTTACACTGATTGGTTAGTGATTTCTTCATTCCCTGGGTCCCACCCCTGCTTCTCAAGGTCCTGGTCAATTAACACTGCCCCAGCTGGGTCAGTAGACGTTATCTCCCAAGGTCCTGAGGAAGAGGACATAATCCAGACCCCTTGATTAACACTGTTTCAACAGTGAGAGGAGGCTTTGCTTCCCAAGGTCCTGGCGCCCAAACAGGCCTTATTTCACAGCCTTGACATCCTCCCTTTTGGAGAGTGGGGCACAGGAATGCAGACTGCTTGTAACTCCCTTATCTTTCCAGCCTGCACCAGCTCTGGGGCCCTTTCTTACCGAACTAGGAGCGCGGCCTAAGGCTTCAGCAAATGTAGCTACTCATGCTAAGCAAGTGTGCGGCTACTCATGCTAAGCAAATTCTATCTAAGATAGAAGTTATCCAAATCTACCTACTTCAAACATTCTTTCTGAGCTTCTCAGGGTTGTCTTGTAACAATATGATCTGCAAACATGTTTTTCCTCCCAAAGCATCAAATTTCTATGTTTGTTTGCATATACAAGGGAAAAGGAAGGAGTTTTATGCAATAAATCCTGCATTCTGTACTAATTCCTTTCTGGTACATGTATCTACATGTTTGACTCTATATGCAGTAGATATATACATGAACACACACAGAGGCAACAAAGCAGACAAGGAGAGAGTCTTTCCACAAAAAGCCTTATTTATGCTATTGGTTGCTTTGTTTGCAATAGCAGAGAAGTCATCCTGTAAATCATGCTGGAAGCTGAAAAATCCTTGGGTACTGCCTATTATTGCAGACTTGATTCCTATAAATTGTTCCTGGACAAAGTATTTAAGAAGCAGTGAGGTGGATCTCGGAGCTCCTGTTGGGAAGCACAGCCCTCAAGCCATCATTGGAATGAACGTGATTTTTACATTAAGGTGCAAGCGGTCTAAGGGCATGGCAGAGCAGTCTGAATTTGAGCTGTGGAGTTTGGTTCATTGCAGTATTACATTTATATCTGTGGAGGTCTGAGGGCCAGCTATGCAGTTACAGAGTCTTTTAAGATCCCTATGTTTATATACCTTTGGTGTGTTCATTAAATTGTAGCTACTAAAAACAGTGTTTTGGGAGTGCACACTACTGTTGTCCGAAAAGCATATTCGTTGCCCGGTGTGCAGTAAGCCAATAATTACACGCTGAGGAGAGACATTTGCTTATTTATTTCAGAGTTGCGCAAGCCTGGGTGCTCGGTGGTTCCCACAAATCGAGCACCCCCCCCCCCCCCCAGCTTTTCAAGTAGCATTTATACAAACAAATTGCCAGGTTTGCAACTTTCCCTTTTACACTGATTGGTTAGTGCTGCTGACGGATGTGTCTTCATTCCTCGGTCCCGTCCCCGTCTCCCAAGGTCCTGAGGAGCAGGTGGAATTCCAGCAATTAGCACTGCCCCAGCAGTGGCAGTAGGTGTCATCTCCCAAGGTCCTGACGAGGGGCAGAGAGTCCAGACGCCCTAATTAACACTGTTCCGGCAGCGAGAGGAGGCTTTGTTTCCCAGGGTCCTGGCGCCCCAGCAGGCCTTATTTCCAAGCCTTGACATCCTCCCTGTCAGAGTGTGAGGCACAGGAATGCAAACTGCTTGTAACTCCCTTATCTTTCCAGCCTGCACCAGCTCCGGGGCCATTTCTCACTGAACTAGGAGTGCGGCCTAAGGCTCCAGCAAATTCAGCTACTCATGCTAAGCAAGTTTTATAGAAGTTGTGCTAAGCGGCTACCTCTAGACAGCTTCAGTTCAATAATTTACAGTCCAAGTCCCAAAGTCTTCAGTCAGGGATACATGGACCTCCAATTCTCTTGCCAAGTTGGCAGTACGTACTTAGAACATTTTGATTTAATGTTTCTTTTAGGGCTTTAGCAGTTCCAGGATGCCCTTGATGAAGAATGCTTCTTTTCAGAAAATAGAGATAGAAGTTGTCCTAATCTACCTAGTTTAAACATTCTTTCTGAGCTTCCCAGGGTGGTCTTGTAACACTACCACGTAAAGGATCTGCTCTCCCCGGCAGTTAGGACAGGGCAGCGGCGCCAGTTCTGCGCCGATCCGATGCAAACGTTGCCGCTCTCCGTGGGGTTGTTACTGCTGCCAGCCGGGGCGGGCGGAACGAAGAGCAGCCTAAGGACGCGGCGTCGGCGGCGGGGCAGGACCGCTCGGGCGGCCCCTCCTGCTGCAGCTCGCGTCCGCGCCCGCGGCGCCACCCGCGGCTCCCCGCGCCACCGGCAGCGGCTCCGCCGGCCGCGGCGCGGCGCGGGCTGACGACAGCGGAAGCCCCGCGCGGGGGCCGGGGCCGGGCGGCGGCGGAGGCGGTGCTGCTCCGCCCGCCGCGGCGGCGGTGCCCTGCGCGCTGCCGAGCGGGGCCCGGCACAGCCCAGCCCGGGGGGGCGGCCGCCGCCGGGCGCCGCGCCGCTCTGAGGCACCGACCGAGCCCGCTCCGCTCCGCACCCCGCCGCCGGCATGTCGGCGCCCTGCTGCGCCGGGCAGGTAGGGCGCGGGGCGGCCCGGCGCCGGGGGGGCGGCCGGCGGGTCCAGCGCGCCGCGGCCGGGGGCAGCGCGGCAGGTGCGGCCGGGCCGCGCGGGGAGGCGCCGCCGCCGCCGGGGGCCGCTTGCGGGGCGGGCGAGCGGGGCCGCTGCGGGCCGCGCTCCCGGGCGAGCCGCCCCCGGGGCGACGGCGGCGCTGCCGGGGCCCGTGTCGGCGGGGAGCGGTGCACGCGGCGCCGGGGAGGCTCGCGCTGTGCCGGCCGCGGGGCCCCGCGCAGCCGCCCGGGTTTCGCGGCGGCGGCGTTGGAGCGCGGCTGGGCAGCGCGGGGTGCGCGCACTTACCGCGCTCGTGAGCGCCGCTGCGAGGAGCCGCAGCCGGGCAGCGCGGCGTGGATGGAGACGCGGTATTGAGGAGGAAACCTTTGGGAAGAGCCGTAAAACGAAGAATAATTCCTGCAGGGGAAACGCCGGCAGAACTGCCTGACACGCACCGAGCTAAAAGAGGGGCTGCGTGGTTGTCACTGATACCCGTTGGGGCAGCGAGACCCCACAGCGTGCGAGAAGGGGAATGGCCTTATTTCTGTGGGCCGGCTCCCGGCTGCCCGGCACCCCCGGCCCTGGTGCCGGCCGGGCCCTTCCCTGAGCGCCCCCGCATTTGGCTCGCGGAGGGTCCAGCAGGTGCCGGTGCCAGTGCTGGCGGGGATGCGAGCGACGGGGCGAAGCGCGGGGTGAGGGGGCGGCGTGGGACCTCCGCCTTCCGGCATCGAGGAGGTGGTAAATCCGTTCGCTGCGTCTTATGGAAATACCCGTCTTGTTGGCTGTGCCCGTTGTGACGGGTGAGCGGTGTGGGCCTGGGGAAGCGTGGTCTCCCAGGGTCCCGTCCAGACCTGCTTCGTCGTTGCGCCCCGTGGAGGGACTTGCGCTCCTGCCAGCGGTCTGCCCGGCCTGTTGCTAGACTGCGTCTCCCCAGGCACTTTATTCTTGTGCTTCTTTTTCCCAGATCTCTGTTTCTGCAACAGAAACCCGTTGTTACCTGTCCTGTCTGCAACAGAGCAGCCAGAGAGCTTATTCTTTCTGTTTTACACATTTAAAGACCTGAACAGTCCTCATTTTGTTGGTGTTCCCTCCCTGGTTGCTCTGCCCACCCTCAGCTTGCGATTATTCTTATTTCTGTGTGCACCATCTGGAACAAGCTCAGATCTTTCTTGAAGCGTGAAATCCCAGCTAGGTTTGCTCTTCCAGCTGTGGTTTTCTCAGCGCCCGGCGGGCCGGGAGGACCTCCATGTGTGCCCGCGCCGCGCTCCCGTGCACGCTCCTCTGCACCTAATCACACAGCTGTAGGTGGCCACGGGTGAAAGCGGTAACTGCGCCTGCTAATACCGCTGTTAGAGAAGGGGCTCTCCTTGGCTGCTGCCTCCCATGTATTTTGGCAGCATGTGAAACAAGTTTTAGACCGGCTCAACCTCTGTTGCACAGTGTGGAAGTAACAGCAGTGCTGCTGGTAGGCGCTGTTCAGTGGCAGGTCGTGGCTGTTCATGGCACCTTCACTGCTTTTCTGCTGAGACTCCTGGTGAATGATGTCATTTTAGTGTGACCAAACTTTGAAGCATTTTAAAACTACTGTTACTATCTCGTGTAGTAGTATCCATAGTAATGTTTCATTGATACTGATGTGTCACTTAAGAGTCTGGAAACAAACTAAACTCCGTGGTGATGTTGGAGTCTAAGCAAAAGCCCTAAAGCAGTCATAACGCCAGAATTATGCAGTACCCTGGGGAAATGTATTCTGCTGGCTCAAGCATTATTTTTTGATGTAAGACTTATCTATGCCAAATATGGCATATTGCTGGAGTTATACCAGCAAACTCCTACTGCGGATGACCTATCTCTAGGCCGAGATAGCTGACACAAAGTGCGTTTCAGCAGTGTGCAATGGAACTTTTCTTTAAGAAAGAACGATCTTTGCATTCACAGGTAGGTGAATCTCAACCCTCAATGGGGTGAGGTTGCTTGTTCAATATTTCTTCTAATACACACACAAAAGGGACAGAAGTTTCTCTTTCTCTGTCAGCCCATCTTCCTCAAATGTTTTATAGGTAATGTTAATCCAGCTAGAAAAACGAGAAGAAATTTAGCCTCTTTTTAAGTCTTCTCCAGAGTATGAAGTTAATCCTGCCTTCAGATATGGAGATGATGTGCTTAAGGATGAACTTTATACAATGAGTCCTGACCAATACTGGTGGTGTATCCCTCCTTTTCTCCCTGAAAAACACTAGTTCAACTGGTTTGGTATCCCATGTTTTTTTAGTACGAAGTACTCTTGCCCTGCACATCTCTGCCTTTCTCCGTTTCTGTCAGTGTGCTTTCCAAGAGCTTGCTGAGAATTTTGGTGTTGTCCTTGCGAGCTGTAAAAGTGCAGCTAGCGTACTTGGATGTCTGTGGCTGATACCAAAGCAATATTGTGAGTTAATGACTTGGCTGTCCATTTTCTCCATTGTTAATGCCAGCAAATTTTCCTGGTGAGAAGTAGATGAGTTATTATTTTTGTTTTTGGATCAAACTGTGCTAAACATCCACTCAATGATGGCTCTCTGAATAAATGCATTCAGATTTCTCAGAATAAATTCCTGTTGTTAAAGAAGACAGTGGCAAGCTGCCAGACTTCAGTGTACTTCAGTTGTGCTGATTTTGCACTTGAAAATTATTTAAAATAATCTTAATTAGCATTACTATGCAACTTGCATCCTTGCCAAGTAGACCCTGGGAGCTTGCTCTTGAGATACTTGGCCATTTATAAACTTTAGCTTCTGCAACTGGTTTGTGTCGGGCAATGTCCAAACTTACTTTAAAGAGGATTGCAATTTTTAGGTTTCTTTGCTGTGAGAAACTTGCTACATATTTCTGCTTTTTCTAATCTTTCTTTGGTAGACTCTTTTTCAGAATGCGATGAGGGTACAGTCTAGTTTGGGCCTCCACGATATGAGTTTGCTTTTGATTACATAAAAACATCTGCTTAAATTGACAGGAAACAGGATTTTACATTTGGCTTTTCTTCTGTAGTTATTCTCATGAGAATAAAGTTGAGATCATGGTTAAGAAAGCAGCTGTTGCGGAAAATCTTTATTACAATGAATGTTTTTTCCAGAGTTAAATAAATGTAATTTAAATATTTAACATTTAGGTGTTAGGTGGCAATCTCTTGTAGCTGGGTTGTTCATGAAGATGTGTTTTTCAATTAGAACTGGTAATTATTAACATCTAGGAACAGTCCAAAGCTAATTTCATTGGCCTAGCAAATCTTGAGTGCTTTCTTTAGTGCTATTCAGCACTTAGAAATCATATCATGTGATAAATTCAGTAAGATGTGCCACAAGTAGAATATCAGGTTTTTGTTTTATACCCAGACCTCTAACTCTGAGAGTTTAAAGAAAATAAAAAAGCTTTATTTAAAATTATGGCTTAGGGTAGTCTATGACTTCGGGGGCTTATGGCTTTTGGGTCAAGGGAAAGGCTTTTGGGGGAAGGGAAGCAGAGGCTTCAAAGGGGCGCTTTTCCCTCCGTCCTGCCCTCATGCTCTCCCCCTCTCCCTGCACCGTGCCGTGGCGGGACGGGCTGCAGCCCCGGTGCCGGCACGGTGCCTTCGCCAGCGCCCTCTCGCCACGGTGCTCCAAGGGCCGCCTGCTGCCGGTGGCCTTCCTGCCGCAGAGGGCTTGGGTTGTCGCACCTCACCTGAACCTTTCAGTTTAGGGGGGAAAAAAGGTGAGAAGATCAGTTACGGGTTTTAACCACAGTCACAGCTGTCTTTCCACAGCGGACAAAACACCGCTCTGTCCCACCACCTCTTGTCAGTCGTGATTTAAGATGAAACTACTTAACCGAATCTGAGGTCTGATTTGGAATATCGCCGTGTCCTAAAGGGCTCTTAAATACACTGAGGAAAAACAGGGTGGGAAGGGACTTTTTTCCCAGTTTGCAAAAACATACAGATTTTATTTTGCACAAACGGTTGTCTGAGCAATTGAATTAGCAAAGCCTGGTTTTCTACAGCTTTGTGTATTGAGCTTGGTATCTTATGTCGATTCCTTTTCTAATAGTGACGTTATGTTGCAGCTTTTTCTTTGTTTGGGGTTAAGAGATCATTTTCCTCTGCTAACCCGCTTGCCTGTTCTCATGGAAATTGTAAGAACTTAATATTTTTGAGGCCCCCATCTCTTTGTCCTATTTGGACAAAAATTGCTGATGTATTCACAAGCGACTGGAAAGGGAGGCCAAAGCAACCAGCCGACAGCGAGGTCACAGGAGTGCTGTATCGCTTGACGCTTGCTCTGTTAGATTGATTTCTAAGTAATCCTGTCTCTGGGAAGACACAGAGGCAGAAGATACTCTTTCTCCTATCTGTTGCTGCATAATTTTTCAGCCTTTACTTCTCATGTCCCACAGTGATTGTCACTTGGTTGCACTGTGGTTTTAAAGAGCCCACTGAAATACCCATCGCTCCACAGCCGCAGAGCAAAGGCTGTGTAAGGACAGGACCCTTATCTTTAAGGGCAAGGGAGTACTTCTCTGGGAATGGATTAAAATCCTATTGCTGCTTTTCTGCGAGTGGAGGTGTTCTGGGGTGGCCTTTTTCATTGCTGAGGCTTGCAGTAGAAAGCGTGCACTCATAGTTGCCAGCGCAGCCGTGCTCGTGCCAGGGGAGTAATCGAATGAGAGCATTAGCTGCGACGGCAGCGTGAGCTGAAGGTCCCGTCTGGAGCTGGTGGCCTCTGTGGTCCAAAACGCACACTGGGGTCCAATGATGTTCTCAACAGAGCCCTGGGAAGGCACTTCGACTTCAGGTTGCTTCCAAGGATCTTCTCGTATCTGAATTAATGGCACTTCTGTTTCTTTCCCAGCTCTGTAATACAGTTTGACATGTTAAATGCCTGGCTTCCTAGATTTTTGGGACCTGATGGACTATTCTGACTACTTAGTTTGACCTGCTGCATTGTTCAGGGCACCCAGGGAACAGGCTTCAGTGCTAGCATTGAGAGTATTCTTGTTTTTGAAGGATATCCTTGAATTGAGTGCCTTTGTAGGAAACTGACCTCTGTCGTGGAGGCTCCTTCATTTAAAATAAAATCGCTGAATCTCTGCTATTTTGAATGCATGCTATTGCGTCTGTTCTCCCAACTGATTTAAAGCCTTTTCCTGTTTAAAAGTGCTAGTAGGTGGTGTCTGAAGGTTGTTACGCTGCAGCGTGAGGTTATCGGAGTGACAGAGCCGGCAAGCGCTTTCAGGGCTGTACTGTTTACGGTGACGTTTGTTGGGGGAAGTTGGCTCTGTGTTTGCTTGGAAGAGAGTGCCGACACACCTAGTAATCTTGTTATCGATACAGTTAGTCATAACTATACTAGGGCTGATTTTGCGGTTAGTAATGCTCAGATTTTTAGATATATGGAAGAGGTCACAGTCTGAAGATGGCAAGTTTTACATTTCTGCCCAGTAAAACTGATCCAAAATGTATCATCTGTTAAACTAAATTTAAACAGGATCTGTTGTTAACTTCTTCTGAAAAGACTTAACTTGCATGTTTTTCCCTTTTTTATTGCAGTTTAGCAGAAATATTTCAGAAATATTATTCAAGATATTTCTTGAATAGTCATTGTAATGCTATTACCAATTCTAAACAGAAAAATAAGCGATAGGAAGTCATAAACAGGTTCCAGTTTGAATCTATCAAGCTGGGAATGTGTGTGAAGTTGGCTGTGCTGGACACTGGAAGGTCTTTAGCAAAGCTTTGGGCAATTAGAAGGGTTCATTTTTGTTTTAATGTGACTGGCAAGAAATAGTTAACCTTTCATTCCAGTTTGCTGGCTTTGTCAGTCTGTATGAAGGTGTTAATCTTTCCTCCTCTTGAAGTCTGCTTGAACTCAGTACCAAAAATACCTTTTAAAGACAAAACATCTTTGTGAAATGACTTAGAGCTGTCAGTTTCTTCAAAACTGAAGCAGCTGTTCCAGCTGCATGATTTTAAATCAATATATATGGAGATTGTTTTAACTGCTTCCTCACTCCTATGTTTTATGGATTTATGAAATTATCTTCCTTTAACAAAATGTTCTAGCTTCTTTCCATCCCTGGCGATGCACCGTGTTGCTTCATTATATCATTCTGCCTCTAGAGTGCTGGTCTTGAGCGTCAGAGCTAAACTGGAGAAAATCTATCTGCTCATTGGATGGAAACAGTGGCCTTAAATTGTCAGACTTTGCTATTGCTGGCTTGTCTTTAATCTTCCAGTTGCTCTGCGTAGGATCATCTTTGCCGTGAGAGGCAGAGATGTGGCTGCAGTGCTAGCTGGAACCACCTGCAGATAAGAAAATTGTGAAATACGAAATGACAGGACAGGGTTCAGGAAGCTGAGGTTGCTGGAGGAAGTGTCTTACAGCCTTCAAATGAGAGATTGGGACTGAACAGTTTGAGCTCCTTGTTTGATGAACAAGGAGAAAACACCAGGTATTTAAAAGGCTCTCTAAGTTAGCAGAGAGCCTCGGCAAGAACCGCTGTCTGAAAACTGTGGCAGATTTCAAAGTGGTTTTTTTTTTTTTTTTGCTATTTTTAGTGATAAATATAATTAACCACTAGGAGGGACAGGCTGACCATTTCATACTGCCGTCAAATCCAGACAGTCTGTACTGAGCCCAATAACTAGGGAGTAGCTGTGCTGCAGGGGACTGGGTGATGTGAAACACACTGATACTGGGGTCAGTATCAGACTAAACAATTGTCTTGAAGTTTCCAAAATCATTAAGAGAGGAGCACTCTAATTTAGAAATTTCAGTGACGTGTTTTGTTTTTTCTAATGCTGAGCTTAGTCACCGCTTAGTAATGTTTGAGCATAAAGACAAAAGATCCTCATCCTCAGTTCAGTCAAGGGCTTAATCTCTGCTCTGCCAGAGTCTGAAAGTCTGAAAGCTTGCCCGTGTTTTCACTCCCAGCACAGCTGTCCTAGAAGCTACTTTCTCGTTTAGGTTTTGAACTACTTCCTACTATACGGTAGTATATGCCCCATTGTGCCAGACGCAAACCCTTCATTTTAGAAATTCGACTTAGAGCACATTAGCCTCACTGGAAAGGAGGATTCAGGCAATGTTTGTGCTGGCGTGACTTTTCTCTGAAGTCAGTTATAATTTTTCACAGTTCACACAGTGTGAGGTGTACTCCTAAAAATAGGTTGCTGGTTAATTAAGTGGTATGCTGGTCACAAAATCTCTTGGTTTAGGCCACATGATCAGCCTGAATATTAAAGAAGGAAGCATTGAAAAGCCAGCTAAGACTGATAAAAGACAAAATAAAGCTTCTTCAGGGAATTTAGTTACTTCACAGGGACAAGCAAACCATTCTGCAGTCATGCAACTGCTTGAAGAAGCTTTTGCAAAGCTTGTGTACGTAGCAGCAGGGGCTTCAGTAATGGTCTGACCCCAGATCCTAGCACTTGGGACCCCTGGCCTCAGGCACCTCTCGTTTCTGTGAAGCAGTGCACTAACAGAGTAGTTTGCTTGCTTGATGTTCCTTCACAAAATAAAAGGTCCAAGTGTTGGAGCGTAACCACTTCTAGATATTAGCTGTTCAGGGCATGCTGCTTTGCTCCCTCAGCCTGCTTCGATGCTTCATGTTGCTATGAGAGTTGTTTGGGCATTTTTTGTAGACTTTGCTATTAACAGATCACTGACCACATTATTTGCAAGCCTTATGGCCTGGCTAATGCTGGTAGTCAAGTAATCAAACAATTTATGAAAAACTAAGCCTTCATGAAAAGAAGCTTCAGCAAGGCACATTCCTTTGCTCTATGGAATGGCCAGAAGGCATGTAATCTTTCTGTCTACACTGTTTGGGCAGTAATTTAGAAGGAAAGAGGTGAAGCACTGTTAAGTCTTCATTTCATGTAAGCGTGCATTGTTTTTTTATTTAATCTGCTATTCTTCACTTTGATTTTTACCATTTCTGCTTAAGTCTCCCAAACGGAAGAGTGCTTTGCTGTGACAAGTTTGATACTTTCCTATGGTTTGTGTATATTAAAAATACCAGAGGCTATTTTGGGCAGCGATCCTGGAACTCCTGTACTGAGATACACTTTATTTTAATGGACTTTCTTTTAATGGCTACACAAAATATTTTCAATGATCCTTGGGTTTTTTTTGGAAATGTCTCTGGAAAATACCTTCCTAAAATGTCACTGTCTCTATAAAAGCAGTAGGCAGGACATATCCACTCTGCAGCTCATTCTTGTATGTGAATAATTATGTGCGTGCTTAGCATTACTGTTGTATCTAGTTCTGCTGATTTATCAGCTTGGATCATAGACTTGCAAAAACTTACACGTGGCAGATGTTGAGTATACGGTGATGGACTATTCATTGTAGGGAAGGAGTAGCTCACACGCAAGATGCTAAACCTGCTTTTACCCTGTTTTGTTAACCTGCCTAACCTTTTTTTTAACCATAGGTGTTCCCCAAGCTGAAATAGGGCAGGAATGTGCAAATATATCCAGGGCTGCCTATACTTGGAAAAAGGGTTAGCCCTGACTAGGGCTGTTGTGTGGTCTGTACTGCACTATTTCTAGTTTCTGATCTTCACTGTGTGGATGTAAAATGACTGTTCTCCTGGTCTGACAGGGGCCTCCTGCACTCTCCTCAAATGAAACAATAGAAAGATACCATGGGAACGCGTCCGTCCGGAGGAGGTGAATCGGCTGGGTCGAAGCGCATGGGACTGACCTCTGCTGTCCCCTCGGTTGAAATGGTAGAACTAGTTCTGTCATTGCGTAGCAGATATCATCAGGCAGCTGAGAAGGACTGTTCATTCCCCCCCCCCCCCCTTTTTTTTCTTCTTTAACCCATCTGATTTCTTGATTTGGTTACCCCCAGCACCAGAAACAGCTCTTATAAGTGCTGGTGAGATGCTGGTGCGAGGGTAGGAGTGAGTGGCTGGCAGAGGAGAAAGGTTGGGGGGAGCCAGTGGCCCTTAAGCCAGTCCTGCCACCAAAAGAGATGGATGTGAAACTGTATATTGAATAATTTTTTAAAAACAAAACAAAACAGAAAAGTTTCCACCACTGCTTTCCACAGCTGGTACTGTGAAGCCAGTGTCAAATAAGCCATTATCCAGCCAGTTCAAATCACTGAACTCTCTGCAAGTAAACTGGATACTCAAGTTTCAGAATTTCAAATACGCTATGGTCGCACACTCTCCGAGCTCCTGAAGGGTAGCAGTGAGCAGAGCAGATAACCAGGCTGCGTTGTGAAGGCCTGACTCCTCAGTAGATTAGCACAACGGGGGAGGTTGGTTATAAATATTTGTGGAAAGCACAAATATTTATGTAGTCCTTGTAATTATTGTCAGACACTGATGCTTGCCCAAAAACAAAGAGATGTAAGACTGGGGAGGGAATTGGGATGACCGTACATACTCATGCTTACTGCTAACTTGTGGGAATCTTTGGACCAGAAGGAGTTTAAGCCAGAATCGCTCGCAGCTGTGACAGACCTCTGCCAGCGCAGCCTGACTCCCTGCTGCGGTGGTGCTGGGCTCTTGGGAACCCAGGGCTCCCAGGGATCGCATCTCGGGATGGCGAGCTCGGCTCCCGGCTCTGTAAGTGTGGACAGGATCCTCGAGGCCTGCCTGCTTGTACAGGTGTTGGGCCTTGGGTTCTCTGGTTTTTGTTCTGAAAACTAGGAAGCATGTTTTGTTCTTCAGGACTCATCCTCTGGAAGAGCGTTTGTTGCTCTAAAACAGGATGTAAGTTATTGTTTGTTTTTTCCCAGAATTTGCGCTGGGAGGTGAGTTTTCAGCTTTTGACTAGGTCTGGCAAAAACTAGTGTTCCAGAGAAATTGGAAGCGATCCAAAACTGTTTCTCCTGCAGACTTGTTTAATGATCAGCTAAATAACATGTAAAAGGTTTGTGACATTACTTGCTTCTTCACAGCCTGTTTTTTAACATGTTAAGAGATTTCTCAGGGGCTTGCACTTCTGCACCTGTGGGTCCCGCGTCCTTGGGCAGGGCAGCTGATCTTAAAGTGGTGAGAAGGAAGAGGTGAGGTGAGCTGGGCCATGCCCATGGTAAGGCACATGGCATTAGAGAGGCTCCACAGTGTAGCTGCCCTTCAAGGTCAACCTGTCTGACAGAGAATTTGCTGTGGAGGTGGACTTGAGCTCTGTCATCCAAAGGTAATGTCTTTGAAACCTCTCAGGCCAGTAATGTGCTGCCGGCATCTTACTTTTTGACACAGAGACTGTTTTCATTTACGTTTGGATAACACCCTTTTCATTGCGGTCCACTCTGGAATGTAGTTGCTCATAGCTAGAGCTAAAAAAAATAGGGAAAAAAAGAGAGAGAGAGGCTTGAGGCTGCGGCCCAATAACCAGCTTTCTAGCATTTCCATGGCTATTCAGAATGCTCAAAGGAGCGCATCTGAAATAAGGTGGCTGCACTGGTATTTTGCATAAATATTGCTAACTTACAGATTGCATGGCAGCTATTAGAAGCTATCATTAAAGTCGCTCTAAATAATGTGGTACAAAGCATAAATGAGTTATGTTCTATTTAAGTATTTGTTGCTTTAAATAGCAGCTCCAGAGACCCAGGACTGGAATAGCAGACACGTTGCTGGACATGAATGAGGTTTCACTGGCAGAGCTGTGTAGCACCTGGCTTAGGAAACATTGTTCCCCTCTCACTCTTACAAATGCCAAAGCTGCATGCCTTTTTAATTCTTTAGTGTAGTTTTTAACCTTATGGTGAATATAGCCAGCAGTTGAAGTTCATCCTGGATAGTTTGAGCACTTAAGTTGATGCAGATTGAAAAGAGCTCTAGTACTGCTATTTTCCTTTTTTCCATAATTCTTAAGTGGATGGCTTATACTTTTCTGATATATTTTTGGTTTGAAATACTATTATTCCATTTGTTTGCTGAATCAGTAACTTGCCATAGCTTTGTTATTTCTTTGTCTAGTAGTTGATGCTGTAAGCATTAACTTAATTTCAGTACATATCAGAATTAAAATATCCATTCAGCCCCCATTGCCTTCTATTTCAGAAGTGCACTTGCACGGTGTGTTTATACACATAGTGCTTTTTATTCTAACTTTGGTGCCAGTGTGAGCCCTTTTTGTTTATTCCACACAATTTGAACTTTGTGTGTTTTTTTTTTGGGGGGGGGGGTGTTTTTTGTTTGCAGCAGCAGTAGTTTTAGTGGTTGCTTGCTTTGAGGCCGCTCTCTCCTCTGGCGTGAGATTCGGTGATGAGTTGAGAGCACTGTAGAGCAGGAGTTGAGTTGAACTGCCCCCATTTTATTTGCTGTAAAAGCTGAGCAGCCGTCAGTAGCTGAGCCCTCGCGTCATTCGATGCACCCGCTGTGTGGGGCTGAAGGCAGGAAGCCTGGGCGTGAGTATTGCAACTGATAATAACCGCAAGGAAATAACAAGCTGCGAGTCTTTTCAAGACAATTCTTCAAAATGGTTTAGGGCTCTTCGACCAACCAGCGTAGATGTGAGATCCTGTGGAGTCGTATCAGATACACGTCTGCAAACAAACTTCTCAAACCGTTGCCTTTTTCTCTAGGCTGGACAGTCTTCGATACTGAAAGAGGAAGTGTCTTAGGAGGAAAACAGTATGTGATGGTTTAGTGTCTAAAGATGCATATGAGCAAGTGAAGTTTGTCAGGGCAACTTAAATGTGGCTTTTGCTGATTAGGACGTTTCCCTCAGTGAAAAAACAAGCGTGTTTTGAAGCCCTTGGCAAGGGCTAAGAAATGCCTGCCATCGTGTACAGCTCCTTGCTGGGCAGCAGCGGGGTTTCCTGAACGTCTGGGCAGAGCTGCGGCTCTGCCCCTGCGTCACCTCGCAGGGCTGAAGGAAACACGGGCAAAGCGGCCTCAGCGGCTCTTGGCGTGCTGTGTGCCCCTGGCCCCGGCAGCGCCCCGCTGCCGTGCGGGGCCCTGGCCGCAGATGGTCCCTGCGGAGGGGAGCGGTGAGCGGCTCTAGGGCTGCGGGAGGGGGTGGAAGAGAAGGTGTCCCACCAGCACGCACGCTCGGGTGTCTCCTCTGGTCACCGCTGCTTGCTCAGCAGAGGCAGCTTCACCTGGCTCCTTTTGCAAGGAAGGGCCTGGCCAGGGACACTGTTGTCTTACATGAGGGGCGTGTATGTGTATACACAAGCTTCTTTTTGTATATTTTATATATATTTTTATATATATGTATATATATAAAAAAAATTCTATATATGTGTGTATATATGTATACACACACACATATATGTGTATATACACATATATGTATATACACACACATACATATATATAAAAATATATGTATATAATATGATCTTCAATCTCACCTTTCTCTCGCTTTGTTTGTAATAAGCTAGAAAGAAAATATATTTCCATGTTCTTCCTCTATTGCCCAAGATTTAGGACTGTCAGCATTTTTGTTGTTATTTGTTAGGCAGCCTTGAGCACAACTATCCCCAAGTGTGGCTTAAGCAGTTTAATTAACCTTTAATTTCCTCAGTCTCTAGTAGCACAGAAAGTTTGTGGCAAAAAAAGTGTGTTCCTGTATGTACATACTGCACCTTAAAATGTACAGTATGACTTTGATGAATTGAAAATGCATCTATACAGCTTGTTGTGAAGCAAAACCCATCTCCAACTTGTATGAGAAACCAAGTCATTTTGTCTGTAAGCTAAAAGCAAATATCTGCAATCTGTGTCCTTCTTGCACAGATTTGTTTATTCACCGTGGAGGCGGGAGAGTATATTACAAGAAAGAGAGCCTCATCACTGCGGTGACTGTTCTGTTGGGCAAAACATACCAGGACCATAAACTGCATGGAAATATCAGAAAATAGGATTAAGAAATCAGGAGCAGTTCATACTCGCCTTCATCCTTAGTATGTGGGAAAACTAGGAATTGGTATGTTTAAACATGGTGACTTTTGGTAAACAAGACAATCTGTTTGCACTTCAATACTGATCAGATGGGAAGAGATGACTCAAGAAATTCTGGAGTTTCATAGGAAGTCTCCCAGCTTCCCTTTCTGACTTAGGCAATAGAAAGCAGCAGTGATGATGGAATGACTTATGTTTTTGTCTTGCTTTCCAGCTGGCCTGCTGCTGTGGTATTGCTGCTTGTTCCTTGTGCTGCAAATGCTGCCCCAAGATAAAGCAGTCAACAAGTACCCGGTTCATGTATGCGCTTTACTTCATCCTGGTGACTATCATCTGCTGCATCATGATGTCAACAACAGTAGCGAACGAAATGAAAGTGCACGTAAGTAAGAGAGACAGCTCCGCTATCAGCCCCAAAGAGAAATGGGGCTCCCTCTAGGTCTCTCTGGGTACATGGGCAATCCCTCCAGTGTTTCCTCTGGGGACTGTTCTGCATGATCAAGAGGCAGTCGATTCCCTCCACCCCACCACTTCGAAACCCAAAAGGGACAAGTTTCTGTGTTCTGCCTGTTCCTATCGATTGCTCACCCTTCAAGTTTATTTCACAACGGGAAGAGTCAAGGATCATAGGACTAGTGGCCTTCTTCCTCTTTTGTTGTGTAGAAATCCATTGCAATAAACCCAGCCTACATTGGCTGGGCAGGTGGTTTCACTAGAGTCTGTTATGGGATATGCTACGGTAGAACAGATTATTTTTTTGGTAAACCTTTTCAAATGAGAAACTCGTCAGGAACCTCAGTGGCTTTTAAAGGAGATGTTTTGTCCTTTGGGCTCCGTCAGACAGAACACAAAGTAATAGCAGAGGAAACAGAAAGGGTAGCCTAATCCTAGCTAGTAAAGGCATCTCTGGCATGGGATTCCTCACAAGTTCACTCTAACATTGCATTTGGCTTCGGTAACTAGTTTAGTAGCAGAAAAAAATCAAAGATAACTCTTCCAGGGCTGCATTTATAATTTTAATTCTGTGTTCCTTGATGTTATGTGACAGGCTACCACAGCGCACAATGCTGAATCCTTTACAAAGGGTTTCTTAAGTGTGTGTGAATCATCATGTTCCCATGGCCTCTACCCACAGCAGATACTGTTCAGATCTAATTGTCTTTTTAATTAAAAAAAGCTTCAAAAGAATGAAGGGAGCTGTGGCTAAAACAAGACTTTAAAAGCAAGTTTCTTTCAGAGTCTTAGTATAGCTTTCCTGAGCTAAATGTTCACCAGCCTGTTTGAGGCCACACACTAGAGCTGTTGTTCCATGTCTTTTGGGTTGTTTTTTTAAGCCACCCAAGTCAGTCTCAGTAGCACAAATTCTCTCTCACCCTCTGCAAACTACAAGAAAAAAGTCTGTTTTTTAGGGAGAGGGAAAAATGGTCGGATTTAACTTTTAAAAGTTAAGTAGTGTAGGACTGAAACTTAGCTTCAGCATCAAATGTGGCATGAGGCCTGCTGTGCAGTTGTAATCCAGCTTGCCCTAGAGGTTCAGAAGGACTCAGTCGCCGCAGGCATCTAGTTGTGCGGTGTTAGAGCGCCAGTGGGATTGCAGTTGGGGCTGCTCCTGGTTTAACCGGTTGCTGGTCGTGTTGAGTCTCTGCTTACCCTACGTGCTTGTCTTTGTTATCTGCGAAACCTTCCCTCCGGATCCAGTTGAATTCACCCTGTGAATGCAGCACAGATGAGCTGACTGGCTTATGTCACGGCTAGCTTGAGGGCTTCTGTGCTGCATTCTCAGTGACCTTGCCTGATGGCTGCTGGTCATCAGAGGTTGAGGGTAGCCCTGTAAGAATGCCCAGTACAGACATGATGTTTGTCCATGACCTGTGACTTTAAAACTGCTTAACATGTGCATGCTGAAATTGCTTGCCAGGAATTACTTTGGCTTACTAGATGCTTAGATTGGCAAAAAGTGGATAATCCAAGGAACTGAAGTGTGTAGAAGACAAATTACATGCTCATGTTCAAATTTCATACAGTCATTTTCCACCAATAGAATGGTTTTAATGCCGTTTATATCCCCAACAAAAAAGAATACATTTTATCCAAACAAAAAAGTGATTCAGAGTCATTAAGCAGCCTTCAACAACATGCTTTTCAGTATTGCCAAATTTTTTTTCCAGTTCTTATTGTTGAAAGCTCAGCCGTAGGAAGAAATGGCACAAAGAGTAGCTGTTAGTGTGAAGTGGAAAGATAATTGCCCTCTTAATTTAGAGCATTTGATGGCTTTGAATGGGAAATGGAGCATCTGAAAGTAGGCTTTCTTTATCTGCTCTCTAATTTAATAATTATGTTCTGGGCTGTGGAAAGTTCAAAGACTCCTGAAGCTAATTCAGCCCAGTTGTAGTAGAGTGCACCTTGAAAGTATCTATCCAGACTGGGAAGCTGAGACTGGTTAATAATGAAATGTGTTTTGAAAGTGCTGGGCACTTATTGATTCCATTGCTTTGGGCCAGATGGTGGAGTACTGTTAGCTCCTGAAGCCAGACTGTATGCAAAAGCTTTGCATGATGCTTCTAGAGCCTCACCCTCTCTTTTTTGAGAAGAGAATTTTAGTTAATTTTAGTTAGATTTTTTTTAATATTAAAATTGACACGAAAAATTGACAAATATTTGAGTGCAGTCCTTTACTGAGCCAGAGTCTTGATGTAGAACTGTCTCCTTTACCAGTCTAGAGATCAAATAATCATCCTAATGTTATGCGAAAGGAATCTAACCCTTGCAAATGGGTTTCTTTGTTTTGTTGGTTGGCTATAAATTCTTAAGTCTGAAGTAGTTTTAAAAGTATTTATTGTAGCACTGTAGCCTTTAGACTTTTGAAATTATTTTGGGAGTAAGCCACAGCAAGTGGCTTTTTGGACAGCTTAAAGAGAGACTTTTAAAGAAGTTTTGCAGTGTTTGGACACCAACTGTCCCACAAGTTTGGGTTGGTTTTTCAGTTCTTTTGCAAGTGCCAGCTCAGAGTGAGGGCCCTGCTCCAAGTGCTGTAACATGGATGGAAAAATGGGTGAGCTCAGTTCCACATCCTCACCAGACTTCGTGGGGAGATGAAACCTTCCGTCAATGGGAGGGCACAGTACCTATGAAATATTTGGTTATGGTATCAAAACCTTGATTCCTAATCAAGCTGGCAGCATTTTGAGGGCCTAGTACTGTGTGATGAGCCTTAAGAATTGAAGAAAGAAAGGACACTGTCTTTCTGGAGAGATTTTTCTATGTTCTTTTCAGGCTTCTTCCCTCTCCCCTGAGCTGCTCCTGTGTATATAGGACACCATGGGAGAGAGGCCTGGAGGGCCAAATTATGAAAAATATTGAAAGAAGTCAAGTCATTTGTGTTTTATGTCTGGGGGAAAAGCAAGAAGCAGTGGAGGGATAGTAAGGGAAAGGATGATTTTGGCCAGGAAAAAGGTCTGAGTATTAGTGTGCGGAATAGATTTCAGAGGAGCAAGGTTGTGTCTCAAGGAAAAAGATGGGGTACAACATGAATCAAGACAAGGAAACAAAGCAGGACCCAACCTGAGGAAGGACTTCTATGCCTGGGTCCATATGTATTTTTTGCAGTTATGCCAGTTGGTTGAAGAACAGGTATTGCTTTACCCTCAAACATTCTGTTGAATGTTGTGTTTCACAGGGTTTGAAAGAATAATTGGGGGAAAAAGAGAGAGAGAATTGTTTTGGTTTGTCAAAACAGTATTTTGATTTATTTTTCTTAATAAAAGGTGCTTGAAAACTAGTGAGTTTATCCTGAAAGTATCAATGTCTCAAATAATGAAAGAAAATCAGAAAGAGGTATTCAGGAGAATAAACTCCAGTGAAACCAAGTCCACTTGTGTCAAAGCATTTCAGTTTTAGAGGGTTATGTGTTCAGGCAGAGCATGCTTTCTGACTTTTTTCTGCAGCCAGATTTAGGTCTTGGTCCTTAACTGCATTACAGTGTGTTAAAACAAATTTGCCAGAATTTTTTTTTTTTTTAATGAAGCTGTCCATTGCCTATTTCTTGTAAGAATTCAGCTACATATGCAAGATGGCATACGTTTTGAGCAGATGGGCTTTTGTCTTTCTATTCCCTTTCTTAGCTATTCAAGACGGGTGGTTTTACCTGTTCTTCCTCTTTGTCCCTGCAGCCACGTACACATTTTCTTTTATGTCTTCCCTACCCTTTTCTATCACAAATTTCATTTGCCACGTTCTCCCTGTGTTTGATGAGGACATCCAGATTAAAGCAGTCCGGTTTCTCTGACCCTTTAGTCCTATTCAGACACGGTTTTCCCCTGCTGTTCTCCGCGATGCCGTTTCTTGCAGTCCTGCACTCACAGGGCTGGGTACCGGTGGTCCTGGCTCAGCGGTGGCTGGCACCCGGGAGCTGCGTGGCCGTGTTGGCTCAGAGCCACACGCTGTTATTTGGGGTGCCAGCACAAGCAGTGAGGGCAAAACAAGTTTAGGATGGTCTGTACCTGCTCGTGTGGATCCAGCCATTGCAGCAAAGGGCTTCGCGCTCCGAAAATTGCTGATTTGCCCTGATAACGTTGTTGCTAACGCAGCTGTGGAGGCATTAATGTCCTGCGAGCAGACACAGTTCCTGGGTAAGATGCTTTGTCTCCCGCTTGCAGGCCAAAGAATTCAGATTATGTTGCTTTTAAAAACATAAAGGTAAATATTTCCCTGTATCGAGCTTGCGAAATAACCAATCCATGAGTTTATGAGCTGGCAGAACGACCCAGCAGAGGGAGAGCGTAGCGGCGCCCGCGCTGGGCAGGCTGCGAGGTGGACGGTGCGGTTGGAGTGGCCCGACGGCTGCACGGGGACAGCCGGGCACAGCGAGGGCTGGCGCGAGGCAGTATGCTGGACCTGGCCTACGGGACTCGCGTCCGTGGCAGCAACAGAGGCTCGTCTTGGGCTGAGAGGGTCGCGCAACCATACAGCCGGTCCCGAATTACCTCTCCCAACCAGAAGTAGAGTTTTGAAAAGTCGCTTTTGTCTCTTTTGACTTTCAGTGATTGAGAGCCCACATAAGCCTTGATAAATTGTTTCCGGCAGCAGATGACCCTCTGGTGAAAGCATGCCCTTTTCCTTAGAGCAGCCCTTCTGTGCCCAGCCTTGTGCTCACGTTTATCATCTGCCAGGCCCCCAAGGGTTTGCTTTTCTTCATGTTTTGTTACTTCAGGATCACTGGTCTCAGAAAGGGGTGTTCAATCCCACAGGGCCACGTGGCCATCATTTATGAGTACGTAAGGGTTGTGCGTGCTCCATAATGGCTGAGCTCTTTGTTTGTGCGGGCACAAACTCGGCTATTGTTCTTGTGAATCCATCCATTCTCTGTCAGCCTGATCTGTAAGGAAATTACTACAGAATGGAAAAAAGTACGTAGGGTCAGAAAATCCCTTCAAGATCTCAGAAACCTACACAATTAAAGAAGTTACAGTTTACCATTTACAGCTACCTGGAGATCTGTTTTTAATTAGCTAGTTGATTAATCAAGTTCCATGGTATTTTTTGTTTTCTTCTTTAAGTCCCATAATCAAAATGCTGTTTGGTACCAAGTTCAGGTCTTACAGAAATGCATCCGCTTACAAACAAACATCTCAGAAATACTGTTTAGTTCAATGTGATGTGCCTTTTAAATCTGTGTTGCTTGATGGCAATTATAAGCAAAGAATTGAAAAGAATTAATAAACTGATTGCTCTCCCTGGCATTTCTGGGGCATTGGTAGTGTTTTCATTTTTTCAGTCAATCCATTTACTCTTTCTGAATGCTGGCAGAGTCTGACATTTCCCTTGTGTTTCAAGACTGAGGAAAGGTGTTGCTGATGGTTCAGGTGGTTTCTCAGGAGCTCTCTAATAATTCTTGAATGCAAGTAAGTTGGACGGACTCGCTTATTGTGCAGCTTAAGCAGCGCTACTGATCCTTGAGTTACTTCTAGGAGAGTATCTCAGCATGGTGCAACTTGAATCCATTTTTCTAATGTGACACAGCTGCTTTGAAACCTCCTGCTTTTTATCTTCCCATCTGGTTGTAGCCCACCTAGGACCAGCCCTGTATTATAGTTCAGTTTTTCCTCTGTTTCTGTACACTTAGCAAGCAAACGTTTTAACTCTGTGTTGTCACGAGCTGCTAAAATGCCTACTCTTTGGGGGTGACTGCCGAAAAGGTGGTTGGACTTCTGACTGGCTTTGGTTATTAGCAATTGTGGGAAGCGTGCACCTTGGGCTAAAGGAAGCACGCTGTCTGAGCCTGGCAGCTGGGACCCAACAGTTTACATGTTTGTTCCCCATTTCCTGCTCGCAGAGGGCTTTCCACCCCGCGGGGAGCTCTGTCTCACCGTTTGTTCTGCAGCCCTGCCTGTGCTTTCCCTTTCCTGTTTTCATGTATTTACCTGTCTGCGGAAAGAAGTGAAGGCTGGTATTTTTTTTTTCCTTCTTTCTTGTAAATGTTCATGGATGGTGTTGCCTACAATCTTTGCATATTTTTCTTATGTGAAATCTGCCCTGGCTGAATGCTTTCTGAAACCTTGATTCCCGTTTCATCTCCCCAAGTTACCTATTTGTACAGTGTTTTGTCCTGGCATGCATCGTCTTCTGCCTCCTGTGCAGGTAACCATGATGAATTTTAAAGGCTTTGATGTGTTGCTCTACTAGTCTCACCAGCTTCAGCTGAGGGGTTGTTAGCATACAGGGAGGCCTTTACTTCTTTGAGATGACCAGTGGCTTTCTAATTAAATGCTTCTATTTCTGAGCAGCTCAACAGCTCCCTGGCTGTGAAGGCAAGGGGGGCTTGGCGTCACGAGGATGCCGCACATGCCGGGATCCTGGACACAGAAACCTGCTTTTTGAGCGTTCAGTGTCACGTCCATGTGCTGAAACAGAGGCCAAAATGTGCGGCTGTTTGCTTTCCTCTTACACCACCGGCAAGGCCTCAAAGGCAAATATTTAATGAGTCGAGAAAAAGGTGGAATTTTCCTACCTCTCTGCTAATTTAAAAAAAAATCAGGGCAACTGGCCCAACGCCCTTTCCGAAGCTGCGGTGGAGGAGAGAGGAGCTGCTGCTCCCGTGCCGTTTGGGCACGCTTCAGTGTGCGTTTCTGGTGATGGCAATGCGAGGCAGAGCTTCCTGCCCCGCGCCCCCGGCCCCGGCCCCTCGTGCTGAGAGAGCCGCCAGCACGGCTCCACGGGAGCGGGGTGATTGGCAAGACCAGGGCGTTTTGTTGTGAAGCGTGCGAGGAAGGAGCGGGTTCCCGGGGCGCGGGAATGGGCGGTGAGGGGTGGCTTACGCCAGCGGAGCCGAAGGAAAGGTAGGTGGGCTTGTACCCGGAGCGCGGGAAAGGGGTTGGCAGCTGAGGCTCTGGAAAACTCCAGGCACTTGTGTTTTACATGATGTTATGTCCCGTGAACCGTTAAGTCCAGGCTGAGGGGTAACCACAGTGAAAGGTGCTAATGTTAGATGAAGCCAGTGAAATATTGGTGGTGCAAAGGCTGATGTAGGCTTGGTTACCGGGAGCCCTGCGTTCGCCCTAATGGCTTGTAACTTGCTGTGCTTTCCAGATCCCTTTCTACGAGCAGCTGTGCAAGGGCATTCAGGCGGGAGACATGTGCGAGAAGCTGGTGGGGTACTCTGCCGTGTACAAAGTCTGTTTTGGAATGGCCTGTTTCTTCTTTCTCTTCTTCTTGTTCACTATCAAAATAAACAACAGCAAAAGCTGCCGAGCCTACGTTCATAATGGGTGAGTATTTGGTTGCTTGCCAAATTTCCATGCCTCTTTCTGGATTGGTTTTGCCTATTTTCCAGTTGGGTGTAGTATGGGGGGAGGAGGGGAAAGAGGAGTTGATTTTACTGCTTCTGTGAGATATAACACAGTCAAGTACAAATTAACTTAAATGACAATCAGCCAACACAGGTTGATTCTCTCTTACTTAAGACTTGGGCTTTAAATAGAGATTTCTTATGGTACTTGAGTTGTTAATTGCTATTATAACCAGATGACTTCTCTTTTTTCTTTTTTTCTCATCCAGATTCTGGTTTATTAAGCTTATACTTCTGGCAGCAATGTGCTCAGGAGCCTTCTTCATTCCTGATCAGGACACTTTTCTCAATGGTACAACCTTCTTATCTTGTTATGGTGTGCTTCTCTGTACCGCTTCGTGAGCGCTTATAGACCCTAAAGGCCTGAACAGCATAAGCGTTGCTGTGTTTCTGTAAGTAAAGCCAGGACTTTTGTGACCGCTGAAGGCAGAGGCCCGTGCGTGTCTGGCTTGGCGGGCCAGCGCTGTTGCGGTGCAGCTGTGGGGGCTGCGATGTGCAGTGACGGGGTGCACGGTGCTCCGAGGGGGCACGGTGACCGGCAGGGCACCCGTGCTGCCTGTCCTCAAAGCTGCAAAGACGCTTGGGGCCTAGTTAGCTTTAGAGCAGGTAGCGTGAATCTAATAACATGAAATTAGACTTCTTGTGGAGCATTGTAAACCCGCTGTTGAGAATCCCGTGCCTGAAGCATTTCCGATTTCAAAAGACAGGCTGGCCCCAGTCAGCCCCACTGGTGTGGGCCAGGTGCTCCGGAGGCGTTCTCTTAACTGGGCTCATACTAAGTATCAGCTCTGGAGAAGACTTCTCACAGGCCTCTTGGGAGTTAGGGGCAAAAATACTGATGATACCGAGATGAGCTGGTTGCCGGGTGTTTGTAAGCCCTATAAGCTTCAGAGTCTGCGGGCAGGTGAAAGGCTCCGTAATCCAGCAGAGAAGCTGCCTCTGCTGGGAAGATGCCACCTGAGGCAATTCCAGCTGTGCTGCCTGTGCACCAGCAGCAGAGGGAAGGGACCGTGTGGTCAGGGTCGCTGCCACAGCTTCCCTGAGCGAGGAGAGCCCTGTTGTCTTGGGGACCTCTGGGCTGAGATTGCCTGATGTAAACAGGAAATGTCAGAATTTGTTTTGGAGGATGTTAGTTTCCATGATGTCTTCTGCTGCAAGGCTCCTGCCGTTTTACCTCAGCTCCATGCTCCTCAGAAGGCTTCTGGGCCTCTTTATTCACTGCTATGGCCGAGGGGGGGGGGGGGGGGGAGGAATAACCTGCTGCACTGCCAGAGCGCTCTGCTTTTCTACAACCTGCTAAATTTTTGCATTAGCGGCTTTCGACTCCTCTGTGAGTAACAAAACTAATGGAGCCTGACTGGGAGCCTTTCTTCTGCGTGGGTTTTCTTGATGGCCGATAGCTCCACTGCTCCTCGGTGCTCGCTCAGCCAGGGCAGGCCACGGTTTGGGCCATCGGCTGCCTGCTTCTACAAAAACCTGCTGGACCTGTTTGTTTTTGACACCCATCTCCTCTTTTAAAACTGCTCAGGTATTTAAAAAGAGGAAGAGAAGGGAGTAATACGAGGTGAAGTGAGGGGCTGCTTATCCCTATTCCTTTTCTCCAGTAAATTATGAGTTGGCCATATGTTCTTGTCCTTAATGTCTGCTCACTGGCTGGATTAGAAAGGTGTAATGGTTTAATACATTGCACTCACGGGTAACTGAGACTCCCTCTTGTCTTCCCAAGCAACCCTTTGCATGGCAAAAAATGTTCCAGAACTAAGGTGCCCAGGGAAGGAGGGAATGGAGCTTGGGGGGCTGGTCAGGGAACCGCTGTTCTCTGTCTTCACACTAGGTAGACTGGAGCTGAGAAACAATTTTCCTTACGCAAATTAGTTCTTGACTTTTCTCTGTAAAGCAGTGTGCTGTATATGGTGCTAGACTGTCCTCCAGGAAGCCCTTCAGTGCAAGATTCACAGAGGGTTGCCAGGTTTTATTTTCCCTTATTTTTTTTTTCCCTCCTGTCTAGAAACTTCCAGTGTCTTTTTTTTTCCCCTTACCAAAGAACACTCTTGGAGCAGTCTCCTCTCTGTTTCCCTGTTTTTTCTAAAAATAAAAAATTCCCCCTGCCATGATTCCCACACTCAGCAGCACTTTGTTGATCATGGAGGGAGGGGTATTATGTGCACATACTAGGCTTGCATGGGCTCTAGTGTCAAATCCACACTAGTGCCATTAACCTTATCTACGGCGGCTTTGTAAAACATCCTGAAGTATCCTGCCTGTAGCTGTGTGAGATCCTTACAGGGAGTCTGGCTGTTTAATTACTCACTCCATCGGTGGTCTGTCGTTCCTATTGTGCCTCTCCCAAACACACATGCACTCCCTGTTCCCTGATTTTTCTTTTTTTAAAAAAGCAGCATGCTCATTCAGTGAATACAATAGATTTTGCAAAACAAGAAAAATGTCATTTTTGCCTGCTTTCAGTCAAACAATGAACTTATGGTGCAGTCAAAAAAAATCTCTACGTCTTCTGCTAAGCATAACATGTTGACTGTTCTGTTATTCCACTTTGCTTCCACGAGCTTTTTTCAAAAGGAAAATACAATGTTAGGATATGGCAGGACTTTGCTAATGCACTTCCTCAGTCAGTCTTCACTGAAATTTGCTGAATAGCTAGAGTCACTTATAGGTTGCATACTACACAGTGTTACAAACTGTATATGCAGCTAAACATTTCAATAGGTATCTATATTTACTCAGAGACTTTTGAAGTTGTGCATGAGGTGTTTGTTATCCAAAGCACCAAACAGTGATCCAGATACATGTAGGTCAATAGTTAAGTAGTCAAATACCCTGAATACCAAGTGTTCTCATTTCTCTGGGAGCAGCTCAGGACAGAGCACGTGTAAATAGATGAGCATGTAAATAGAGGAGCGAGCCCCACCTTTATTTCTCTGTGGTGCTAGGATCTGGAGGGGAAGGAATTGCCATTTTTAGTGCTGGGTTCCAGGACCTTGCAATTTCAGGGTTTAGACTTCCATGAAATGCTTTCAGGGCTTTTTTTTTCTCCTCACATCACAAATAAAGGTTTCAGTATTTTATGTCTGAATATAGCAACTTTGTCTCCACAGAAGTTCTTTAGGTTAAGGAATCTCAGTATGTGTCCTAAAAGGCTTTTTTTGAAGGTGTAGCAGGTTACAAGCTGAATTCATCAGGCAACTATTCTTGGGTTAGCTGACCTGGCCTTTCAGCTGAAATATCTCATCTGCAGCATCTGTGGGGTTGAGTTATTCAGACTGTGTAATGGCTTCATTGCATGGACAATAATTCCATTTTCTCTCAAGGGGAAGGCCTTTGTTTGACCTATTTTCTGCTTGTCTGCCTTGCAGCCTGGCGCTACGTAGGAGCAACAGGAGGCTTCCTTTTCATTGCCATTCAGCTCATCCTGCTTGTTGAGTTTGCACATAAGTGGAATAAAAACTGGTATGTGTTGGGCAAGTAGCTATTTGCATAATATGTCATTTGTGAGTCCCCCAGAATCTCTTGGAACAAAGCATTCAAAAGTTGTGTGGATGCAATTTCTGAGAAGATAGTTTAATATCAATATTTAGAGCTGTGCATCTTTGCTTCACCCACTTTCCTCCTTCCCCAGTGGAAATGTTTCTTCCTTATTCGTTTCTACCCTCTGCTGCTTCATTCTTACCCTGAATTGTTCTGCTTCCAGTAAGCAGTGGTGTGCAAAGGGATGTGAAGACCCCTCATTTTAAGTTGCTTCAGTTCTGCATGAAAACACACCTGCTAAGACACAGAATTGTACAAGAGAATAAAACTGGATTGCTAAACACAGCAGTGAGACTGTGCACAGTGATATAAACCAGTAAATCCTATTTTTCGGTTTGAGCTTAATACACATCAAATGACTTTTTTAAAACATAAAAGTGGCTCCTTTTTCTGCTTTCATTTAACTATGCAAGATTCTGTTATCAACCCACTTACACTCTGTTTTGGCATTGATTTAATTTCTGGTGTGAGTACATTTGATATTACCTTCTTTTAGCTCTTAGCCTCTCATCATGCATTAAAATATGTAAATTGTTCTCCCACATATATGCATTAACTTATGCTTCCCTCTCTTCCCCCCTTTCCTTTCTCCTGTTTCTTTTAGTCTGTTCCTCTACAATCTTTGCTACCTTCTCTTATTCCAGTTAGTGCACTGACTACTAAGGAAGATTTTTACAAATCCCTGGACTTTGTAAGATACGTGTTTATAGAGGAGGAGATGAGAGCTCCTTACACCACAGCTATTTTTACTGTTAATTAATTGCTCCAGCTGCTTTTCTGTGGGTGAGAGATTTCCAGCAGCAGCATTTAATTTTGGCACAATCTACATTAGTTACTCTTTTCTAATATCATGCTACCACAGCAAAAGTCAACCCTCCACACGCCAAAAAAACCCTTTATGCCTGAACAGTCTTTCTTTGTTGGTGAAAGAAGAAAAAACTGATCTTTGCAAGGGGTATTTGGGAAGGAAGGTGAAGAGAGAAAACAAGACAGGCAACACTATCTTGGGAAAGGTAGTGGGATAGAACCAAATAAAGAGGAGGCTTTAGGGGGGAATGGGTAGTAAAACTGTCAAGGTAGCACATGGAGGAAGAAGAGAGGCAGCGCTGAACAAGGGCTTTCCAGTGCTTGTGTGAAAAATATCACTAACAGGCTGAGCCTGCGGCACTCCAACGTCCTGCTGAGAAAATCCCTGTTGTGTTGAGCTGAGATGCACTGAGCTGCCAGCAAGTCTGACAGGCTAATCGGCGTGGCTGGGAGTTCTCGGAATCAGGCTAGGCTATAATTATGGAAATAGCTGGGCTCGATAATATATATGATAAATGCTAATGCTAAGGAATGCTTCCCTCGGTTTCACAAGAGGAACCTTGCAAGGGACTGTGTTGGTATAGTGATACAAGCACTCTCATTGTGCTTGATAATACAGACTATGCAAGTGAGGAGTGCGTTTCTTTTGTTTGTTTGTTTGTTTGTTTGTTTGTTTGTTTGTTTTAACTCTGTCAGGGTTGGGGAGAGAAAGATAAGGTACTTGTCTTTGTCTCCTCAGGACTGCTGGCGCAAATCACAAACAGCTCTGGAATGGTTTGCTGGCTCTGGTCACTCTCGTCTTGTACTCCGTTGCAGTGGCAGCCCTGATTGTCATGGCCGTCCTCTACACACGCTCCGAGGGCTGCACGTACAACAAGATCCTCATTGGTGTTAACGGTGGCCTGTGCCTCTTTGTGTCGCTGGTAGCCATATCGCCCTGTGTCCAGAATCGTGAGTGTGCCATCCTCTTTACATCTAGGGTTTCCTGGTGCCTCCACGGTTCACATACCTTGAGACATGTGTTGTGTTTTGGGCAACAAGTCTAATGCTCATATCTGAGATGGTACTTTAGATTTGGTGTCATTCTTGCCCCTGTCCCCGTCATCAGCCCAGCTGCTAAAACCAGAGATGTGAGACGTTTTGAGCATGCTATCAGACAGCCTGTGAAAAAGGCTCACATGCTGAGGGCTGATAATGCACTGAGGAATTACACAACTCTTAAACTGTGGTAACTGTTAAGGTAATAGCTATCAAACACATTCAGCTCTTACCATTTGCTTTCGACCACTTGTGGTGTACCATCTGTAAAGTCTGGGCACGCAAATGAGTTGACAGCAATCAGAAGTCTTGCTCTTTCACCTGTATTTCATGCTTTTCCAGGATATTTTACATGTGCTGTTGGTATGTTTCAGTCATTGGACCAGGAAATAGGAGTAATTCCAGTGGCTCCAAAACAAATCTTGCAGGCAAATAAAACTCTCATGGCAGCCTGTCAGTAGTTTTTGGAAAGCTGGTGCTTTTGGCTAGAGCAGAGGGGTGATTCCTTACGTGGAAATCTTAATGCCTTTCTAAAACAGCCAGCAGAACTAAAGAACACTCTTTTCTCTTTACCGACCAGACAAAATCTATCTAAACTGCCTCAAAACTTATGAACTGCTTGCAGTAAAACATAAAGGATGTTCTCCTCTTCTGAAAGATTTTAGTGTACTGTTTTTAAAAGATTTGAATTTCCCTTTCAGTTCGTTAAAACATCTACAAAAATTGTCTCTTGTCCTCTTTCTACTAAAGGCCAACCCCATTCTGGTTTGCTGCAGTCGGGAGTCATCAGCTGCTACGTCATGTACCTCACTTTCTCAGCATTATCCAGCAAGCCTCCAGAAACTAGTAAGCTATCTAGTGCTTTATTTAAATCCTTTGAGACATGCCAAGTATTAAAAGCAAAAAGGTCTTTAGCAAACCTTAGTACTCATGAATTTAGGAGTGCTGGTTTTGAGCTACTCTAGCCTATGAACAAGGAATTGCTAATACTAAAAATAAATCTATGCAGCGTTTAAGAGACCATGCAGTTGGCATCCTCCATGTATCTTAAATGCTTTGGTCTAGGGGAGCTTAACTTACAGCAGGTAGGTTGAATCTAGTGCACCAGAGCCATTCCAGTCTACTTCCCAATGACAGCCTACCCAGAGTCCTGCAGCCTGTCACTCGTGTGGCAAGTGCATGTCCTCATCTAATAGGACATGACTAAATATGTAACAGGTCTGGTCTCGTGATGGGGAAAGGGTTGGAACAAATAGTTCGTGAATGCCTCTAGAAGGGGACAGGAGGCCAGCTCCATCCAAAAGGATAGCCACCACTGGGTAGTAGGTCTCTTCCACCCGGGTGGCTTTGTCCTGTTCTTGCCATGCTGGCTGCCAGAGGTGATAGTAAAATAACTTCTTTTCTCCTATAATTGATGTGCTAGGTAGCCTTAGCTCTGGGCTCCTAATGAAACAAAGACTTGAGAGTACCACTTGTCTTTCACTCTGAGAGGGAAAAGTCCTGAAAAAGGTTTTGGAGTTATGTTGCATTTGTTTAAGATGACGCTGTTCTTAACCCAGGGCTCCTGTGCTCCATGTGTGTTCTTACCATTCGCATTGCAAGCCTGGGGTAGGAAACTGCAGAGTTTTAAGTTCTTAATGCTGCAGAAACATAGCAAGACTTTACAAGTGCAACTTTAGCAGTTTCCTTTTCCCAGCTAACCATTAGATTCAGCTATCTGGATGGAGAACATTCTTTGCACTTACAGAAGACTTTCCTGATTCAGATCAATAATGCTAAAACCTCTTCTTTATTATCTCTTAGCTTTTAGTGTTAAATAAGTGAAACAACAATAACTAGAGGAAAGGAAGGCCACTGACAGGAAGGAGTTGGAAGTTTTGCAAACACCTGTCTGCCCATAAGAAAGGGGAGGGGGGCGAAGCATCTCTCATGCTTGTGTACGTGCAAGTATAAACACACATGTATTCCAGAGCTAAGAACCAAAGAGAGAAAATATTTAGGTAGAAGCTTTTACTTATCGAACTTTTATATAAGCAGTGTTTTTCAGTGAATATAAAACTTTATTTAAATGATATCTGAATTGCTCATAAGACTTGATACTTAAAAAAAAGGGGGGGGAAACAGTGATGCATTGCATTAAATGACTGGTTTCAGGGCATTTTTGCACTTGTGACAGTCAAAGCCTTCAGCAGGTAATTGCTCTGATTGTGCTGGTATGTGTTGTAAATGTGGTTGTTGTATTTGTAAGAGGTGACATCAAGCGTGCTCTGTCAGACCCTCTGCATCAGAGATGCTTTTCCTTGTCTTTAACACAGACCAGAGAGTTCTCGTGGTTTTCATCAGCTCTTAAAGACACTTCTTTCTTACCTTTCTTTGTAATACTCTCACACTGGCCTGTGCAGCTCTTATAGTGACGCATGCTGATATGCTAGAGAATGTGTGGGGCACTGGCACTTGCTAAGGTGTTCCTATGTCCCACAGTCCAGATTTACCACGCCTGTTGACTTATTCTTCAAGCAGGCACCTTCAAATCAGCCCTCTTGCAAACTGGGCAGGGTGCCCAGAGAATGCCTTTAACAAGTATTTATTCGCAACATCCAAAAAAAACAGTTGCAAAATGTTTTTAAAAGGCATGAGCAAACAAAAGGATTTCTGTTTAATATATGGTTATCACGCTGTGCCTTTGCTTCTTGGTGGTAGACATAGCTGGAAGGCGTGCAGGCGATGTCCTACCAGTGTGTGCCTGATAGACCCAAGTGGGAGACTCCACATGTCTCTAGACAAAGCATTCCTTTAAGTCTTGCCTTCCCTTCATTTACACCCACCTCCACACTGTCCCTGTCTTGTGCTGATAAAGCTGTGTGCGCAGCCCTGCAGGCAGCAAGGTCAGGGGGCCTGACTTCAGGTTTATCTTTAACCTGGGTGTAGCCTTTTTTGCGTTTTGCCCTCTGGCCTTACACAAAGTTGTGCTGCCACAATGGAGTTACAGTGTGGCTGCTGGAAGGAAGGAGGAGATGGGGACGCAGTTTGCTTAAACAGCATGGGTTCAAAAAGCTCTTGATTGAGATAAGGTGCAGCAGTAATTGCCTGCTTTGGGGGCGAAGCTGGAGGCTACTACTTTGCTCTGCTTTGACCCAAAGCAGACACCAAAAAGCTGAATGCATTTTTGAATGTCAAGGACTAAACTGGTTTCTTTTCAGGAACCTAAAAGCAGTGTTTGCTTAGATATTAAAATAAAATCTTGACTGTAACCAGTGCATCTCTCTTTATTTGGTCTTCTGTATCAGTCTAAGAACAGAGCAGCCACACGTTGCATTTTTTCACTGAGTATGAATTTCATAGCTGTCCTCAAAGACCCCTGCTGAACGATTTTAAAGATTTATGGTCTGCAGTCCATCCTATCTCAGTGTTAGTGGCCTTTTAGTCTTGGGGTAAAGTGCTGGGAAACTTTCAACTTCTTAGTGCATCAGGCAGTCTTTTTCCATGTGCTTGTCTGTTCTGACAAGCAGAAAACTTCAGTGCCCTACTAACTTGCATTTTTGTCCTATCTGAAACACAGAATCTGCCAGCTCAGGTTTACAGAATTTATTCTGTTTGATCTTTCTAAAAGAAGGAAGGAAATGACTGGAATGTCCTTACCTAACGTCTGAACTAATAAAATTATTTTGCTGAAAACGCTCAGTCTGTAAACTCCTTTGAAATACAATGAAATGAGCTTCAGTAATGTTTTTGTTTTTGTTTTGTTTTGTTTTTGTGAAGTCCTGGATGAAAACAATCAGAACATCACAATCTGTGTACCTGAATTTAGCCAAGGGCTGCACAGAGATGAAAACCTCGTTACTGGCCTGGGTACTACCATTCTGTTCTGCTGCATTTTATATTCTTGGTAAGTCTGGGGTTTGCAGTTACCTCCCTGTAAATGCAATGTCATGGTCAGACTAGTTAGGGCTTGCAATAAGCCTGATGCAAACACGGTAACGGCTAGAAATAGAGCAGAATTGAGCTGGAACATTTGTATTGCTACTTAATTTCAGAATGATTAGATGTTCTACCCAAAACATAGAAGCTTCTAATCTGAAGAAACTAGAAAGGATTCTCCCCAGACAGGTACAGTCGTACAAGCAAGTGATTTCCAACAGCTGATATACTGACAGTGCCGGTTGGTAATTGACTCCTGAAAACAGGCTGCTGTGAGTGACCTGCTACTTCACTGGCAAAGCCTTGTCTGAAACGTTAATAAGTGCTCAGCTGAAGTGCTGGCTGTGAAGTTAATATAAAAGTATCAGTTGCGCCCAGCAGAGGAGAGCCGTTCTGAAACGCAGATTGGAACGATTCACTGTTGTCCCTGGTGTTTGCTGGTGGTAAATTCACCACCTTTCAAGAGTGACCTACTTTTAAGTTTGTGATCGAGTCTGAGTCAGCCAGTGGCTGTCTGTCAGGCTGGTTTCTACTTGTGCAGAACAAACTTTTCACATGCTTAGCATTCGATGCTATATCTGGGCAATTGCTTAGCTCAAAAGCGAGAGTAGACTGCTGTGGTAGTGAAAAATCACCCTTCCAGGTTTATAGTTACACTGCGGGTTTTGACACTATCTTCTTTTGCTCCTAGTTTGACTTCAACAACACGTGCCAGCTCTGAAGCGTTGAGGGGAATATATGCAACACCTGAAACTGAAGTGAGTACTTGCTTCCTCCCACAAGATTTCTGTGCAGACTTCCTTGTACTATTTTCCTCCTGTTGTTTTTATGACTAACTGAACTGTAATCAGGTAGAGGCAAAAGCTTGTTCGCAGCATGCATGTTATTTGCCTCTGGGTATGGAATTCCAGAATACTTGTTGAGTCCGCACTGGCCCGTCTGCAGCTCTTGCTAGTCCCTTGGAGGTTAATTTATGAACTGAAATAATCTTCCCATTCTTTCTCTCACTTAAGAGAAAAGTCTGCTGGGCACTAAGAAACTATGTAGATAAAGAAGTGTGGGGCATTTTTTTTTTATTTGAACATTTTCAATCATGATTGTGTTTTAAAAGCAGTATTAGTGCTTTTGATCACAGGTTTTTATCTCTTATTTTTATTTCCACACCTAATTATCATCTTTCTTTTCACCTGCAATTTCACCTCAGATAATTTTTTTGTCCCTATTTTCTTCAACACATGCACCTTCATTCTACCTGCTTATTTCTTTGCCCTACTTACCCTGGGAAAACCCCTATATGCTGGGAGATGATCCTGTTTTTGCTGTGTAGCAGTTATTGCATACATATGCTTGATAGTGTCACACTTTGAAAATATGTATTCTGTTTGGAGAATGCATCTCCATCTCTAGCTCACTTTGCTTTGGTGATATTTTCGTCTTCAGTTTTTATTTTTTCAGGCTTTAATCAAAGTTCGAAGTACTTGCAAGCATCCAGAAATGCAGAAGTATCTAATAAAGCTTACATAGCACCTAGTTTAGCATGCACAAGAACTTGCTCTCTGAGTACGCTGCCTATCTGCGTATTGCTCAGGCGCCAGGCTCTGCCTCGCTGTTGCACCGACTGCTGTGGTCAGTCACAGAGTGTCGGCCCTTCCCACCCTGCGCTGAGGTGAAGCGAGCGGGGGGGGGAAATTGGAGAGAAAATAGCTGCTCTTCACATGCATCCATTTTCCCCTTTCAGTGTTAAGCTGCACAAACTCTTGTTCAAGGACACAGCGACGTGAAGAGCGAGGGTGCAGGGTTGGCATGTAGCCTGTGATACCAAAAAGTGTGTGAAACTGTAGAATGAACAATATTAAAACCCACCTCAGTTCTCTAATTGAGTTTCCTGGATCGCCACTGCTCGATATGCTGCCACAGCGGGGTGTTGCAGCTGAGGAGTCTTTACTGCTAGGGAAATGTATGGTCTATAGCTTCAGGGTTAGCATCCGCTCTGTATCTGCTGCATACAGAGTAGTCGGCCCTGGCTGGTGCAGTTGGAGCTGCCGGCTGGCGGAGGTGGCCTGTTTGCAGAGGAGGTCGAGCTCGTGCACTGCAGCACTTGCCAAGAGGATTATTTCTGGACCATTGGTTTTAAAGAGTGGTACAAGAGCCGTTGAATGTAAATATAAAGAAATGACTGGCAAAGAGCAACTAATTGCATTCTGATTGTCTTCTCTGTGATAAAGGGCCTTTGTCTTCGCACCAGAAATGTAAACGTAATTCTGCAGTTGCTTGTATTATACAGAAAGTCTCAGTGTCCAAGCTGAGGACAGTTAGCCATTATGAATGGCTAGTTGTATGTGTGCCAGTGTTGCTAATTGCATCACTGTATGCACAATGACTTAATTTCTGATAAATGCAGCTAAGTTTAAAAATTATTTGGGGGAACCCAGCACTTGTTTCAGAAACCTGATACAGCTGAAAGGAAACTAAACCTAACACTACAATCAGCATAACAGTAGAAAGAACCTGTTAATCTATTGAAACATGAAATAAGATTTTTTTTTAAACTGTCAACCAATCTCTTAGAGTCTTTTTTGTCTTTTCATTAATTTATGAACCCAGAGTACATGTAATCATAGGTATGCATGAGAAAAATGTAATTTGATAGTTCTGTTGGAAATTGAATGTTAAAAGCCTATTACACATTTTCATTTTTTGGATACATTATCAGGCCACAACAAAAATAAACCTCAAAGTGGAATTCTGTCAGAACAAGTAATGTTGGTGATGCGGTACAGAAAGTGCTGCCTTGTACTGTGGTCTGGTGCAGAAAATGCACTTAGTTAAATATTTATTGTACTGTCAGCACCTTTCTTCCCATTTACATTACCACTCAACACAAGAAGTGTCAGACCCATCAGTGACCAATTTCAGCTTTTCTTTTTCTGTTAGCTTAAAAAAAAAAAATCCTCATTTAAAAGAAGAGGTAACAACAGTCTTTATTTGTACTCATTCTGGCTCCATTTTGGTACAGAATATGACTACGTTTCAGACTTACGATTGTGCAGTTGATTTCCATCCCATCAGCAGGATATCGAAAGTTCCTTGCATCTTCATTTCAGTACAGAAATTTTTATTTAAAAAGCACTTAGATACTAGTTTAAGAAGGTAAGTCCACTCTGAAATATAAATGCACAGCCACTGTAGTGTAGCTTTCCAACCAATTTATCATAGCTTGCTTGCACTGTACTACTACTACCAGTGCTTGATCTTGAATTACATAAAATGTCTTGATAGAGTCATTCTTAAAGAGTGGTTAATTTGCACCAAGGCTTACTGAGTAGGTTTTAGCAAAACTGAGAAAATGCTGTTGTGAACTACTTGGCTAATCCTAATTTGAGTTTTGTGTTGCTTGGAAATACAAAGTAGATTTTTCCTAAGCTAGTGTCTGTAGTTCAGACACAGCAGACCTTCTTCAGCAGCTGTTCTGTTTCTTGGTTGTTAGGCTCTTACACTTGCTGTTGTCTCTTTCACAGGTAGCTCGTTGCTGCTTTTGCTGTATGCCTGATGGAGATGGTAATTACCTATTCACTGCACAACTTACCTAACTTGTGGCTTTCAGACCCAACCAAAGAAAGTAAAGACATGGCTGCAGATGGAGAGATTCCTGTATCCTAATTCTGTAGTGCATCAAACTGAAGCAGCTGAAATGCTCGAGCAAAACATTAGAGGAGGAAGGGAAACGAGGTGTAATAATACCATTTTAAAACAGCAGGCTAGTTAATAATTTCTTAAAATAAGGCTGTCTAGCAGAACATGCAAAGAGGAATCTCTGCTCTTTGCGTGTGTGTGGGTGTGACTGCCAGATTTGTGGGCTCAGCTGCTCTGTGGCCCCTTCAGTCCCTGTTCCCCATGCCCGAGTTTGAGAAGGGGTGCCCTTTGTGCAGGCCTATTACAATTTAAATGCTCCAAATGCTCAAAAACCAGCTGGTAGGCCAGGAACTTGATATAGGGCAGCATTTCAGTGGTTGTCTCATTTATTTTAATAAAGGCTTAGGCCCATGCCCTAAGGGCAAGAAAATGTTCAAGTGTTGCTCTGTACCAGGCTTTGCTAAATCACACCAAAGACTTTTTGCTTATATCTAATCTATGCTTCATGAAACCAGCTGCTGTTTTCAGTTCTCATTACGTTTGCAAAAGCTTTCTTGTTTCCCATCTCTTACAGCTGATGCTGAAGAGCACACTGAAAAAAGAGGAGGCCAGACTGTGATTTATGATGAAAAGAAAGGCACAGTGTACAGTTACGCCTACTTCCACTTTGTTTTCTTCTTGGCTTCACTCTATGTGATGATGACAGTAACTCACTGGTTCCAGTAAGTGTATTTCTTTAAAGCTGAGAAATGAATGTCTTTGTGCATTTAAGAGAGGGGAGATACGAATGGGAATTCCTACCATTAGATGAGTGTCTCGTCTGATAAAGTAGGAAGCTGGAAGAAAGGATCCAAGTCTCTCCTGGGGGATCCCTGAGCAAGGTTTTGTTTGCAAAGAACTGCTTTCTCCTGCTTCAGGTCTGGGTTAAGTTACTTGAAGTCTGTGAACCACTCAGAAAAGCAGAGGGTACTGCAGTCTGAGATGTGAATAGTTGTGCACAGTGAGTTTATTGCTTTTTTTTTTCTTTTTTTCCTCTTTAACAGTTATGAAAGTGCTCAGATTGAAAAATTCTTCACTGGAACCTGGTCCATCTTCTGGATTAAGATGGTCTCCTGTTGGGTTTGTGTCTTTCTGTATTTATGGACTCTAATTGCTCCGCTCTGTTGCCCAACGAGACAGTTCTCAGTGTGAAGACTCAGAAGGTGCTTTCTTTTTTCCCCCCCTTCTGTTTTTCTCTTAGAAAGAAAGTACAGCAGTCACTTTATAGTGAGGAAATACCTATTGCCCAGTTTTCATAATATACTAGTTAGTAACTTTTAGTCAGACAAAACTAATGGTTGAAGAATTTTTTTAACCTTTCCTAATTGTCATGAACAAATGGTGTCCCAGGGAATGTCTCTGTTCAAAGATTTTTGTAACACTGATGTGTAGAGCGTAGGAAGCATGATTGTTACGTAAACTGGAATAAGTGAAATGCTTTTAGAATAACTGACAATCTTTCTCCAACTTCATTGGCAAGAAAAGAAAAAAAATGGTGGAAATATATGTTCTTCCTTCCTGTGAATGCTGGGTATCTTCTAGCAAATATGCATTCCTTTTTATAGTTTTTTATTAACTATGTCTTTTACAGCAATTGCAGTGATGGTTTGGACTGCTGTTTTGTACAGCATATAATTCTTTTAAGTAGTCTCCAGATATTTTTTTCCCCAAAAATGCACCTAAATACTTTTGTAGAAATAGAAAATATGTAAGAATTTGACTGCCAAAGCATCTACTAAAAATTGTTTAACTAAATATTAAATATATTAAGTTATTGCAAACCTAGTATGAGAAAGGAATGTACCAATGATAACAGAGTATTTATGCTATTATAAGTTAAAAAGGCACCTGAATATTTTATGTAAATCCAAACTGGTCCAATTATTAACAGAAGGGGTGTTTTGCACACAAATTCTTAAACTCTTAATTTTGACCAGTTTTGCTTTGCCAGATCATTTAACTGCAAGCTGTTCTGTGCAGAGGTATGAGATACGGTACATTCTTTATTCAGAATGTTTGCTGTTGCAGGAATGCTAATTACAGGAACACGAATTACAGGAACATTGCCAGTAACTGATAACTTTAAAAGTGAAGTGCTCAGTTACTACTGTAACCTGCTGTTTCAGCTTGTATCTAAAGATTTCCCGGGCTCTTGTGTTCTGTTTTCATTACCAGTTTTACAATATTTAAAATGCAGTGATAGTCAGAAAAAGGACTTCAGTGTGTTATCTTCCTTTTCTGCCTGTGTTGGTTGGAAAATGATCTTTCTAACTTTATATTTTTATACTTCTCTGTTAATCAAGTTTTGCTATGGGAATGGGAGTTAGCCAACCACTCCATTAATAGAGACTAACCTTTTTTTGGAGAACTTATGTTCTAAGCAGTGGGATAAGCAGTCAAAAAAATAAAACCAGAAAACCCAAATGTGGCAGCAGCAGACTTAGTAAAAATGGCTGACTTCAGAATATGAAACCCCACCACGTCGCTTTTATTTGCTCTAAATAGATGAGTTGCTGGCAGAACAACACCTCAGACATTTTTAATGCTGAATAAGGTTGGACTCACTTTATATATCCACGTCCCTGTGGGATAAACTTATGACTTATGTTAGTTTCAGAGTCTTCTCTCTCTCTCTCCCTCTCAAACTCTCGCTCTCAAAAGCAAAATATTCAGGATATAAATCCACTTATGTAGCATTTCTTTTCTTAAATACAGTTGAGCCTTAAATCTTCACCCAATGCTTTGTACAGAATAAAGAAAAGCACAACACAGAGGCCCATGAGATGGCCAAAATATTTGCATGTCTTACTTGTTCTGTTGCAGTAATTGATAGCTAATGCACAGCTGGTGAATAACCGTGACGTGCTAGATACCAATCATGCCGTTGCTGTCTGTAACATTTCTAGCTGCCTTGTTGCTCTGGAATCGTGGGGTCCTGCCCTGCAGAGAGCTTGCTAGAGGTGCGATCTTCCCAGCTCCATGCACTCTCACCTCAAGCAAAACCCACAGATCTGCAGTCCTGTAAACTTACAGTACCTACCCCTGTGATCAGGAGCACACCAACCCTCAAAATTCCCCTATCATGTAATCTGATGAGGAGGAAGACTGGGGGGGGAAAGTCTGCCCAGAGGTGAAACTCTTGCTCTTCTTCTTGTTTGTTTCTAGGGGAAGAAAGTAGTTGAGTTATGAAAGCCACAAATAGCTCTGGAGAATAGAGGCAGGCTTTTATCTTTTCTCTTTCTTTCTTTTTTTTTCTTTTTTGCTTCTGCTAGGAGGTTCTAATCTTGCCAAGAGCTCTGATAGCATGAGGGCCCGTCTCTATGTCTCTGCATTTGGAGTCCAGCCGCACAGATCTTTTTCCAGCAGGAAGACCTTTTTTTAATGCGTTAACAAACTAGAAGTGTTTATCTGTCCCATCTCCAAGATGAGAGCTTATGGACTGCGCAATGAAGACTAACAGTCGTCTCTCCTAACTTGTAGCAGTTATTCTGACAAATGATCTTGATTCAATGTTAGAACTGCAACTGAGATAGTCCAGACTCTCACCCCCTCCCCAGGTAAATGCTGCTCAGAGTCTTGCAGGAGTTGCCTTCTGGTCACAAATATCTTGTAGTATAAGAAACCAAGCATATTTTATTAAAATGTTTTTTAAAGCAGAACAATCTGTGGGCAAGGAGCCCTACAGAAGAAGGGCATGCAATATGTCAACTTGTAGGGGCAGGGAACGGTGTAACCATTCTCTGTGTCTAATAACAAGCGTCTTGGTCACAAATGTGGATGATCTTAGTACATATCTTGGTCAATGGGTGTTTTTATTTGTTTACAAAAATGGTTACTTTGTGTAGGCAGTACCAGCCTACATAAAGTCATTGTACGCCTCCTTGTGCTCATTTATTGTAGTTTGTATTTAGGGAAATAGCTTTTTTTATGAAGGAAATAGGGTCATAAGAGGAAACTCCGGAGTGAGGCATGAGTCTGTTCTTCTTACACAGCACTTGCCTTGCTAAGTTACTCCTTCATCCTTCCAGTCCACCTGCTGTTGACCTTAAGTATCAAGGTCTGCAGTATACCTAGGATGGGAATGAGGCCGTGCGAGAGTCCTCTGCTTTGTCTGCTTCTAAGCTAGCATTGTGGGAGAAGACTCCAAAAATAACTTTTAGTTGGACCTGGCTGTCCACACAGAGGCCCCAGATGCAGCTGTGGATCTGAGGCCTTTCTGAGGAAATGGCGCCTCAGTGTGCAAAGCCTCTATTTCCTTAGCGAGCAATGGCTTCCTGCAGGGCAGGCAAATATGACAGACTTAACATTAGTTGTAAAACCTGTACTGTGAACTTCCCACATGCAACTGCTTCATAAAATCCTGAGCTGGGATTTTTAAGATTCAAATGTCCAGTTCATAGATTGTGAACAGTTCACACAAATGGGCTTTTTAATTTTTTTTAAGTGCCTTCGTACATACTGCCCTCTGAGCTAATAATTCAGGTGGCACTGGAACTGTAAAACCTGACCTGAGCCTGTGGCCAGGTGGTCCTGCCTTGTGCGTTACACCTGGTGTGCACGCGGTGCAGTCGTACTCGCCGTGCGTGTGGAAGACCACGTAATCTATGCTTGATGGGCTCCTGGGGGGGAGCCTGATTTGGGATATGACTGTGCAGGGGAAGATAAACTGGGAAAACTCACAGATAGTCTGATGCTTTAGTAAATAAATGAGAGTAGTTGTTGCTTACACTTGAATTTAAACCTTGAGCAGAACTTTCTCTCTCCACACCTTCAAGTGCAGGTAGCTGCCCTGCTTGACGTGGTTAGCTGTGCCGTGTCTCTGCACGGACACGCACGTTGTACCACAACTGTTCTTGGGATTTGCTCCTGAACAGAAACGGCCTGTGCTGTGTTTCTCTGCCCTAGTATTTTTGAGCTGTGTGAAGTGAGAAAGCTGTCAGTTTTAAAGACAGGAAGACTAGAGATCATGTCCTCATTTCCTCTAGTTTAACTTGAATTTGAACTAGTGTTATAGTTTAATTGCCTCTTGGAGGAACGGGGGTGTTGGCAGAAGTTAGTTCTGCCGGGAGGATGGAATTATTTTATTAGTGTCGTCCTACTTTTTCAAATTCCCTATTGGAGGAAAAGTTATTTGGAAGCTCACTGCTGCACTTCTGCCTGAGACTGGAACAATTTTATTTTTTCTCACAAAGGCAACTGAGAACCAAAATCATTATTGGTTCTTTTCTGGGGTAGAACCAAGGGGACAGACTCGGAGAGCAAGTCTCCGAACCCAAACTCCTGAACTAACAAATGAGACCACGAAATCTTATGAAGAACACATGGAAAACAAATGGATCTGCTTGTTTGCTGTTTACCACCTGGTTCATCAAAGTGTGCGGGCTGCCCTTGCAAGTGGATGCTGGTTAAGGAACTGCACTGTGATTGCAAATCAGAATCATGCTTATGTGATACTTTTAACTTTGAACTTGAAGAGTTTCAATGAGGTTTGAAAAGCTCATGCTTACCCAGCCTAATTCAATAAATCCTTGCTGGATGGGCCACTTTCTTCTGAAACGGGTAATTCAGTGTTGCTAATATATATGTAGTCTGGAAAGAGGGCTTGTTCCTCACAGAATCGTGAACACTGCATGTCTATTTATTTATTTATTTTATGTTTTAGCACCTTTGCAAATCTAGAAGAGCTTTGAGATCATAAGCTATGCACATATAACTGCTTCACCAGCCACTAGTGCAGACATTTTTGGGCTAGAACATTGCTGTTAAGGCAGCCATCCCACTTGCAAAACAGCTGATTTCTAACAACTCTCTATTTCTGACCAATGCATCAGGAGACTTTGGAAACTCCAGATATCACTAGTTTAACTTCAGCCAGCAGCCTGCAATGTTATGGGGATCTCTGAACTGATTGGTAACAAAATAATTCACTGTCCATTTTTATAACATGCTATAAATGATCTGTGCTATGAACAATTTAAGCTTTTCTCCTAAATAAGTTTGTAAAACAAAGTACCAGGAGATTATGTATGAACAGATGAGCAAAATTTTCTGCAGCTACAATTTTATTGTCATCTTTACTTCTGAGCTTTAGAAGCAATTGTATATCTTTTCCTTGCAGACCGTATCCCTTCATTTTATTTCCCTTTTCTCCTTGGGTTTGTTTTTAAAGGCATTGTAAACCTGCTTAGCTTGCACTCTGCTCCCTATCGATTGGGCTGTCTTCAGTGATAGAAACTTCCTTGCCAGCTGTAGATGATCCTTTCCTTTTTATAGGAGGACCTGCAGTGTTGAAGCAAAGTTGAGGATCATGACTTCATATTTGGATCAGTTCTTTCTGTATGAAAACTGTATCTTTTGTTTTCTGAAGTGGCCTGGTCCCCCTTCTTTGCAAGTTCTTGTGGGAGGAAAACACGTAATCAGTGCAGTGAAATTTTACTTTGTGTGTGCTCAATTTTGTAAACACTAGTTCAAACAGAGTGTTTCACATGACTGTAAAAGGGAGTGCCAGGGGTCAAGGGCTTTTTATACTCTTAACAGGATATGTAGCTTGGGAACTAATACATCTCTGTCTTTTCAACATCCAAAAGGCGTAATGCCTGAGTGTCCCAAAATGAGGATATGGATAAGCAGAGCAGTGTTTGGAACAGAAATTTTGGCCTTGAGGTCAGAAGATTGGCATGACGACCACTTTCTAATGCCGGAAGAAATTTTGTAGTTTTCAAGTAGGCCTTAAATCCACTTTTCCCACGCCTGGTTTAGAATGGTTCCCCACCTGCTTAATAATACATTATTAAAAATAAAGTTTGAATTTATTTAAAATATAAACCAAATTGGCTTCCCCCATTTCCCAGTCTCTGATAGCTCTGACTACTGTAGCATATAAGCCGTTTGCACAAACTTCTTAGAGTTGCAGTTGTCAGCTTTGAAATCTCTCCAACATCTTAAAGCTTCCAAGGCTTTTGTTAGTCAGAGCTGCGGGGTGCAGCAGGGGGACTGTGGTTTTGCCAAAGAATTCTCAGTCTGAAGCCAAGAAAAATTTTGGAAAACTATAGGGAAATAATGTAATGTTACTCATACCTTAGCTTTATTTTTCTCTTACTGATACATGTCCAGGTGCTTAGGTGGTGTTGGACATCTGTGCAAACTTAAAGTAATGAAAATAAAATTTTCAACTTATCATGTAAAAGCTGGGAAAATATTTATGAGGAACATACAGTCAATTGCCTGCTTTTTACTTACCACAGGTCTGTGGTGTTTAGTCTCTTGTGTGGCGTGTTCAAAAACTGGATGCAAACTATTCAAAATGGAAATACTTTTTCTTAATGGTGAGGGGTTTTTACTTAGTCCTTTTTAAGGTTTTTAATATCTCAAGGGAACTTTTTTGGTGTGTATGTGTGGTTTTACTTTGTTAAGCTGTAGCCCAGTGAAACGGAGGTTAGCTAGTTTATTTTACATTTTTTGCAAATGTTGTGGTCTGTAGTACCTGTAACACTTCTTTGAGACAATTCTAAGAACCTGGTTGTAAAATGGTAAACAGCTTTGCCTTTTTAAAGCATGTTAATGGTTTTTACGAACACTTCCTTTTGTATACTGAGTGAATGTATTGTTATAGATTTAATGTTTAATGGACCAATAAAGTTTTTCTTACGTTTGAAATGAATTGTTGTGGTATATAAAATTGTAAAATCAACTCATTTTAAGAGAAATTTTACATGTATGTGAATATATGAACTAAAGAGTTACTGACCAGGTAAAGGTGCATAGATTGGTCTGTCTTGTTCACAAAGTTTGGATGTGGTCTAACAAAAAGAGGTTGGCCTATGGAATATTATGCGGCTTTTTCTGTACGTGTTGTTTTATTCTCATCCAGAACACGACTGCAGAGCGTCGTAGGCTCGCATGGATTTGTCAGTGGGATTTGTTCTGCATGCTCTGATTCTGAGATGTGTCAGATACTGCTGGAAGTGCAAACAAAGTATTTTCCAGACTAAGTATGGCGCTGAAGCCTGTGCAATTGTGTTAAATGCAGATCTCTGATTTTCTCAGTTGTCCAGATGGCGAGGTAGGCAGTTGCTGAACTGGGAACCTAGATCTGTGCTGAAGAAAACACTGCATTTCTGCCAGCCCTAGTCCCTGCTTTCCACCTTTCTCTGTGCAGGCCACTGTTAAACGGGGTTTCAGCATGTCCTAGCTGCAGCTGCCTTTTGGCCCTCATTGCTGATGTGATTGAGTTCACCAGAGCCTCACCAGGAGCTCGCTTGGTCGGGACACGAGCTTCTCGTGGCTGTGAGTCTGGGTGCCACGTTGTGCCCAGCCGAGCTCGGTGATGGGGCTGCAGGGCAGAGGCGGCAGCTCCCACATTGAGCCGAGGGTCTGTCAGCGCCTGTGGCCTTCGTCAAGCACCTCCTCGGGGCTTGCACACCTTGTCTGCCCCGTCCCCCTCCAGCCCCCATAGGACTTTGGTCTTTTCTCGTAGCTCAGCTCTGGAGATGGGCTTTAGGAAACGGAAGCGTTTGAAGCGTATTTGTCATGGTTTTTGCAGCACTCAGGAAAGAGTTAACCTTTGGTGAGGCTTTTGACCCTTGTGTGCGTGAGCTGTGTGACTCCAAGAGCACCAAAGTACTTGCAGATGCTGCGTAGGGCTAACTGCAGCTTAGCGCGTTAGGCTGTGTGTGGCAAGAAGGGATTGTAACGTCTGTACTTGCCAAAGGCCACACATGGAGCTCTGTCTACGTCGCACAGTGGGCCGGGAAGAGGTGGTGGTACAAGTGGAGGTTGTTCGAATGCCTGTACACAGGGACTGCAGGCTGCGATTGAAACTTGGAGGGCAGGAGAGTTTCCCAAGCCTCGAGCATGACCTTGGGACAAGTGTCTGTCTGCAGGAGTGAGACTTTGCTCTTGAATTTGCTGGCCGTCCAGCAGCTGGGAAGGTCCATTGTGTTGATATACTGTGGTGAGCTCTAGCATCCACTTGTATAGTCCCGTAATCGCCTTCTGAAACGAAAGCCAACAGGCTGCTCTGGCTGGCAGAGCTCTGACTACCGCCTGTGCTGGCGGGTGAGCAAGCAAATCCCTTCTCTGGCTGGAGATGTCAGAAGCTCCTAGCAGCAACACGCAGCTTTGTGCCATTACTTTTGGCAGCCCAAAAGCCAGAGAGCCGGTAGCCTGTCTTCCAGTATCCTGTCGCCAACCATGGGGAGCTTGGCCGTGTTGTAGGCTGGGAGAGCAGCAGGAACTGGGCAAGCTCCAAGGTGCTCTCCTAGTCGTCGAGCAGGAGGAGAGCCTCCGGCCATGGGCAGGAGGGCTGGAGGGAGGTTTGGCAGCTGGCTTTCCCCCTTTGTGTTTCCCAGCTGGGGCCGCACATGCTGCAGCGCTCTGGTCAGCACGCACAGAGTCTGCTGCCTGGCAGGGAAGTCGGGGATGGCCCTGGCCTGCTGGGTTTGCTCTGCGCAGCCCAGCTGTGCAAGTGTGTGCTCTCCTGGCCAGATGGACCCCAGCTGTGTTGGGCCCAAGATGTACATGCTACGAGTAACTTTGTTCTGCCAAGGCTGCTTGAAAAGCCATTCAGACATGATTTCTGTCTGGAAAAGAGGCTGCATCCAGGGAAATGCAAATGCACGATATGGAAGATGGAAATTTGCTTTATGATCTGGGTTCTAGTTCATCATTGAATGATACTGCAGTTATAGTCTGTGTACAGCTAGAGGAGGGTCTTTGCGCATCTTTTAAGCATAATTTGATCAAAAACATGTTAATACCCTTTGTGTTACCCCCTACCCCAAGTAATTAGGCTTTCAGTCCTCCATTGGAAACTTGGTGAGTGAAGCTGGGTTTAGTGAAGCCAAGGGGAAGGGACTGAAACTGGAGGCTTTGTCACAAATAAGTGTGGTCCCAGGCGCTTGCCTGCCCCAGGGCTGCTCTGTGAGGGGCACTTCAGCGTTGTCCTCATCACGAGACGGTGATGGCTCCCCAAGGGGACTTGGCCCAGGGCTGCCAGCATCGGCATCGTCTCAGAAGCCTTTGCAATGGAAAATGTGGTGAAAAGTCTTCCTGTAGCCCAGTCCTTTGAGAACATCAAAACCTTAAGGGTATTTTTATTGTAATGGGAACAGAAATCTTCTTTTTTTTTTTTTTTTTGTTTTGATACTGTTGCCTGATAGTGCCCTGCAGTATTTCCCCTTGTCTTGCACCGGGAAACAAGAGTTGCTGGTAACTGTGTCAATGCTACTTGTGATTTTTGCCCCCCCCCAAAAAAAATCACATTCCTCTGCCTCTTTTCTTTCCAGGTGAAACACTGTTTAGTTTTGCCCTTCTTAATGAAATTGCTCTAAAGCCTGGAATATGCTTTTCTGCAGCTTTTCTTGGCTGTTGTCTTTCCTTCCTTTCCTAGCTCCAGTCTAAAAAAAAAAAGGATGTATTAGAAGTCAACAGTCTCTTGTACAATGTGGTGATGAGGCTTTTTTGGGCTTTTATTTTCCATTTCTTTCTTAATAGTTCATAACACTTAATTCAATCTTTGTTTTTTTAACTTAGTGACTTATTTTGTTAAGATTGTAATACCTGTTCAGAGAGCTCAGTAGGTCAAAGCCCAGCTTTGAGTCTTTGAAAGTTAGGATTATTTTCTCTGTAGGGATGATTCCGCATTTATCTCCATGTGTTTGGTTGGGTTTTTTTTGTTTTTTGTTTTTAATCTGGTTTTTCAAGGGCAAGTCATACCGTGTTTGAGATCTGAATACAACTCCCTGCCGTCAGCTTTTTTTGTTTTTACAAGATGTGATAGCGTACTCTCAGTTTTCCAAGGCAGGGGGGAGAGGTCTGCCAAAGGTAACTAAATCTCCCAAGGAGTTAAACTGCCCTAAAGGAGATAAAACTTCTTCCTTTCTTACCAGGGACACTAAGTAGGCCTGGAAAAGGTTACGTGAAGCGCTCCCCTTTGACAAGCAGTGCCCATCTCTTCCAACACTCGCTCCATGCTCGATGCAGCCTCCTCTTTTTCCGTCTCTGTGAAGTCTTAGCTTCTGCCATGTACCAGAGAGACAAAACTGCCCTTTTTTCCCACCACCCTGTTTAATAATAAATCCAAGAGAGCAGTAGATTCAAACTGATCCTGAGAGTGTTTTAAGCAGTTATCTTTACACTATCTGAATCTTCACAGAGTTTTGAGCACCTTTGAAAATAACTAAGCCCAGTCTATTTTGTCTCCTTTTTATTTTCATTTTTATACAAAAAGTTTGACATAGTTACATCAATGAGAAAAAGCTGCGGTCTGCACTCTTGAAATGACAGTCATATAAGGATTTAAAATACATTGTTTTATTGTTTGCAATAGCAATGTTATTTTGCCTTTCCTTAAATATCACCAACACCAAATTGCTGAGCTTGAAATTCCTGAAAGTCCTCTGGGATTGTGTCTGAAAACAGGAAAATATGCAAAAGTTTAGTCTCTTCTAACACAACCAAGGAACACTTAAGAAATTCATGAATTATTCAACTACTTTTTTTTAATTTAAGGTAACTTAGGCCTACATATTAAGAGTGAACTAGGAATGTTTTCAGTTTTAGCCCCATGCTGCTAAAAAACACAGAGGGTAGCAAGACAGTGAGTGCTCCAACGTGAGCCTATAGTGGAGTACTATCACTTTACAAATCACATTTCCACCTGAAAACTTTGTGGCTTCCACTCTTACATTTTTGTTACTGAACACTGAACAGAAAGGAGGAAAAAAAATATTTGTCTTTATCTGCCAGATCTGCCAGATCGGATCTGTGCTGCCAGCTTCTCTATTTCTCATGTATCCTAATTCAGCTTCCTCTCTGATGGTTTTTCATGCTGCAAGAGGGGACAGAAACATTAACCCAGGACCAGTAGTAACTGTTAGAAAATAACCGCAAAATTGGCAAAGGGAGCTGGAGATGGGTCAATGTCACAAGAATAACTGCAGTTTCTGTTTTAACGTTGAGTTTGTAGTATCCCTTTGCCAGCTCCCAGGACTCTTCAGTTAGAGGGATTCACAACAACGAAGCTGAACTACCTGACCTCGACTTTGATTATTTCCAGTCTGGCCCAGGACAGGTAACTCTAGACTTAAAAACACAAAACAACAACAACAACAAAAAACTATATAACCACATACGGTGTAGAAAACAAGTGGCAAGGCCTCTGCTTTTTTCAACTGTTGTTTTGATTTTTTTTTTTTTAAGAAGTGTTCTTCTCAAGCATTTTCTGCAAATGTAGAATCTAGCCTAAAAATGAAAGAAGCGATTCCTGGGAACTCCAGAGACTTCCCCAAGTGGGTTTTATTGACTCACTGCAACACTTGCAGCAAAGCCAGTGCCTGCTGTGACCGACCAATAACCCTACAAAGGCTCAGAGGAGATGGGCAAGGGGAGGTGCCCAAGAAGCTCAGGAATGGTGTAGGATGTGACTTGTTAATCACAGCTGTTCCACAGAGAACTGAATTTATCTCAACACAAAGGGGGCTGGAGGGTGACCTTTGTTTTAGATAAGTGCCATAGCCATTAATTGGACCAGGTGTAAATGTTTCTTCCTAAACTGATCAAAAGAATGTGAATGTCTCCCTGAGATGAACCAGACCAGCATGGGGGGAGTGTATACGTGGCTCAGCCCAACAGAGTATAAAAGCTCAACAACTAACACAGAAATTTTGGAGAGCAATGGACTTGAGCTGGCTTCCACCCACCTATTCCTTCCCTGCAACTGGGGACACCCAGCGTTGTGACAGTGAGCATATTATATAGACCGGTAATGACAGTCACATTGGTATTGTGACTAACTGCCTAACTGTATACTTGTATTGTGATTTCAGTATATTGCTGGATCACTCTACTAAATCAAAAATCCCATGTAACATCAAATATCTTCAAAGTAAACTTTTATATTAAACACTGCATTCTCCGTAGGTGTGGAATATCTAAAAGAACCTGGTCAGAGAGTCCTGGACTCTGACGCCTGCTCACTGCCAGGAAAGTCTGTGACTGTGGTGGCAGCTTTGAAGCACACTCTCTGGGAAACACTGTACTGTTTGGGATTCCTATCAAGTAATTTTTACTTGTAAGCACCATTTTCTTATTTAGAAGTTCCCCTGTTTAACCATCACTCACAAGGGTCAGCCTGTGAGTACCGAGTGGTCTATCACTGGAAGATGCTGCGGAGCCAGGGCCCATCCACACAGCATCTGTGTCCACTGCAGACCTGGGCTTTCTGGATCCACAGAAATCAAACAGCGAAACAATTCCAACTTGGCTGGTAACTTATTTTCCCATGGCTGCCTCAGTCAGGCAGGGGTTGATGTGGCAGGAGAAGTCCCTCCAACCTCTGCGCTATCTAGCTGAACTGCTGCTGGGGCAGAAACAGCTGGATGTGATCAGTTTGTGCGAGTTGTCAAGGTTTAATATACTTTATATAGTGGAAGATCAGGGCTAAGCTGTGAGGCTCTTATCCCAACTGGAGAGAGCCAGTGTGTTTCCACAGAGTCTGAGGAGGATTTCTCCCTGTGTAAAGGGCATCTTATGATCTTGTCCTCCTACAGGCAAGAGCAACTAGCAGGTACACAAGTGATGCAGATTCCTGGTGACTGATCCCACTGGATCTCCAGATTTGGTTTCACCTTGTACTCAGCCCTCAGGGTGTCCTACATGCATGATGTCCTCTGTATGTTGTGCATATACAACTCCCACAACAGCACTAGCTTTTGGTTGATTGCTTTTAAATAACATTTCTAGTTCTCTGATGACAGCTATACTACTTAGTTGGCACAATCTCTGTAGCGGAGTGACTGCTCTGGGAGGAGCAGCTCTGAGGTGTCAGTTCCCATCTGGCTGGGCTGCAGTGCACTGCTGGTGTCAGGGGAGGTGTTTCACAGCTGCGAGTAACTTGTAAATGAAAAGCAAAGCAAAGGATGCAAGATGGCTTAATCCAACAGCCACAGTACCAATTCTCAACTCCCACTTGCTAGTTGCTAGCTAAAATGACATAGGAGAAACATTACCGTTGCAGCGATATTTCAGGTTGGACCAAATGATGTTTTCCTGAGAGAAGCAGAAAACTCCAAGCCGTCCTCCACGCATAGTGGTGTCTATAGTTACACCAGAGTCTGCCACTAGGTCAGAGCCTTCATAAAATCTTGCCCTTCAAGAAAGCAAACAGAATGGCTATTAAGTCTTTTCTGAGGCTGTAACATTTATGAGTTGTTTCATTATCCATTTTGATTCCAGCTTTGGACACACTGTCCTCCCCCCACCTTTTTTTAGCACAAGGGCAAAAAAAAGCAGGTAAGTTAGCTCCTTTGCAGGTTGGGAATTGGAGCAACACTGCACTCTGGCAAGCGCTGGGGAAAGGGTTTTTTGTTTTGTTTTTTTAAACACATCCCACAAGAGCCTTGGACTGTTTTTTCCTGACCTCAGTCAGGCTGAGGGGTTTAACTCCTGAAATTTTCCACAGCTGATAATTATGGGGGGAAGGGAGAATCAGCTTAGATCAGCTGAAGACGACCAGATGGAGCCTGTCTCACACAGTCTGAAGCTAAACTTTGTATATTTTAAAAAAAGTTTCAAACAAACTGTTTGGAGTCTTAAAGCTGCTTCCTTGACTGTGAGACTTGTCTTAAAATGTAAGATTAATTCTAGGAAAAATTGTGATGATCTGGCATCCTGTTAGAAGAATTGTCAGAAAATTCCCGAATAATTTGGGGAATAGTTGCACACTGCCAGATTCCCAGCGCATGCTCTGTACTGAGAGCTCGAGCAGGACCATGCTATCACAGTATCGGCTGCACCATGTCCTCCGCCTCTGGGGTACTGTGTAAACAATGTAAAGGAGGATGAGCCTGAAGGGCCTCATTTTGGATGAGAGCACCACTGTGTTAGGAGCTGGTCTGCCATGCAAGAAAACAAGGAGTGGTGAAAGGAAAGAAAGCTCCTATGTCTCCTCATAAAAGAAAAAGGAAAAAAAAACCCAATTCCTGTTATGTTCTGGAGTTCACTTCCTGATTTGCTGAGGCAGTTCAAAAGTATCTGCACAATGAATGAAGCTTGTTGTCTTTCAGATTTCTGTGGGAGAGGCTGGCTCAAGTGTCTTTTTCCTAGGCCTCCTTGAAGCATCAGAAGAGCTTTGCTAGACATGTTATGGTCTGCAACAACTAGTGTAAATAGCTTGCAGTGAGATGCTGGCAGCAACCCACTTTGGGCCTGACTGCCTTTAGTTTGAAGGATTTCATAATGCTGATTAACACCCCCCAAAACTGAAGATAGCGGCATTTAGGGCAACTAGAGAGACTGCAGCCACACGCAGATGTTTGCTTGTGAAGCAGCTTCACAAGCAGCTTGATTTAAAGAAAAGTTGCCACCTCAAGTCTATACATTACTGCCCTGTGGCTGGGATGGAAAAACTGACAGTCCAAATATGCTTAATCTCTTTTAGCATAAAGTCAAACTTGCTTACTCTAATCTCCCCAGAAGATGCTCTAAGATGCTCTGCAAGAAAAAAGTGGAATTATCATACCACCAAGTTACTGTAGCTCAACTGCAGGGTGGTGATTTCATGAAGAAAACTGTCTTCCTTGTGTTTCTGTTTTTAGCTCTCTCTGAAATATCACAAGGTTGCAAAACCTGGGCTGATGATGCCAGTGCAGTTTATTTTTTGCATTTTACAGTGGTCAGTAGTAGCTTGAAAAAGCAAATTATTAAAGCCAGGAAAGGGAAGATAAGCTATTACTGTAGGGCACAGTTCAACACCCAGATAAACAGGTTTAGCTTGGAGTTGTCTTACCTAGGAAAAGAATTGCAGGTGGAATTTCATAAGTCTAACCTGTTATAATGCTTCATCACTGCAAAGCCCTGACATATTATAAATTCTCAGATTATTATCTAAATTAAGTGTTGAGAAACAATAGTTTAGTTAGAAGTGTATAAATACTTACCTTCTCCATCCTTTGCTCTCTTACCTGATATATCCTATTTGGGGTCTGTGCTGCAAGAACCAGCGGTAGGAGACTTTGTCTTTCCATCCTACATTTCTGGGGTCCTTCCACAACAGCCTGACCTGATCGTTGGTGTCCCCCGTGTGCCAGAGGGAATTGCGGAGGTGCTCTCCAGGGCCTGTCTTTGATTTCACAGCCTGCAGAAATACAGTTGTTTTCCACTACTGACCACAGAGAAATGCCACTTGCAGGAGCTCTAAGTCTTTCTGTAGCAGGGAGGATGTCTGCAGAAGCACCCTCCTTCCTGTCCCCACACCCATAACTGCTCTTTCCTCTGCTTGCACGGAAAAACAACTGAATTTGTTTCTTCTCTGAATACCCGGGACCAAGGAGAAGCAGGCTGCCTGGGCAGGCCATGGGTGAGAGCAGAGGTTTCCCACCAATGAGACTAGCTTTGGCAACACTACACCACTGCTAATAAACACATTGAATTAAATCTCTGAATGTGTTTGTTTCTGTGTTTCTAAAGCTCTGTTTAAATTCTAATTTGACCGATTACAGCCAGGCCATAATCAGAGTGGAGATTAAATGCTCCAGCTGGAGAAGTTCCTTAAAACACTGTGCCACCAATGGGGCTGTTCGGCCGTTTTAACACCCAGGGTGCTGGGAGAGAACGGCAGAGTTGGCTGTCGGGGCTGACACACAGCATGATTGTGTGGCCCGCGGCAGAGTCAACCGGCGAGGCCGACACGCGGTGTGGCGGTGTAGCCAGGCTGTGGCAAACACTTTGACCCAGCTAGGAGCTGCGGCCAGTACCTTTAGCTGGATGCCAGGCTCGGCAACAGCTCTGAAGGGAGTCGCTTGCCAGTACGTCTGTTCAGTCTGTTTCCACATTACCACGTAAAAACTAGAGCTGTCTTGATAACCAAAAATAAAGCCAGCATAGTCATCATCTGTCACCGTGTTCACGTGAAAAGTGCCTTCAAAGTCAACGCCATTAAAAGCTGTGTAACCTGAGGAAACACGCAGGTTAAAATCAAGTCAGCAGAAATGTGGTCACATGCTAAAAGCTCTTCTGCTTAAAACTTGAATTGCAGAAGAGGATACATACCAACAGCAAGGCCAGGATCACTGTTCATAGTCTGCACAATTTCCATGCCCTGTAAGAGTAAATTCAGGGTGGTTAATGAGTGTGCGTGCGTGCGTGCGTGAAGAGCTGTGTTGGCTATGCCTGGCAACCACCTCTTCTGGCCTTCCTCTAGCACCCCCATCATCCCTCTCCTCCTTTTGCTCACGTGTCTATAACACTTGTAGCTCTGAATTTAAATGAGAGCTATAATCAAATCCTAATGCTTCAGGTGCTTGTGTGCAGAGTGTGGAAGAATTTTTCTTTTCCCATTGCAGAACTGGCCAGATGTATTCTGATACTTTTCCCTCCCTCCCCTCCAGTTCTTCTTCTGAAATCACAGAAACCAGCCAGAATTGGAGATGGAACTGAAAAAAAATGGGGAAGAGGGTTTTTTGTTTGTTTGTTTGTTTTGTTGCTGTTAAGTCCTAACTCATACAGTTTTATTCACAGCCTTCGTGATTAAATTGTCTGCAAGGAGTGGGTTAAGGCAAGCATATGCAGCTCAGCAGGCTTGGCAGAGACTTTGGCAATAGGAATGAATTGTCCATTCCTTGTGACTCAGAATACATTAGTCTCCTGAAGACTAAAATGTGCTTGTGTAAATAACAGTTACTGGTCTCCAACTAGGAGCAGATGCTCTGCTACACAACAGGTCCAACTTTCAAACTTTAGGAAAGACTCATGAGACTGCATTTGCTGCAGAGCTAATTCAACAGGTGACAGGAAGGTCTCATGTTTGCCTTCCAAGCAGCAGTGAAATCCACCCAGAATGAGTCTCCCCGCCTGTAATTATTTTAGTTACTAGCAATGCAGCATCAAATTGTCATACACTAAGAAAAAGTTCCTTCATTATAGCTCCTGTAAAATAGTCAGTTACCTAAGAGTTTTGATTTTTCATTTGTTTGCTAGAGGTCCAGCAACAGAGACAGCATTAATGTGGTTTTCAAATGATTTTTTTCAGACAGGTAAGAAGGACCAGAGGTATTTTTACCTGGTTCAGAACCACCCAGTTGGGATCAATCTGCGCATCGCCCTCTGGATCCAGCACCACTGTCTGATAGGCCCTAAAATCTGTCAAGGTGATCTCTGCGTTCTCAGGGCATACATCAATCCGATCAATTACTGTATCCTGGTCAAAATCAGACTCGCAGACATCCCCGACTCCATCGCCTGAATGCATCAGAGAAGTGAAAGCAGATTTGTGGAGCAGCAAGAAGCCACATGAAGCTTAGCCACTGGACTGGGGCATCCACAGAGGAGGTGAGTCTCAGCCCCACTGCCTGCAGCGCCTGGGGAGGGGACCCCAAGGAGCTCTGCCTCAGCCAAAAGGGCCCCTGTGCACTGGGGTCCTTCCCAGGACAGGTGCTGTGGGGGAGCGTACCACGCACGCAGTGTCTGCACCAGGGCCTGGTGCATGTGTAACACCTGGGCAAGGATGCAGGGCATAAGCTCCGAAATGGCTCCTGAAGACCCAGCTTACCATTATCATCTTCCTGCCCTGGGTTGGGGACCAGCCTGCAGTTGTCAGGGCCTGGGGGCAAGAGGTCAGGAATGCCATCGTTGTCATCGTCATCATCACATTCATCACCCAACCCATCCTTATCCGTGTCCAGCTGGGAGCTGTTAATGACGGTGGGGCAGTTGTCTGTGCTGTCCTGGTGCCCATCACCATCGCTGCGAGTACAGACACAAAGAAAACCACACACCAACATCAGTTCCTGCTTCTGGATGAGAGAGCACACAAGTACCTGAGCTGGAAATGCAACAGGGGCAACCCAGCAGTCTGTCACTGGGCTCGGAAACGGACTATCAGGGCCACGGGACCTCGTGGCATTCGGATGCCTGAATAGCAAGAAGACACAGAGCAAATGAAAGCCACAACAACAAGGTGACGAGAACATGATGACTAGGCCTGGAGTGATAAAAATTACTGAGGTAAGGAAAAGAAAAGGCAGCCTCACATGGGGTGAGACAAGAACCCACAGCCCAAGATCCCAAAAAACATCCACTCCTAAAGGATGTGCAAGGCAGCCCGGAGACGCAGAAGGGCTCGACAGCTGGCATCCCTTATCCTCCACACTGTGCACAAGTGTCTTGGGGCTCGGAAAAATGAGGGTGAGAGTGAAATGTATGGGAGAATCTAAGCAAGCAACTGAAATCGGTCTTGTTTAAAATAAGCATCACTTTCACCCTCCGGCACACTGCATTTTGTTGTATTACTTTCACACAGGGGAGCTGTGCAGCCCCTGGCATCTCATTCGCACTGTGATCCAGTAGCAGAGAGGAAGAGAAAGTCTGCAGCTTCCCCCAACCCCACACGGCTGTGTCAGCTGCTTACAGCTAAGAGTCACGGGGAACAGTGACACCGACTGTGGAAAAGGGTTTGGGAAGGGCAGCTGCACCGCTTCTCCATCCCAAGGTTAAGTGCACGTGTGCCGGGGGGGGGAAAAGGGGCTTTTAGAAATAACTTGTTGGTGTCAATAGATTTTTTTTTTAACCTAAGAGCATGGTACTACTGTTGCATTTCTCGGTTTCTGGGTGCACCAGCCTTACCGGATTTGATTCCCCAGGAGAGGTGCAGGGGCACTTCTCTGCTTCAGACCTGTGCCAAGAGATCAGGTCAAGAGCTATGGCTATAGCCTGAAGTCAGGTGCGTTTCATACACACACTGCAACCAGAATGGTTTTTGCCAAGAGCAGGCATGTTTGCCCTCAGGAGCTTTTTGTCTAGCACAGGCAGAGCAAAAGTGATGTGCAGCCAAATTAAGGCAGTGCTGAAGCTTATAGCTATGGATATGCCAGCCTGTCCTCCCTGCTCAGGAAAGGTGCTTTAATTTTAGTTCACAGCAGCTAATGCCTGCAAGTTCCCAAGGGAAAAGGCAGCGAGGACCAGGCACATACACCTATTGCGAGGCTAACCTCAGGGAGGGCTACAGCATTTCTACCAGGGGATGCTTCATGCACGTTAGTTAGCTTTGAGGGAAAAAGAAAACACATCCTTTTTTAAACAGGAAGAAACAAAGCCATGTCCACCTAACAGTAAAACAATTGCCAAACACTGGGGGCAGTGGCAGCCGCCAGTCAAGGGCTGGGGATGGCCAGTGCGAAGGAGGGGCAAGCAGGGTCCCCGGCACTCCTCGTCCCGGACTGCGGCACCGCCAACAGCCCCACGCCTGAAACCGTGCAGATGTCTGCAGCTGCTGAAACTCGGTGTCAGCACAGGATTTGTCACTTCCCCTTCCTCCGCATTGAGTGATGAGCACGGGGGAGGACCTGCCACCCCCCAAAGCCGGTTGCGCAGAAGCTGCTTCCAGCCGGACGTTAGTCAGCCTGTCACGAGACACACTCCCCCGAACGCGCAGGGCACGCGAAAGCCCAAGAGGAGCCTTGCCGCTCTTGCCGTGCTAAAGCAAAGGGACGTGTTTTCAGATGTGTTATACTTGATAATAGAATTCTGTTTCTGAAACACAAGGATCTTATGGGAAAACACACAGCCTTAACTGCTTAAAAAAATAAAAAAGGCGCTACCTAACTAAGAAGCTCTGAGCAGTGCTCCCCGGTTTTACAGCCAGAGAACTGCTACGAATGTCACCTCCAGAGGAACTCACAGGATGCTTATGAAAATGGGGATACAGGTGAGAGGCTCCGTTATTTACTGCCACAGGGAAGTGAACCAACAAGGCTTATAAGTAATAATATTATCTTTGAAATAACCAATCTATCAGGAGGTACTGAAATTATATCCAGCCTAGCCTGAGGCAGTACAGCTCTCCAGGAATCAGCAGCGCATTCAGTCCAAGACTAGCTTCTCCCATCTCACTGCGGATGTTACAAGCTATGACACAACATACCTGTCCTGATTGGTATCGCAGGAATCTCCAACCAGGTCATTGTCAACATCCGACTGCAAAAGAAAACAGAGAAAGCTCCAGCACCAGCTGCTGAGACATCTGTTAAAGCAGCAATACTAAAACAAAACATGATCAAATCAAATGCAATTAAAATAAAGCATGAAAAAACATTCTGTTTTGAAGACATAGCCTCTTGTCTGCATCATCTGTCTAACCAAAAAGTCAGTTTTATTAAAGAAAAAATAGACTAGGGATAAACAGGGTTAATCTAGAGTGGAGGGTTCAAGCAAGGTGAGAGAACAAGTGTTGCCTCCGCTACTGGAAAAAAGTACCTCTCATTTCTAACCAAGGTTCATTTCTTGAGGGGCTTTAAAAATGTACCGTGTTTCTGTAAGCAAGCTTCCCACATTCTTTGTTAGTTACAAAGGGCTTAATCAGAGTTGTAAACGTATCAAAACTCTCCCTGATGTCTCACCTAGGAGCAGCAGAGGTTTTGCTAAATAAGGACATCAGGATTTAGTCCTTATGAAAGGAATTATCAGTGTAACTAAGTCACACCATTGTGTGAAGTCTGGCACTGGACCCTGAGGGACTGGAGCAGCCCGCCTTTCAGAGCACGATGGGCGAGACATTGATGAGGGAGAGGGGCTAACAACAGCCCAGTGTATGAGAATGTACCCGGCCGCTCCTCCTTCCAATGTCAGGAGCTTTCAAAGCTCTATAAAATCTTCCTAAACACCCACTGTCAAAAGATAAGCACTGTGGCTGCACTGGCTGCCTCATTCTCTTGCATCTTTTTGGATCTCAACAATCCCTCTCACTAAACGAGGATATTTTTTCGTTCCACCTGCTAACCTGGTTTGGGTTGCTGACGGTAGGGCAGCTGTCACAGGCATCGCCAACGCCATCATTATCCTTGTCCTCCTGGTCTGGGTTGGGGATCCTCTGACAATTATCCAAAAGGTTCTTAATACCTAGGAAAAAGTGGATTGGACGTTAGTTAAAAACTATTTCCTATATCTGTCATTGTACAACATAAATAAAGAACAGTAAAGATGCGATTCATTTTCTGCAACTGCTTTATCCTGCAATGACACTATAAACCTTTACAGCAAATCTTTCTTATCTATTCATTAATAGTAGTAAGAAACATCTTACTGAAGAACAGCTGTCCTGTTCAACCCAACAACATACACTTCATTAATTACACACACTTCATTCTAGCCTGTTCCCTGGGTCACAATTTACAGGATGGGACATTTCATCTTCATTATTACATCTGGAGGGTTGTGATTTTATGACATCTTTTAAGCCTCCTCCAGTAATGAAAATAATACATTATGTAGCTCTTGGGCATCTGGGACAGGCAGCAGCTGGGACACTCAAACACTCTGGGACACGTTTGAGCCTTTAAGCAATTACTGAATGACCAGTGCCCTTAACTTATACATGAAACACAGCTCAGGGTATCTGTTAAAAAGTGTACAGTGCTTCAGATGGAGGCAAAAAGATATACAATAATCTAAACGCGATGATTCCAACCACAAGTCTCCTGCAGAAAGGGAATGTGTTACATGACACTTAGCAGCTGGTGAAAGTTTCCTAACGCACAGCACAGTAGGGGCAAGTTTCACAAATATCACAGAAGCTGTAAGTGAAGAATTACCAACCATCTCCATCCATGTCATCGTCACAAGCATCTCCTTTCCCATCACCATCAGTGTCCCGCTGGTCATTATTCAGGACATTGCGACAATTGTCACAAGCATCTCCAAAGATATCTTGGTCGCTATTTCTCTGGTTAACATTGGGAGCCAAGACACAGTTATCCTGCAAGAGACACAGACCCAAATGAGGTATGAGCTGGGCTCTGAATCCTTCATTTCTACTTTAGTGGATTTATATAAGCCTTGTAATTTATATTTTCAGGAAAAAAAAAAAGCAGCAATTTCCAAGCATTTTGACATTTTATGTGAATATTAGCTCTGGACCAGATTTCAGTGGTTCCCTCAAATATCTGCTTTCAACCACACCATGAGAATATTACATGCAAACATCCAGTATGACAATGCCTTATTTATGACTTTGTTTTCTGGTTCTCCTTTCAGACAGGCCCATGTAAGTAGCCTGTTCAGAAGCCCTGGCTCCCTCACATGGTCTGTCTCAAGGGCTGCAGTTCAGGGGCCCTGACAGGTCCTCGAGGTGCTCTTGATGACAGGCGGTTGCCCTCTTCTGGTAGAGACTTGAATCAAAGCTGAAACACTTGGAAAACTCTGCTTCTTGATGCAAAAAGGCCCAAGTCCTATTCTTTTGTCACCTAACATGCTGTTGACTCTCTAGGACCATTAGGAGGCACACGGGGAGAACTATTTCGAAGTGGTGTAAACGCGCCTCCCCCACCCGCACGCCGGTGTCCTCACCCTGCCACGCACACGCAGCAAGAGGCAGAACAGAGCCCAGCAACAATTCACAGCAGTTGCTTGACTGCGAAGGTGCTGACGTTGCAGAGAGTCACAGCTGAAGGAGGATTTAACGTCTTTCCTTATGCAATATTAATACAGCCAATTGCTCCAAGTTGCCAGAATTTTTGTCTTTGCGGCAAAATACCCCAGAACAGACCTTCTGCAACCGCTAGTCTGCCCTAGCTCCACATGGTTGTTTGTACTCTGAACAGAGCATCCTTCTTGTCTTCTTTGGAAATGCGTTAAGCAATACCACACAAATATCTTGATGTGGAATAACAGTGAGGAGTGAAAGCAAAAGAGTTTTTATAGTCTGAACTTATGCTCCAGCATATCCTGCAGTGATATCCTCACGTGGAAAGCTCTTCCTCTTTGAGAGCCTGATCCAAAGCTTTTGAAGTTATTGGCAAGACACTCACTAATTTCTGCAGGCTTTACATCCCTCGCACAATGTGCTGCCAGGTCACTCTGTTCTTTAAACAGAAAGACAATAACT